>NW_017729006.1:6687637-6698306 GCF_001723915.1 Gavialis gangeticus
ATAAGCCAAAACTGTAACGATAGCAAACTTGCAAATTTCTCCCCCCACCCACCCAGCCCCCCCCCTTTAAAAATGTTCAGAACTCTTTCTTCCTGCAGTCTCTGGGATGAAACAACTCCTCTTTTGCTGCCAACAGAAACAGGAATTCACAAACTGTGCATACCTTAACTGTGGAGTCCTTATTAGCCTGCTAAGCAACAACCAATTAGGGTAAGAATGCAAAGCTATATAGCACACTTGCATGGACCTACTAGCGAAATACAACTTCTTTCCCCAAAATGGGAAGGTTGCAGGAGAGAAGTTGAACTGTTCCTCACTCACTGGTTATACAATGCTGCCAGGAAAATAATCTCCCCAAGGAAGAGACAATGACACATGCTACTTCTACCAATACAAACACCTGGGAAAGAGAAAGCCAAACCAATGGCTTTCCAGAACAGCTTGACCAGGCCTCAGAAGCACTGCAGCGAGACAATGCAGTAGAAATATACTCCAGCAGAACACATGGCTTGCAGCATAAATGAAAACATTTGATTTTAAACTAATCACAAGATTGAGCATCTCTCTCTCAACCTTATGGTACAAGAATTTGAAATTTTTTAATATTTGAAGTTCACAGCTTAACCAGAAGGCACTGATTCCTTAGCATACTATTCTCAGAACAATTTAAAGAGCTAGTCCCTAAACCAAGATTAATATTTACTACTTTTCTCTCCAAAATGAGATAGCATTTGTATGTATTTTAGGGCATTTAAAAATAATCTAGAATTGCACGCATCCTGGCAGACTTTAGCCATTTGCTAAACAAGTTCAAGTTGTCTACAGCCAACATGTATTAAATTTATGGTCTGGCCCAATGGATTATAATGACGCACAGAAAATAGTTCTAAAGGAAACTTTCCACTGTCATCTGTACAATCTCTTCTCACCACATATCTGGTCCAATGTTATGTACTCACATAAGCATGACAGATTTCAAATGGGCTCCCTGCCCAAACTGCATTATCGAGTAACCACTTAAAAGAAATAAATCTCACTAGCCACACACTTAAACGGCATTATTCCAAACTAATGAAATTTAATTAAAACAATTACCTCATTTCAGTGATGGACAAGAATTACAGGTTACATTTAAAACAGTTAAGCTTGAGTTAGTCTTGACACCGTGGACCTTGGGACGAATGAACTGAGTTGCACAACTCACATTTTCAAATTTGAATTTAACTGATGCTCGTTTGTACCATTTATGAGTGTCAAAACTGAGGGCCTTCTATGGGTTGCACTAGTTTCAATGTGTAGATGATAGGCTTGGGTTACATGCTTAACTTTCCTTGCTTGCAGCAGGAATCATGGCCTTTGTGAACAGATAGGCACTGATGCTCAACACACTTTACTGTGCATTAGACTAATGTGCAGTAAAGCGTCATAGTCTACACTATGCAATTACCGTGCAGTATATTAGTCTAATGCAGCATTTCCCAACCAGTGTGCCACGGCACACTGATGTGCCATCAAGCATGTCCAGGTGTGCTGCAGCATTTTGGGCTGGAGCCACACACCCCACTAACTGCTGCTGGGGGCAGCCAGACAGACCGGAGTGGGGAGTGGGCACCATGGCTCCAGCCAGTGATTCAAACACTGCACCACCCGCTTCCCCCACTCACAACCCTCTCCCCGACACACACACACACACACACACACACACACCCAGCCTGTGGCATTGAGCCACTTGCCACCCCACATCCCCGGTCTACAGTATTTGGCCACTCACTACCTACCCCCTCCCGCCCTGCTTGGCCAGAGTGCCATGATGTGGAGGAGGTCATGTAAGTGTGCCACTTGGTGAAAAAAGTTGAGAAACGCTGGTCTAGTGTGCTGGTTTTCTAGTACCTGTAGATACAGGTACTGGAAACTGGCGCATTAAACTAATGCACTGAAGTGCATGTATAGGCGTTAACTGGGAGCAAGTTGCTGCCAGTCAGCCTAGGTAGCAAGGGGTGTGGAGAGACTTGGCAAGATGCCGCCTCCCAGTCACCTGGAGACTGGGACCCATCCCATCCCAATGAGGCTGGCAGGCAGCTGCCTAGCAGCTAAGACAGCTCTCCTCTGCCCTACAGAGATTAGAACCAGCCCCTAGCCTTTGCCTGCCAACCACATGATGTCCCACCAAGCCTGGACAGTTCTCATTACCCCATCAGGCCCTCTGCTACCTAGGCTGATGAGCAGCAATTTGCTCCTGGTCAATGCCTACATGTGCGCTTTGGCTGGAGCTTCCCCTGGCTGCAGCAGGGGGACAGAGCAGGCCTAGACTGAACTGCTCACATTGAGAGCAAACTTGCTCCAGACAGGTACATGTTCCAGATGCATGCAGGGATGCAGTTTAACGTGCCTGAATTTTCTGTAAGGAAAATACAGGCACATTAACTGTATGTGTAGATGCACCTAAAATCGGGCAACAGAAGTTATGGGGGCTAACTGCTATGGGGGCAAGGAACTGAAAAAATGGCAGATGCTCTTTCTACCTTCTGGAACAGGAGTATATTTGTCTTTTGGTCAACTCAGGTTCATAGCTGTCTGTGCTGCTCAGCTGCTTAATGCCTGCAGCAATATTAACTAAGCATTCTGCTTTTTTAATGTATAATTACATGCATTCGCAAGGAGTTTGTCCTTTTCAATGCCAACTTCACTAGTTTCCTATAGCTTTGTCAGTTCCAGATTGGTCTATGTGGGGGTGCTCAACGCAGGCCCATGGACAAGAAACAACCACCTGAAACAGGTCATCTAGCCCTCAGGGTTCCCCACAAGTCCAGAAATTTGGCAGCAGGGGAGCAGTGGCAATTAACACTGCCACCATTCCCCGGCAACCAAATTTTCAAGCCCTGTGCAGCTGGAATGGGCCCCAGCTGGGTAGATGCTGAATGCTGGAGAGAAAAAAAAGTGGCCCCACAGACCAGATCCAGCCCATGAACCATCCACTCAGTCCACTGGGCAGAGGTTGGGCACCACTGGTCTAATACAACGCTCTGTACTTGGGATCACACCTCAAGACTCAAGCTTTGGTGTTGACCCATATGATTTGTTTTTAAAAAAAACAAAGTTAAACTGGTCAACAATTTTCTAGTCAAGTTGTCTTCCAATAAAATGATATTTTTCTCTGAAAAATGCCACATCTTTCCCACTTACCACATACCCCAAAATACAACATGAACCTTGATTTATAAAGGCAGAATAAAGAAAATGGTTGAATCCTGACTATAGAAGACCTGACTGGCACTGTTCAGCCAAAAGCTCCTGCTTATTTTGCAGCAGCTGTCAAAGGGTTAAAATTAACTGAGACGCTGCCAAGCATTATACATCCCTCTTGCTCTGTGGCCACAGAGAAAAGCGGAGTCCAGGAAGCCACTACAGCATCCCTGTATTTCTGTTCCGGTAAAGAAATCAACATTCCCATGTAAGATGCACACCCCAATTTTGGAGAGCTGAATGTGGGGGAAGAAAGATGCATGGAGTATGTAAGCAAAATATGTTAAGTTAAGCCTGTTGAAAACATGACAAGACTTTTTTTTCCAACAAAATAGAGAAGAACAAACAAACAACCCATAAAAATGTAATACTTTTTTCAATTAAAAGAAAATGCAATTCTTCTGCTTCCTCTATCAGAGACAAAGGACAGGGGTAGGCAACCTCTTCTGGCTGAGGGCCAGAATGACTCATCCTGATCAGAGGCAAGAGGGCAAGCAGGCAGGTGCTAAGCCCCTGCTGCAACTGATGTTCATCCCCCACAGATGCACAAGGAGAGAGCATGCAGAATGCGTCCCCCGCCACTGATTGCTGCCAAAGCCCCGCATCTGCAGGCTGGATCCCCAGGTTCCACAGGGCAGATTCAGCACTTGGGCCATAGGTTGTCAATCCCTTTCATAGCAGGTTGGTGTCTCTGATACGGTACTGTACAAGTGGGAAGGGGTCTCTACCACACCATTTGTGGCATGTGTCCTCTAACTAACCAAGGCATTCATGCTCTCTATTCTATTTCTGCCACTCCCCTCCATCCACTGGTGCTTGGAGGAGGGAGGAGACAGCTGGCATGGCTTCTTCAATAAGAAATCCTTTCCTCTGAAATTGGTTTCCTCTCCCTTACTTAGACCTAACAAAATTTAGAGCATGCTGCAGGGCATTACTTTTTTCAGTCCTTTTAATGAACATTAAGCAACAAGTTTAGTTTTTTGTGCTACCTTTCTGAAGACCCCACACATCTATGTACATCATGCACATGTAGAGATATTTGCAAGTCAAAACTAATCCCAGTTCACACTTTATCTATGCTTAACCACTTCCTTGTCCAGGGTCTTTGTTTTCAATCACTTCATAAAGTCACCCAGAGCTATCAGGTAAGTGCATGTACATACAATCACAGATGCTATTATAGGCCTAACTACTTCTAAACTTTTCCCATAGAATGTTCCTACTTGCAACTACTCCAGCTCTACCAGTGATAGCAACAGCTAGAGCTCTAATGCAAATCAGACTTCAAAAGTCACCAGCATTTACTGTAATGTCATCCAGAATTACTCTAAATTGGGTCCAATGACCTGGTAGTTGCATCTTTGACAGTCATTGTCTACATTAGAACTCTACCACTTTAATTCCCAGTGGGCATCCTATAGGAAATTAATTGAAAAAAATAACGTTTTACTGTAAATGTGACTGTAGAAATGACATAATATAGGGTTCTGAGTTCACTGTTTGAATAATGTGTCAGATTTAGTCAGTTTAAGAAATTTTCTTGACAACAAGCCCAGAAATTAAACCCGAGATACAATGATAAATCTTCTTTTATGGCTAGTGAATTGTCACCAGTGTTCTACAAGCCAAATGCTGTTGTCCTCCTTTGCAGCTGGTGGTCCAGAGTTAATCCTGCAAGCAGATTTTATTTTGTTGATACAGAGGCCAGGGAACAAATCCCATTCAAATCTTGTAGCCACTACTTTTGCCAGACTTGCAGAAGATAACAAATGCAGTTCTCCTAAAAGAAGTGAATACACTTAAATACACAAAATGGCAATATGTTAAGTATTAAAAGTACCATTATATATTGTCACTTTCCTGCAAGCACTTGTACTTTACATGTTCAGAAATCAAATAATCATATCCAGGACTAAAGGGACAGTAATTCGGCAGACTAGACTACATATTTTCTATATTTTGAACAGCGAAATATTTTACATCGTCCTCCTCTAAAATAAAAGCAAGGTTGTTTTACCTTGCTTGCCACTTTCACATACAGAAACAAATAAAATACAGTTAATGACTTCATCCACTAACATTGAAATAGATATTATTCAAGAATTACACAAAAAGTTGCAGTAAAAATATTTTTCCCCTTCTTAAAGAATTCTACTAGGAAGGATACGGAAACCTGCAGTCATCTTCATATTTAGAAATGTGCTTCTAACAACCATCTTCAGGGCCTCACTAAAGAGACTTTTAAGTAGAAGATTGTATTTTAAAGCCTACTCCTATTAGCTAAGCTATATGCACCTCACATACACAAACAAGGACTTTAAGAAATTTATGATCATCCAATGTTACTATTTGCAGCCATGCAGTGTACCTGACAAGTAGCAGTTTGAACTACTGTCATTTCCAAGGCTCAGAACTGAATAAAAGGCTGCATCTTCCACTTCCGCAAAAAAAATTCATGGAACAGACAGAGTTTTAGAAGTCAAATTATATCATCTTTCCAGAAACATAATTTTTAATGGTTTTTGTTTTTAAGTAACATACCTCTAAGCACCACATGCCCTAAACTCATAGGGCACATACCACTCATAAATAATTTATTACTACTACTGTGGTAGCAACTATAGGGCCCAATCAGGACCCTATCATACCAGGCATTGTTCAAACAAGACAACAGCCCATGCCCAGAGAGATCAGTGTAGACTTTAGACAATATCTAACAGGTGGATAAGCCATAAAAGTGAAGCCTGGATGGAGGGGAAAGGGAGAAGAGGGAAGACAATATAAAAACAGCAGGATAAATTAATACTCAGATATTGGACATTGCAAGTTCTTGGCCCTAATCAGCACCAGGTGGTAGTGATTTGCAAGCTACTATATTAAAAAGGTTGGTTAAAAGGAGACATTTAAGACAAAGTAATGACTCAGCTAATTTTTCAGTAAAAGAATTAATACATTACTTGAATTAAAGGATCAGTTTGAAGACATCCTAGGTCAGCTCTGAGCAATACAAATTGCATTAGAATGCCATGCTACAGACTGTCACCAAAGCAAACCAGAATATTAGCTTGTATAGTTTATATTATATAGTATATTCATATTCTTCAAAAATCTAAAGACTTTCACAGACTGTTAGTTTTAAAGTTACACCTATAACCTCAAATCCAAAAAAGAAAAGAAATTCATAACCAAAAGTCAAGCACTTACTAAAATTAATTTCAAAGAGAGACTCTAAAAGAAAATGTTAACGGAAATACTCTAATTGTTTAAGACGACAGAACACTCAACCTTATTTCACATAACGCAAGTAAAAGCATATGCTACACCACATAAAACTTCTGTTTCATTTACTATTAACTACTATATACCATGTCCATCAGGTTTATAGCTTACTTTTAGAAATCCACCCCAGATCAGTCACTTAATTCTAATGAAAAGGGATAAAGATTTCTGAAGGGAGAAAATAGGAGGATTTTTTTTTTAAATTCTGCGAATTGAGACTTGGAAGGGAATCTTAAACCCTCATTTATTAAGTCACAAATATTTTTAAATCCTACAGTTCCTTAATCTGTTTTCATGCTTTCATAATTAAGCTTATGGTAGCTGGGAGGGAGTCTATTTAAATAAGAACTATCAAAATGCCTTCAGAACATATGATCTGTGCATTAAAAATGTTGCTTCTATCAATTACACTAACTAATGAAATCCTGTACAATGTTTCAGGAAGCCTTTCAGTTAGAAAAGAAAACATCTATATTACATCTGAACATGCACAGAACACTTCTAAAGAGAAGAACGCAGGTTCTTTCAAACTTCAAAGTGGCTTTAACTAGTGTGTAATTAAGCAACAGCCCAAACTGATGTATGCATGATTGAAATAACTGACTCTAGTAGTTCTCCATCCAGAGCTGAACGGAGCTGCAAAATAGAAGTCAAGTGCCACCTTAAATGTTGTTCCTTTTGATTTTTGAATATATATGTGTTTTGAATATTTTTGAATTACTGTGCTTTAGAGTCTATAGCAGATAAGAGAATAATTTGACCCATCTTTAAGGTGCATTGCCTTATTTCCTAGGGACTCTAAAGGACAGCAATTGCTTTCTTGACTTAAGACACAACCCCCACCCCACCAAAAAACAATGCATGTGTTGTCATGTTCATAACAGTAAATTAATGCATTTAAGAACACTACTAAACAAGTTAAAAGTCCTTTGTAGCATTTAACATGAGATTTAAACCTTCATCCCATATAATTTAGTTTCCACCAAGTTTTAATTAAAACAGTAATCTGTGTTTCAAACTGCAATGAGAAATACTGGTGATAAAGGTTACACATCCACATGAAAATAACAACTCGGTGTCATAATCACTGCCTCGGTACAAAAACCACAAAAGAATTTTAAACACTCTATTAAAAACTAAGATACACACATATTCAAAAATCAAAAGGAACAACATTTAAGGTGGCACTGAACTTTATGAGCTTGAAGACAAAATGTAACAGGCTGGGAAGTGGGAGCAGGTAGGTAGCACAGCATTTTTAAGTTTTTGGGTGTTAATTGGGGAGCTTGTCATCATTTGTTCCTGTAAGATGCTCTGAGGCTTTCTGGATAGACTGCAGTAGAAAACTATGACAATAATAGTAATAACAACCACCACCACTAGAAACAACTTGGTATTGTTCTTCAAACCAAAGACCTAAGACTGCCCTCCCCAGAAACTGTCCTGCTACATCTGCTTTCTATGGGGGGGAAAAAAAGGAAAGTTAAACTACTATTTAAAGAACTCATTCAAAACTCATTCCTATCCTGCATCTTAAAGAACATGCTCTTATCACATGAGTTAACCAATTGGACAGAAAGTTGCATCTGTTATAATTAGGTACTGGCATTTCAAAACTTAAGTTTTCACCAATGGTTCTTTCAAAAGAGTACTTGGACAACCAAGGATGCTGTTCTAGACATGATTTATAAATAAGCCTTGTATCAAAACACATGCAAAAAACCTAGTTATTTTTACGAGTTACATCGTAGCTATTTACATACTGGTAGCCGCTTCTTCCCTGAATAAGTTCGTTCCATGGTGCAGGAGAGACTGTCCTTGTACAAGACACTATAGTGTAACGAGTCCCTTGAGATACCAAAGACACTGTGTACGACTGCTGAACACTGCTTTACACAGATGTACTCCAGTAAATTGCCATCTACCTCCTACAGCCAATCACTATCTTGCGAGACTATTTAACCTCTCAAGCCAATAAATACAAGTACCACAGGGTCACAGAATAGCATAATTAAGGAACATGGCATGCCTTCAATTCCATCCGAGAGAATACCAAAAAAGGAACTGAAACTATGCAGTTTTCAAACTCTACAATTTCTGCAACAGCAGCAGCTAAAAAACAGCTGTCAAACTTCAAGGTTATTATTTTTACTCATATCTGAGGCTTCGTTAGCACGGTGAGTGAAAGTATACTTGTCCCTTAGTTCCCTGACCTGAGAAACTCAAACATCTGCTAAGTATGTTTATAGTTCTATTACTGATTTTCCAGTGCCAAGTCTTTCCAAACACAGGTTCCCAAAAATACTCTGAACACTGGCTTATTTTTCCTAGCAAAGGAGACTACTAAATATTTTATATTTTGTTCCTTGGAAGGATTGGATTAAAAGCAACTGATCATGTTACATTTGAGTAAAAAATACACTTGTATTAGCAGTAGATAAATTCTGTCTTGCTTATAGGCTACAAATCAATATGAAGACAAAACACACACAAAGCAGGAAAGCTACCTGATCCTTATAAGAGCCATCTGCAACTGAAACTAGTAAAAAACCACAAATCTTTATGAACATATCACCTGCCCATTCCTCTAATCAGTGCTTCTCAACCAGGGTGCCACAGCACCTGGGTTGCCTTGAAATCCTTTCAAAGGGTGTCACAGGCACCACGCAACATTAGCATGGCCAGGTTTACAAACATGGTTCAAGAGATAGAAATCCGTATTTGTGGTCTATTTGAAAACTCTGGGTTTTTCCTCAGTTCTTTGCAACAGCAAGACTGCTCTATTATTTTTCTGTAGTCAAAAAAAGGAGTGAAAGCCAAGACCTGGCATTTTCCAGAGAGGTGCCTATAATCTATCCAGGGGTGCCTTGAGAATAAAAAGATTCAGAACCATTGCTATAATGATTCTTTATTCCTTGGCAACTAGAACTGAGCTAATCTGTTTTATAAGCACATATTAAAGTTAGACCAAAACTGCAGTCCCTGTTGTCCCCAAACTACCGCCATTCCATTCATAACATCTGACAAAGTAGGCTGTTGCCCACTATAGCTCATACCTCTCCAAATCAGTCTCTAAAAGGTACCACCCTGCCCTATCTTCTGCCAGAATTACATCACTAATCCAGGATACAAGAAGCTTATAATTGATTCCCTTCTCAGCATGAAAAAAAATTCCATCTCACATTTTTCTTTCCCTACCAAGAGAGTATTCTACCTACTAAACTACCATGGTGGGATAGAGTAGATCTCATATTCTGACACTGCCCTCCTTTGTCCAAACCAGCAGTGTGCAGTCTCTGGTCCTTGGGGCAGCAGGAAATTTGGCAGTAGGAATGTGATGGCAAAATCAATTGCTGCTCCCCACTGCCAAGTTTCCAGCCCCACAGGGACATGGATAATACGGCCCTGTGTACCTGACTGCACTGAAACACTGTTGGGGTGGGGCCCGGTGTTCTTCCGCAGGTGGATCCGACTGTGTGGGATCAGGGCATCATGCAGGAATGCACCCACAGACTGATCCCATGTCCAGAGGGCCAGAAGGTTGGGCATCACTAGTTCCACTAGTGGTGGGCAATCTTTTTGGCAGGACTGCAACAAATCAAGTCCTCTCCTTCAACAAGTACAGCTCTGATCCCCATCCCCAAGAAGCATACCTAATAGAGTCTGTGCCAGAATGGAGACAAGGAGAGTCAAGCCTCCAGCTGTTAACCTTTTCCTCACCCTGCAACTGCCAGTTTCATATGACAACTGGGGATCCAAAGCCTTGAATTAGCTGACAACGGCAGGGCCAGGAAAGAGTTACCCTGACTCTTGCTGGTGATACCAGACACCAGCTTCAAGCCCCCTGCCTCTATACCAGCACCTCCCGTTACTGAGCTCCTAGGTCTCATACGCCACTCGGCAGCTGCTCATGTCACATTGTAGCATGCAGTCCCACAATAAAACGGCTTGTCCAAATTAAAAGATTAGCCGCAAAAACTTTTCTAATAAATCCACTCTTACCAAACAGTAGGCATAAAAATTTAAGGGAAAGCTTTCAGGCTGAAAAGTACAACTGGTCTCTTAACTGTGGAAATCACTATTATTACAAAGAAAAGGGGGGAAAAAAAACATTATAAGCATACACCTCAAAATTCCTTGAAAGATT
>NW_017729006.1:6703306-6717336 GCF_001723915.1 Gavialis gangeticus
TTTTTTTAAAGTGAATACACTACCCTTAACAAAGAAGATTGGAGAACTCTGAGCAAAGCAGCTTTTACAGCAGTAACTAACTAAATAGAGCACTGCCTCTACAACTTCTTTACAAAAAAAACTGAATGCATTTATTTTTTAGAAGTGAATACAGGGGGTAGCTTCCTTGTGGCCCATGCTTACTTTAATTCATTTTCTACTCACAGAAGTGGCATTTTCTTAGCAAGTATGCTCCATAGAGTAACACTCCAAATACCAAAGTTTTAGTTGCTGAAGAATTCAGCAAAACAGTAGGCAGACCTTTTGGGTTTCAGCACTTTACAAGTGACAAAACACTTTGATAAACAACACATCACCCATGACAATCATGCAAGCAGTGCATTTCCAGAGACAGAAACCTCTAAAAGTCATTTAAGAAACCAAAAATGCCACCTCATTTGAACTGAAGTACAGCACAGGCATATTTCAGGATGGAAGGAAATCTATTTTGATGTCGTATATTAGAAGAGTTGCTTCCATGATAGTTTTTATGACCAAAGTGAAATAAAAGCATACCCAACAGCTTCATATAGCACTGCCACTGCCAACACATCAGCTGAGTATATAAAACATCATTTATGTCCCTGCCTAGATATACAATGCATGCAACATTACTATAAAGTGGATACAGTTCTCCAAAAAATAAAAAATAAAAATGGCTTCATTTTTCCTTTTCCGAATGAAAAGTCAGACTGGCTAGCATCTTCCTTCATGTATATGTAGATCAACATACAGTAAGTTTCTGGAAGTTATTGTTGCCACTGCCAAAGCATGCATCTCTAGATAATATTACTGTAAATGGCAACTGTACTACCCAAAAGAAAAAAAAAAGTCTTCATAGCAGATCCAATCTTTTCCAAAGAGTCAAAATTGGACAGAGCAGATGTTATGATACACAACCTCAGGAGGCATCGAGGACTAGTTAAGGAGAAGTCTACCCTACATGTCTATTGAACTGAAAAGTGAAGGATAAACAGGAGATTGTAATTTCCAGTGTACATTTAACTTGCCCATTAACTTTACCTCACCAAACAATGTAGAGAATTTGGTAGGTAGCATCCTACCAGTCATGCAAAATGAAGCTATCCACTAAAATAAGTAATTTGTCTACATAGAGGTTTGCCAAGCTATGTTAGGCTTAAGTTTTTGCAGAACTACTGATGCAAAAATTAATGCATCATGTCCACAAGGCACCAAGATTTCTTAAAATATTATACACGGACATCCCATAGGACAATTTTCTGCCAGGTTCTGCATTAGGGGTATTTTTCCTCAGAGCACTGAGAAATACTGACCAGATACCTAGAAACCCTGTGACTTGGGGTCAAGTTATCCCAATGATTCTTCTACTGGCATCCCTGGTTGATTTTTTTTTTTTTTTTTTGGTAAGCTAGTGCCATAGTTTAAAAAACACATTTATCAGCCAGCATAAAGGGAACATTACTGTGAGCCACGATCCTGGAAATGATTTTTATGCAGAGGCTAATGCACTTGCATCTGTAGTCACATAACCCAGTCATCTGCTCCACTAATCAAAGCTGATCTGGGAAATGTCTTATAGAAAGTAAAAAAATTCAAGTGGTTATTTATAGATAAGCTCTTCCTACAGCAGCTTTGCTTGATGAGGCACCAATCAATAAGGAATGCAATGCTGACCTGCACTGGACTAGTGGTGGCAGAAATGCAAAATGACAAACGCCATTTTCCTAGAAATGTGTGAAACACTCTCCAGGATGGTATCAACAGAATACGCTGTATGAGAATTTCATCGCAACCCGAACTGTTTGGCCATCAGCATCTGGAGGCTAACCACCCCAATTGCTAGTTATCTGTAAACTAACAAATTGATGGCGTCAGGTGTTCTGTTGTCATTAACTGCATATTTGCAATCAAAACAGTGTTCCAGGTCATAACAAATAACCATGCTCAGGATGTTTTGAATGGCTTCCTGTGGTTAGTGTTCCCTCCTTGTACCAGAGCATAGAAAGGACATACACGCCTGCTTTGTGTCCTCAGTTGTACATTTCCAACCAAGTATCTTTTCATAGTACTCCAAAGCCTGGTTTATCGCCGTGAAAGGGTCACTACTATTTAACTGGGAAAAAATGCACAAGGCTACAGATTTTTTCTGAAGACATCATCATCATAGTTGTAGAAGTGACAGCAAGGCCTCAGTATCCACTATTCTCATTGTGATCTGGATGCTGTGGTTAAGAGAGAAAAGACTAACACTGTAGCTATTATGCATCACTTGCCATGACTGATAAAACACTAAATAGGCACTACAGAACCGCAGACAGTATTTTGAGCATCCCAGAAGAGTGAAGGAAATGAAGAGCATGGTGGGTGCTAGCTCAGACACCCAAGATGGCAGCAGACATCCATAAGCCAGAACAAAAGAAATGGTTTAAACCAGTGGTTCTCGACCTCATTCAACTCAACACATCCTTCAGAAAAGGCCAGCTCTTAGCTTCACACGTTTTTTGCTTACAGAAATAAAAAATAAAGCAATTCTGTTGCTAAAGACTCAGAAAGATGACAACAGGTCAGAATATTTTGGACACTATAAGTTCCAATTTGGAACCTCTGGGTCTATCCTGTGAATCAGGTTTGCAAATACCTACACACAGCAGTACTAACATTGGGCACCACCCTTAAAAGTCTCTCTCAGCATGCTGGCTGAAAAATACACAGCAATTTAAAGTCTTTGAGATGACAAAGGCCATTTCCCTAAAAAAGCTGTGGAGAACTCGCTTCAGAGCTGCATCAGAATACTTGACAGGAGAATTTCCCTACAGAATTTCACCATATTAATATTTACAAAAATACTTGCTTGAAAATAACCCTTCACTACCCTTTTTTCCACCCCCTTCAACAATCCCTTGCAGTCAAAGATGACTGCCTTCCACGATTGTCTTAGTTGTGTGTCCAAAGATGGTTGATGAGGCCTATCCACAATCAACAGACTCCACTTAAGCTCACACATGTGTTTTCACATGGGGTGGTTAGTGCTGGATTTTTTATTAGGTCCACAACTTGCTGTTGCTGCTGCTCCTGCTTTTCCATCTCCTAGTGTTGTCATGGGCTTTCAGAGTCATGAAGTTTCATACACTGACATCCCTGCAGTAGACTCTCCCTCCATTTGGGGCAATCCTGGCCAATAAGTCTCCCATGAGTTGACATCAAATGTTGCATTTAAAATTGGCCTTGAGGGCAGAGAAAACACTTCAGGGATGTCCTCTTCTTGAGAGTATGCCTTGGCTGAGCTGAGAGAATAAAACTTGCTTCAGGAATCAGGCATCCAGATGATGTGGCCAACCCAAAGAAGTTGATGCAAAACCATCACTGACGCAATACTCGTGGTGCTTGCTTGCAGGAGGACATTAACGCTGCCATGTCTCTCTTCCCACTGAATTCAAAGGATCTTCCACAGCCAGCGCTGATGGTACTTCAACAGCTTTAGATGTCTCCTGTACGTTGTCTACAACTCAGCTTTGTACAGCAAAGTGGGGATCACGACTGCTGGATAAACCATGAGCTTGGTTTTGGATCCGATGTCACAATCTTCAAGCACCTGTTTCCTCAGGAGTCCAAAGGCTGCACTTGCACATTTGAGGTGATGTTGGATTTCTTCAGTGTCACCCATCTGCAAGAGATGGCTTCTGAAGTACAGAAAATATTCAGCATTCTCCAAAGTCTTACCGTGGATCTGGATTACTGGAGCTGGGGACTGTTGATTAGGAGCCTGTTGGTAAATGACCTTCGTCTTCTGAATGCTAAGCATCGGTCCCATTTTCTTGTATGCCTTGGTAAAGACATTGACGAGTGCCTGAAAAGTCTGCTTTCAAATGCGCGTGCACTACAGCATCATCAGCGTACTGGAGCTCAATGATTGTGGTGGGGGTGGTCTTGGTTTTGGCTTGGACTCAGCTGAAGTTAAACAGCTTACCATCCATTCATTAATTTACCTCCACTCTGGTAGCTTGTTGGTAGTATGTAACACAGTGCCAAGGAATATTGAAAAGAGCGTTAGAACGATGGTGCAGCCTTGCTTAACTCCAATTTTAACCTCAACGGGATCTGTGATAGATCCATTACAGAGAACCACTGCTCACATACCATCCTGGAGCAAGCAGAGAATGGTGACAAATATCAGTGGGCATCCATACTTAAGAAGGATCTTCTGAAGAGTCTAAAACTTTTGTGACGTTATAGAAGGCCATGTAGAGAGGCTTATGTTGCCCTTGACATTTCTCCTGCAGCTGGCAAGCTGTGAAGATCATAACAGTTGTGCCTCTTAATGCCCTAAACCCACAGTGAGATTCCAGGAGGAGCTCTTCAGCAAGTGGAAGGAGATGGTTCAGAAGGGTTCTAGCAATTATCTTCCTTGGGGTAAATAGCAAGGCAATCCCTCTACTTTCCACAGTTGGACTTGTATCATGGCATCCCCAAGGTCATTTAGGATTTCCTCATCATCCCAGATGTTTAAGATGAGGACATGAAGCGGTGATGTGAGCTCCTCTCCCCCTTGCTTGAAGATTTCAGTGGGGATTCTCCATCTGCTCCAGATGCCTTGTCATTATTCAACTGCTTGATGGCTTTCCTCACCTCATCAAGGGTTGGAGGGATTCTGAGATCACCTCTGATTAGTAGTTGCAGGATGCAGTTGAGAGCACTCTGGTCAAGAGCAAAGGCTCAATTGAGAAGATCTTCCAAATGCTCCTTCCGAAAGGCACTGATGGCTCCCCTTTCCTTGATCAGGTCTCTTCCATCTTTAGGTCTCAAGGGGATTGGTGCCCAAGTACTTGGATCATACGTAGCTTTGGTGGCACTAAAGAAGCTGTGCATATCACGAACGTCAGCCAGATGTTTAATCTCTTTAGCATCATCTTCCCACCATTTGTTCTTCATATTGTGCATCAGCCTTTGGACTTCTGCCGTAAAGAGATTGTTCAGCATTACGAAGGAAACCTGTGGCCCAGGGGGCGAGGGAGCCAGTTCTCCAGGGCAGCATTCAGCTGACATAACCCTGAGACCCTCTCTTCTCTTCCTGCACTGGCCTGCCTCATCTACTGTAGATCTTTCACCTCCAGCAACACATGAAGCAGAGGTCCTACAGCAACAGCTTCCTGTATTCATCTCATTAATTCCAACAGGGAACTCACTGAGTTGGTTTATGAGTTCATTCTTAATGGCAAAACCAACTCCGTGAAGTTGACATTCTCCTTCCTGTTTACCCTTCCAGAAGGTACAGCCGCCTCCACGTTCTTTGAGCTGCCCATCTCCCGTTTGCAAGATCTCACTCAGTGCAGTTACAATCATTGCTGTATTGCCCGAGTTCCTGGGCCATGTCCATGACGGTCCTGATATTCCAGGTCCCAAAAATGATGGTGAATCCTTGTTGTTATTTTCAACTGCAGCAAAAGTGATAACCACGTCCAGTGGGATCGAGACAGGAAGAAATACAGAATACTACATTAGACGGGCTATATTTATGGCACCTTTTCTACCCACCTCCCCACCCCGTGTGGTGAGCCGAGCAGAACCTAAAGAGGAGTAGATAGTCACAATTGCCGAATCACATTCCTGTCTCTTCCAAGTGCTCGACAATCTTCTTGCAACTGCTGCCTTCATGCCAGTTCATGACTAGGAACCTCCAGATCTCACAATCCTGCTCCTATTACCAAAGGGCTTGAGGAATGTGCTGGCATGGAAGATCTCTGTGCGTGACTTCTTTTATTGCAGAGAAGCTGCTATACAGCTTCCACATGGCTCTTGACAGAATGGGAGCTTGATCCAATGGCAAGGAGACAACTGGGGATCTCATTCTGCTGCAGCCTTCATCTGTCTTCACAGCTGTTGAGATTCTAACATCTCCTTCCACCTGTACCGCTGCTGAGGACTTACACCCATAGCTGGGGACTGGGCAAGCTTATTATAGTAGCAACATCTATTTGCCATGTCACAGCATCATCAAAGGATATGGAGCTTCAGGTGGGAAAGCATTGCCACTCTCTGTCCTCACCACATCCTGGTGGTGCTGCTACTGCTTGATCCACAACTGCTTATTCAGTGACCCCTGCTTTTTTCACAGCTAACCTTCCCTGAAGGTCATGCCACTATCTGCCACCTGGATGCACTGGGTAGCAGTACAGCTCTGCCCCACAGACCTCTCCTTAACCACTGTCCAGCTGACTGCTCACTAGGGCTTCTAATTCCCTCTAACTTAAACTACTGCTTGGGGAAAGAGTCTGGCTTTCCTAGAAAGCATCTTTTTCAGAGGTCCAGATTGGTTTTATAGTTCTGAAATCCAAACCAAAAGTGACATATCCCGCTGATGTGGCTTATATGAATCAGCTGCTCCATGAGAATTGCCTGTGCACATAACTCCCTCACCCCCATGGTAAGTGACAGCTAAACAGTGATTGCTTTGTCCCCAATAAAAATAAATAAGTAAAACTACCAAGATTTAGCTGTCACTCACCACAAGATCAGAACAATGCCCAGGATGTCACAGTGGAGCAGCTGACAGTCTGACTCCGGGAGTATGTATTTGCAAATAAAGTATCTCTGGTTATGCATCAGTATTCAAACATGGAAGCAGCATTTACAGCGCAAAGGTCAATAGATCAATCTAGGTGTGAAGTAACACTATACAGGGCAGGCAGTATATTACTATGGAGCAGGAGGAGAAAAATCACAAACAAAAAGGTGCATCTATATGAACTTTGTCCCCTAGAATAACTCATTTGCAAAAGGATAAGCTAATGATCTGATGACTTTGGGGGCCAGATGGGGTACAGTCACTTTAGTTTTTAGACAAGTGATCAAATGCTGTTGCATGGAACCTATTTTCGTGCAACTACAAGACGTATCTCCAACTGTGTGTGTGAGAACATACATCTACATGCAGCCAAGTTTTTCTTCTAAAGCATACAGGTTACTATGCTGATGGACACACAGCATCATCTCTTATGAGGTTTAAAGGTAAAAACGCTATATAGGTCATTGCATGACAATCATCTCACTTTTAAAAACTATGAAACTGAAGTAGATGAAAAACTAACGTATTCAAGGTTGGGCCAAAGCTGGTAACACAAGTCAAGTGCCTTGAAACTTAAATCCACTAACACAGTTCCCTTAAATAAATGGCCATGTAAATAATGAGGGTAAAATCCTAGCCCAACTGACGTCAAAGACCATTACACCCAGGCTACTTAGCATACGGGTTTCTGATGCTTTCCATATAAAATATACCACAAGTAAAAGCATGTCATATTACTCATTCAAATGATACCAACACATTAAAATGCATCAAGAACACCAATCAGAACTCATAGCAGAGGTGGTATCTTTTATTAGACCAACTAGATATCTGCCAAAAATATTCTTATTTGCAAGCTTTCAGGCACACACACCCTTTCTTAGGCACAGGAGAATGCAAAGATTATAAAATTTCACCTAGGTGGAAATAAAATGATTATGCCTGAAAGCTTGCAAATTAAGAATTTTTTGGCAAATATCTAGCTGATGTAATTAAAGATATCACCTCTGCCACAAATTCTTATTCCTTTTGCCTGCAGACCCATATGGCCACAACCTGTATTCAAGAAAACCACACACCCCAAATCAATTTCTGATTAACACCATTCAACAGAGCTAGAAATTCTTCAGTAAAATGAAAAAAATTAAATGAAAAATGAAAAAAAATAAAGGGAAGGTAAGTGTAGAGAGATGATCCTGCCTTGAGAGCTGAACCAGATGACCCTTAGGAGCTATCTGATGCTAAATAAGAATTCTACAAGGTCATAGTTTCAAAGAGCCAACGCACAAAACCTTCACTGAAAAAGACGACAAAAATAAAATTAAAAACAAAAATCTACTACAAATGCAAGAGCCCCTCTTTTAGAAGCATGCTTCTTGAAAAACACTTTTTTATATAAAAAAAGATTGATAAAGTTCCCTATGTCTTGTAAGATCCACCCGCCAGGATCAGGCACTCTGCTGCCCTGCAAGCCCCATCCATAGTGTTCTGTGTTTTCAATTTTTACTCATTTTCACCAAAAAATTCCCTGATATTTTTACTGAAGTTATTTGTTTGTTTTTTTTTACTGATTTACACCTGTTTTTCAGTTCACTCAATTTTACTGAGTACAGTAAAATCCCTGTTAACCGGCACAAGTGGGAATGGCTGGGGGATGCTGGTAAGCTAAGTGCCAGTTACCCGAGGCACAGGTTTCCGGGTGGACATGGGCTGGGGGGAAGGGGAGGAGCAGGGTTGTGGCAGCAGCTGTGGAAGGGTGGCTGAAGCCACTGCCTGGGGGCACGGGGCTCCCGGCTCTGACCCCAGGCAGGGCGGGAGGGGCTGTGGAAAAAAAATCGCTCCTAGGGTGGGCGGGTCAGCACCCTGGCAGCTCCAGCTACAGTCCTGCCCCAGGAGCTGGGAGCTGTGAGCCCCACCAAGGGGGCAGGTGGAAGAGCCTGGCCCTGCTCCTTGTGGTAGGTGCTGCACCCAGCCACTCTGCATGGGCCTGCAAGGCTGGAGGCACTGCCTGGGGGCATGGGGCACCCAGCTCTGCCCCAGCTAGGGTGGGAGGTACCGAGGTCAGGATCAGGTCATCCCCCCCAGCATCTGGCCACGTGCCACTCCCCCAAGCCCCTGGGGTACACCATGCAGTGGTGCAAGCAGGTGATGTCAGCAACTCCCAGGGCCACTGCAGCAGGGGCTGGAGTGAGTGGGGACAAGCTGCACCACCCCCTATGCCCCTCAGGGCTCCACTTGTTTCCACTCACCCCAGCCACTGCTGCAGCAGCCCTGGGAACAGCCGCTGCTAGCTGCAAACAGAACTTTAAGTCAGTGCAGGCTCTTGTCGCTACGTGCACCTCAGAAGGGCTGCAGGCTGGGGAGCTTTGCTGGATTCTTCCTGGGGGACACATGCCCCCAGCTCTGCGTGCTGGACGAGAGCAAGCTGCTGCCTGCCCCGAGCACTGGGAAGATCCCGGTTCCGCTGCCAGCCCCAGCCTGCAACAGCAGCCATCTCTCGTCGGGTGCGCAGAGCTGGGAGCACCCCCCCCCCCGGGAAGAGCATGGCACAGCCCCACAACCGACAGCCCTCCCAGGATGCCAAGCCCCCTCCCCACACCCATTGACAGTTCCCTCCACTTTGCTCCCTGCTGCAGCCCTGGGAGCAGTCAATGGGCTGCGCCATGCCGCTCCCCTACCCCTTGCCTAGTCCCAGTCTTACTCCCTCCCTCCCCGCCATGGAAACATATATTTTTCTTTGATTTAAACCAATTTTTTTTCTTCTTTTCTTTTTATTCTGATTTCAACTCAATTTTCAGGTTTGGAAAATAAACCCTGAAAGATTCCCGGATTTTTATTTATTTTTTAAATAAAAAATGAAAACGCGGAGCACTACCCATCCAGTACACAGGGCCATGCTCTACAGGGCTCCTCACACGGTGGCAGGGAGGCCTACAAGCTGGATGATGCAGCACCACAGGCCAAACGTGGCCCGCAGGCTGAAGAGGGCTGAACACCCCTGAACTAGACAACTGCAACAACAATATCAAGGTTTGTATAGACTATTCTTCTTTCATAATAGCCTATACAAGACAGAAATTATAGAATACACATTTTTAATTCAACAAGGTGGAAAAATTAGTGGTTTTTGTGGTGCTAATGGGATGTAAGGCCCCACACAAAGCAAGAACTTCTCAATTTTTGCTGTTACATCTTAAGGAAGGATTTCCCTGGAAAAGCCAAGATGCAACATGTTTATTCACAATTAAGTTGCAGAGCCCAACTATGGGCAGTGTTCCTGAAATAAACCTCAATAATTTTAACATTATTTTGTTTTTATAATATACTACCCAGCTCCTTCTAGGATCCATAAGCCATATGGCAGACAGGGAGGAATACTAATCTATCCAAATTAGGAAAGAATATAAAATTCCTTTGATATAAAAGTCTACAAAAAGTACTTCCATTTAGTTTTTATAAAGAATCACAATATGGAAGTACGGGTGCTTGTACACACCACGAGGGTTTAGTTTTCCCTAAAATGAAACAACTGGTTTTTAAAAACCCACTATTTCCACCGTTTCAATTTAGGGATAATTATACCACACTAAACCCCTGTGGCATGGTACACAAGGGTGGGGGCCCAATCCTTACCTGCCTCTCCAGTAGCTGGGGGAAGTGGGGAGAACTGATGGTGAGCCGAGTGATCCCTGAGCTGCATAGGGACCTGGTACTTTCCTCTGCAGCTGCAGCAGTGCCGCCCAGGCAGCACCTGCCTGCTGGCACCCTACCAAGGTGGTCCCAGGGGGCACCACTGCAATGGAGGGAAGCAGTGGGCCCCTGCACAGCTCAGGCAGGCAGGCTCTGGGACAAAAAAAATCAGGCTCCTCGCTGCTTTTTTTCTTCTTCTTCTGTCAAGCCCATCTGCCTGCATGGGCTGCTGCTGGGTCACACAGCCCCTGAGCTGCCTGGGGCCCATTGCTTCCCTGCGCAGCTGCAGCACCCCCCAGGCGTGGTGCCAGCAACTGGGTGCCACCTGGGAGGCCCCACTGCTGGAGGAAAGCACTGGGGCCCCCTGCAGCTCAGGGGCTGTGGCTCGGTGGCAGCTCACCCCTCCCCCCCCATCACTGTAGAAGAGGCAGGTAACCTCCAGCATCATCCCCCGCCACCTTCCTGCCACCTGGGAATGGCTGGATTGCCCCTGGGGCAGAGCAGCAAGACTGCAGGAGAGCAGCTGGGTGTGCTGGTGGCAGGGATGGTGCACAGGTTGCTACAAGCCCACCAAACCCCAAACATTGAGGCTGTCAGCTTCCAGTATCCCATGCACTGTTGAACTTTGTTAGGCAGCAAACTAAAACATTTAGGAGGTGTTTTTTCTTGCTACATTACAAAGCCATCTAAAGCAGAATATGCCACCAACTGTGCAAACAGCAATGCCATTAAAAGCAGAATATGCTGCCAAATGTGCTAACAGCAACACCATTGAAGCAGTGCAAAAGGGCATTTAAACCGCATTAAAAGGCCTATTTTGTGATGTGTACAAAGGCCCTTTAAAAGCATCAGAAAAGTACCCACACCCACACAGCACAACAACCAACCATCTTCTTCTGTATGCCTATGTGGATTTCGTCTGGAAACACAAAAGCTTATAAAATACTCAAAAGGAAAAAAATTGAATCTGCTTATTTACATTCCAGCAACACTCAGCATTGTGCATGGGGATTTCCAAATGAAAAATACTTTTAGGATTTAAGCACTTAGGGACATGAAAAGTGAAACACTGTGCAAGAGATACAAACCTCAATATTTTCAACCTTAAGCTATGTAGTGGGTCTTTGAAAGAAATCTTTCACACAAGTTACCCATCTACAAATGGAGTTTTACAAAATGTTTACAAGTTTCCATTCAGCAACTTGTCTGTTAACTCACAGAAAAGTAACAAGGCTCTGAATAAAAGAGTGTTTTTTATTGTGCAAACAGCTGGTACAAGTCAGCACCTCCACAGGATCTCAAGTGTAAAAGGATGCTCACTCTCACTTGCTTTGAGATGCACTTATTCAGATGGTCAGATTTAAAATAATACCTTATTTCAAAAATAAAAATAAAAATGCCCACACTTTGGCTGGCCAAAGGATTTTAATGCCTTTTGGCTGGGCAATTTTAATGCCTTTTACTGAGATTTAACTAGTATAATTACAAGTACCCAACTTTGTAATCTGATTTTGAGAAACTCCTCCATTTTTGAAAAGGCAGTCATTTCAAAAACAATAATTTAAGAGTTTGACCTGTTTTTGTTGTTGTTTAAAGAGAGGACTAATTAAAGTAAACATTGGCATCTGCGCAACTAAAAGAAAAGATTCCAAAGCAGACTGACAAAAACATATATATACATTTTTAAACTAGATTAGGTTATGAACAGAAGTCTTTTTTGTGGCATTTGAATGGACTGAATGAAAGGGCACATTCCTTTTTATCATTATGACAAAAAATGCATTGAACTAAAGTAGGTCTTGGGTTTTTGGTTTTGTTGGGGTTTTTCCTCCAACTATTAAATATATGTTGAATATTAGTTTAGATCACTGCAAAACCAACCAGATAGCCTTTAATGATATAACTTAGCATCTCCCATTTAAAAAGTCAGTCATGTGAAATGATTCTAATCTGCTCTGGTAGCAAGACCTGCAAGTGAAATCTGAGACACAATACTTGGCCTGTAAGCATGTCAGCAAAGACATGTCAAAGACATAAGAACTCAATCCATAGTTCTGCTTGTTGGCTCTTCTCATAATCAGCTTAATTACATCCTCTCCAATACACTGGGAATAAGAATGGGATGAAAGGGATAAACAGCTACGAGCTTGCATACTTTGCAAGCTACAGAGTGCTACACTTGACAGCAAAAGTGAATGATATATATTTCCAGGTACAGCTATTTTAAATTGAAGTTTTCAAACTGCCATTCTTACTGTTAACTAATAGTCTCCACATCCAGAATGAATTTCTTCTTTGACAAAACAAACTGATTCTATAAGTAGGGAAAAAAAAGTGACATAAAATATATGGGGGAGAGGGCATTAATAAAAATGCAAATATCATTCAGCTTCCCAGGCACACAAATACCAAGACATTTTGGTGTTATATCAAAAGTTTAGTATCAATGGCAACAAAGCTCCACTTTCACTCAGAGTAGTTGCTCTTCATAATTACATGAAAAATATTCAGACCAATCGAGGGAAAGACATAAGCCACAAGTACTGTTACTAAATGTATTAAAAATATCCGAAGCCTTCTAGATGGGAGATTAGGAGTATCCATCAAAAGGATTCCAGGCTTACCAAAACAGCACAGCAGTTATTCATTTCTATGGTACAACAGTTGGTAACATTTTCTAGCAGTGGGTTGGAATTACCCAGGCTCAGGTACCAGGGCCTGGACTAGGATGTGGCTTCTGCCACTGCTTTCCCCCACGACTCAACACTGCGAAGTCCCCAGACTCCACGGATCAGGTCCAATGGTTCCACAAGCTGTAGACTGATGACACTTGGCCCAGTAGGTTCCCTGCATTGCCGTTTAAGAACCTCATATTTAAATACCTTTCCCCTGGACGGCAGCCCACCAAAGGTCAAATCACCCTCCTCATTAATCCAAATAAGAACCTCTAGGGTTCATGGCCTCTAAGGAAGTAACTCATTTTCCCTTCTTAGAATAGTAAGTAGTAGCACAGTGAAAATAGCCAAATTCCTAGAAATGCCTTGAGGTAAAAAGAAGGCAGCTTCCTTCCCAAAAATCTGGAAAGGCTTCAATGTCTAATAAGCCTTTTAAACATCCTTTTAAAAATTACATGCATGATTTTTCCCTCCAGAAGTAGTACACATACCTCACACACGCTTGTAGAATCTTGTTTTTTGTGTGCATGTTTGCTAGTTAAGTGAAATATTTATAAAAGCTAATTTATAGCTTAAAAAAAAAAAACCCAAACAAACAAAATCTAAAAACTCAGATCAAGAGCCCATGTGATCCAACCACAGAGTTGTAGCATACTGGAAACTTCAGTTCTTATTTTCTTTCAATGACCCTGTTTCTCTCTGTGAAAAGAAGCTAACCAGAAGTAGCATGGGATTCCAAGAACCACACGAGACATTATGCAAGTCCAGAGTGAAGGCAACAAGCTCGGTATTCCTAGATCCATTTGAACTCAAATAATATACATGAAAAATAAATAAATAAATAAATAATCAAGCTATTAAATCTAAATGAGGTTATAATTCAAAGTGATTTTTAAAAGAACAAAATGTAACGTTATTTTAAGAATAACATTTCATTTCAAGCATATTTACACTTAAAATGGCATACGGGATTAGTGTTGTGATAGTCATCACTGCTTTTCATTTCTGCTCATTCAAATTAAAGTGAGCCAAAAAAAAAAAATATAAATATATATATATATATATATATATATATATGTAAA
>NW_017729006.1:6717755-6730862 GCF_001723915.1 Gavialis gangeticus
TATATATATATATATACACAAATGAAACAAAAAGAGTAAGTAAATGGAAGAGAATTTGAACACTCCTACCCCCAATTTAACAGAATTTAAACAATTTATGGCAAAGTGCTGACGTTATTAGGAATTTGAGGGGGAAGATGCTCTTTACATAAAATAACTCATGTTGTCATACAGAAAAGTTATGAATTGTTATACTATATTTTTTGCAGTTATTATTGAATGAGCTGGCTGACATCACCTCTATGTTGTCTTACTTTGAACCCTACAAGATAAATCTCCACAGCTAAAGGTTCTAAAAATAATTAAGCAGCATTAGAAGACAAAGCTAGATGGATATGTAGATTTAGAAAGAGGCCATACATATGCACCAAGGGGTTTTTTAAGTATGGAGCATGGGAGGAGGGGATGAGAGAGAGAGAGAATGACAGCATGTCAGGTTTCTTGCATCTTCCCTTCTTTTTTGGGACCAAGCTTTCAATACCTTAATTTTTCAAGTGGGAAACAGGTGGTGTTAATTTTTAGAGTTGACCTTTGTATTGAAAGAACTTAAATCCTCCATAAAATTTAAATCTCAACTGTAGTCTATAATAGTTAATCAATAGAGTGTGACCTCCAACAGATCCGAGAGGTATCTGCTCTGCTGCATACAAAACCCTGACCCAGAATCAAGTAGCCTATGGATGATTTAGAACCAGGCTCCCTATGAACGTATGATGCACTAGGAATCAGAAGTAGATCCCTTCTGTCCATGCTCCAGTACCATGACTAATGGCTCTCCACAGTTGGGCCTTAGTAAGCTACCAAGCTGAAAACAGAAGCCTGGCCAGGACGCCAAAGGAATTGTCTCCACCGACATAGAGGAGTTACCCGTCTAAAAAAGTAGGTGAACTTAGCTAAACTGCTGATGCCATAGGCTAGGGGTTTTCAACCTTAGTTGGTCAGTGTAGCCCCGACAGCCGGTCAACAAGCGGGGCAGCCGGTCAGGTAGCCCAGCAGCTGGTTGATGAGCAAAACTGGAAGAGCTAGCAGTAAAACCAGAAGTGTCAGCAGCTTCTCTGCGCTGCTGCTGCATATCCCCGATGCCTTCCAAAGTACCCCCAGGGGTACACATACCCCCAGTTGACAGCCCCTGCCATAGGCAGCTGCAGGGTACAGACCTCTCTAAGCCTGAAATGTGTTTACTTTGTTTGATTTGGTCTGTTTTTGAGTGTTGATAATGTATATAGCCTTTGGTTTCGGTACTATTTATTTTATTGTGCAAAAACATTTTTGACATCTGTTAAATCAGTCTGGTGTTAAAGATCCAGTGTGCCTTAAGGAAGGAATTCCTAGATCTGGGTAGCAGATTTATTAGAGAGCTCTTTCTTTCCATTAGAAATATGGTAGTTAGCACACCCATAATGAAAGTACCCTTTCCCTCTACATCTTTGCTGACAGATCTATCTATCTACACAGCTGAAAGTTACAGAATTTATTTAAAAAGCCTAAAAAGAAACTCTTTTTCACTCAGTAATACCCCATTAATAATCCAATGACAATTCAGACAAAATCAACGCTGGAAGAAACTATCAATGATGAGGAAAATTTATTTTTCACCACACAATGATAGTCACTGGGGTAAAAGCAAATTTGAATAAAGATTTATCAAATTAAATATAGATTCATCTTCTACTCTTGATTCCAATTGGAGCGTGTTTTAATTCACTACCTGGCTTCATCCTCCCAGGAAATAAGATATGGATACATTAAACAGCCCTACAAATGGGAAAACAAAGGCAATAAGGATGCCCCAGGCTTTCAACCCCTGAACTCTCTCTTGTTTTTATCACTTGTTATGATTAAAGGAAATCAAGACAGACATTCTGCTTTTAAAATTAAACAGCAATTAAGAAATTAAATCAGTGATTTTAAGGACCACACCTAAAAGCACTTACGTTTTTTAAATGCAATGTATGGAAAATTGATCTAAAAAAAACGTTAAAGAAAGAAACCTAATAACTACAAAGCCCCCAAAAAGTTAATCACTATCTGCAGAATTGTTAAACAAGTCAAAACACAACCCTTAACTTGAGACAACAGAATCATGTGAGCTAGATGCAACTGATATCTACTATCCTTGCTAAATATTTATTAATGTAGTTGTCAAATGTAAAGCACTAAAAAAAAAAAGATAAACACAGAAGATACATAAAAAAAACTCTGTATTGTTTCATCATTATACTGGAAGAATAAAACATATTTTGGCATTAATATAAGGAATATAAAGTTTTAGTGCAATTTCTTTGTTGTGATCTTTGTTAACTAAAGGCCCAAAAATAAAGAATGATGGAGACACAGTATAAGAAGGTTTGCCTGTTCTTTTTACATTACTTTTTTTTTAAATATTAAATAATGATAGCCTGTTAAAAAAGGAACTGTGATAACCATAGCTGATTCTCAGGAGTATCCCTCCAGAAGAGGATTCTACTTAATATCAGAAATAAATACCTGCCCCTTTTACTGTGTAATCACATGGAAACAGAAGTTCAAAAGGGCTAAAGTATTCACAACTACCAGAATAAAAGTCAGAAGCCTGGCTTACATGGAAAAATAATGCAAGTGTTGAAAGGCAAGAAAAGAAAAAGGGTCAAAAAGGGTTACAGCATGGACTCCTTTATTACTTTTACATCATTACAAAAAACATCTGTTCCTTAGGCAGTTAATGCAAGTGGTGACCAACACCTGAATTAGTGCATGAAGCAGAAAACAATTAAGCTTGAAAGAGAGCACAAAACACAGCTAGAAGCCCAACCCACCACCTTTCAAACTAAACTTTCACTGGTTTCAGTGAGTTTTTTCGCTTGATAAAGGCTGTAGGTTCGTGCCCTTAAGGTATTTAGGTTAAAGTGTTTATCTGCTACAATGACAGGTGGATTTAAGAGTGCCTACCTACAAGAGGCTATAACCAGACGACCCAAAACCCTTATTTGTTCCACTTCCCTACGTGAAGGCTAGTCTACAGTGCCCAATTCTGTGCTCTTCTGAATTTCGCTGCAGCAGTCTGCCAGGTGGCATTTCTCATGATGAGAAGGGGGAAAAAAATATTTGCATGCTAGTCTGCCTTGTAAATAGGCCACTAAAATACTGTAATGGGACCACATCCAATGTTCAGTTTATAAGCAAATATTCTGGCCGTGTTGTTTTCCATCTAGTCTCTGAACAACTCTGACATAAACTATTTTTCCCCTTTAATAAGACTTCTGTCAAACTATTTTGCTTCTAATGAGTTTAAGTTACATAATCAGCTGATGAAGCTAACAAAGAACAGCTTTCCCTCCTTCTATGAAGAATTTCACAATCAACTCAACTAAACACAAGACTGACAGTAATTTTGGCTTACTATAAATGTTTTGTTGCTTTTCACCATCATAGTTCTCTAGCCTGGCCCTGGGTATGACTGTAAACTGCATCCAGCTAGAGGGCCTGGTGGCAACCTGGCAGGGTTATTCGTGGCAGGACAGCTCCTATAAAATACCACAAAGTTCCAACCTCCAGAGTAAGGCGAGTATTGGGAGCCTCAAGGCACCAGCTCCCACTGCCTTGTGGGTACTCACTGGTTACAGAAAGGCTAAGGAACATCACCCAGACAGAACTGCACACTCACTGAGGTGTTGGGCAGTCAGCAGCAGTTCTTATTTGCTGCTCTCTGGCAACCATCAAGGTACTCAGTGTCCAGACTTGGTCTGCCTTCGAATTCAGTCTCAGTGGTCGGTGGGGGGGCGTGTATCAAGCCTTGGGCAGCCTCCACTCCTCCATGCTTTTGCCTACGCATGTGTACTGAAGGTCTTGGGGTGATGGTCGCAGGACTCAACACATGTGGATTCATCAGGCACCTGACTAAACTTCTTGCATGTACACAGTGATCCAGAAGACTGATGGTTGCCTACTAGTTCTCTAGCTTCCCCTATTTCTTTTGGCTTCAGCTGATGTTTTCAAGGGTTAGGGCAGGGGTGGGCAAAATGCGCACCAGGCCATTCTATCCAGCCTGTGGGGCCCCTAAAAAATTTAGAAAATGAATATTTATCTGTCCCTGGCTGCTTGTCATATGGCCCTCAATGACTTGCCAAAACTCAGTAAGTGGCCCTCTGCCCAAAATAATTGCCCACCCCTGGGTTAGGGGCAGAAGTTACACATAAACTGGTATAAGCGATTTGAAACTGGTTCCAAATCTGTAACTCAACAGAAGTTCAAAATGGCCAAAACCAGATTAAAATAAACCTGGATGAATGCAGTATCAGACTTCACTGATTTAGGTTAAAATCAGGTTATTGAACTTCTGTCCCAGATCCCCTCCAGATTCAAGTTAACCCAGTCCTCCAGCATCCCAGGATGCTTTGCACCACTCCTGCAAACCCCATCCCCCACATGGTGGGCAGACTAGCCTTTGCCCAAGTGTCTGCTCCAGCTGAGCGGGAACTTGCCTCTAGTGCTCCCCAGCTTCTGGCCTGGGCCACTGCAGGCATTTGGTGGCATTTCTGGAATAAAAACTGGATGTCTGTTTACTTGCTTACCCATTCAATCTCTGCACTTTAGACCAACTTGCAAAGATTAAAAAGATTCAGCCTCGTGCTTTTTGACTGCATGTACTTAGCCAAGAGGCACTAGAAGAAAAGCCCTTGTTAACTGGGGGCAGGGGGGTTGACTATTTGTATTTTTATAGAAGTATTTAACTTTATAATGATTTATTGGAATAATCAAAGTATTTTGAGTCTGCCAAACTAAAGCATTGACCTGGCTCTATACAGTTTCAGATTACAGATACGAACAAGTCAATTTTTGAACCACTTAAGTATTTTTATAAATATTAAATACATTGCTATGGTCAATAATAGAAATTAGTCTGCGAAAAACATGCAGAGGACAATACTTCTCAGTTCCTAGTTTTTTCTTCATCTAGGATTCTTCTCTGAAGCCTGGGGCTTTAAAGGGAAGTAATTTTCTTCCCCTCAGTAAGCAGGATTGAACGGGGAAAAAAAACGTGTGTAAGGAACCCTTCACCATGAGAACATTTCAAGTTGGGTTTTGATTAGCAGAGATTCCAAAACATTATTATTTTAATACCATTTGGTTAACAAGAACCAATTCCTTACTGAAGCCACACCTCAATATATACACATGAGCAAAGAAGCCCACTGAACTTCTTGCTTCTATACAGTTGATCTTTCCAGGATTAAGATACATTAGTGTGGTAGGTAGTATGAGGGAATGTTACATTTATATTAATAATATAAGACTCTTGGTATTCAGAATTGTATGTTCATAACCTCTCAAAATCATTGTGCATCACTTGCACGTAATCAGGGCATGTACAGCATACTTTAAATGCCCAGTCTGTATTGGAAAGATTCTTGAAGGGAAGGGTAAAGAGAGATGAACATAAGCAAGCCAAGTCAAAAATGACAACTATAGGTTTTCTACAGATACTGTTTCCAATCCTCAAAGTTGCATACACACATGTTCAAAAATATCCTAAGCAGGCTCTCACCATGACTATATGATCACGCCATAAACCCACCTGAATATTATGCTCCAAGTTCAAGGCCATCAGCTTTGAAACAAAACTAAACATTGTTATGCTGCCAACTACTCATTTGCCTATATCTGTCAGGTGACCAAAACAACATTTTAAATGTGCACTAAGAATAATTTAAGCAGATGTCTGTTTTAAAATATTTTTTCAGTATATCCATGCTCTTTGGTTACTTGGAGTTCTAACCAATCTAGACATTTCTTCATTGGCCCCTGTAGCACGGCACTAAGGTGCCTGCTACTGATAGACAGTAATATGGGCTCAGCTGCCAGTCGCCAGGGCAGCACAGGTGCTGGTTGCCGGGGCAACCACAAGGGTCAGCTGACCAGAAGGGGGCGGGGCCTAGCATATATAAACAGGCCAGGCTGAGACCAGGTCAGTTCTCCTCTGGCAGCTGAGGAAGAGAGAGCTCTGCTGGGAGTAGTAATAGCAGAGCAGCCCAAGGGCCTGAAACAGCTCCCAGGTGAGGAGAAACCCCTGGTAGGGGTTTGAGGGAGGTTTAGCCAGAGGGCTAGCATTTGCGTTATAGCCAGGAGGCTTATTTTTGAGTTGCAGCCAAGTAGCTTATGGTTTTGCTTTGTCGTTAGACCGGAGGACCGGGTGAGGCTATAAGGGGTGGAGGAGGCCTCATTGGGACTCCCCAGTCGCATGGGGGTTCCTGGTGCCATAGAGGGGCACAGCAGTTAGAGGGTGCACTGACCCCAACCCTGACAAGGGGTTCAGTGCAGTGAGGGCCAGGTAAGGCCGAGGCTGCCTGAGCCCTATTGAGCAAAGCCCCAGTGGGGCGTAGGACCTGGAAAGGGGGTCCTGAGGGCCAGGTAAGGCCGAGGCGGCCTGAGCCCTATCGAGCAAAGCCCCAGTGGGGCGTAGGACTCGGAAAGGGGGTCCTGAGGGCCAGGTAAGGCCGAGGCTGCCTGAGCCCTATCGAGCAAAGCCCCAGTGGGGCATAGGACTCGGAAAGGGGCCCTGAGCATGGCCCTGGTGCGGGCATAAGCACGAGCACATGGGGAGAAGCCCCCCGGAGAGGGGGCGAGCGCATGGAGAGAAGAGGGAGATAAGCCCAGAGGGCGTCCGCGAGGACGCGGGCAATAGCAAGTGACTCAACAATGTCTGGTACATCAGAGGGGCTTGGGGCGTGGTATAAGGGGAGGTAGGAGCCACGCGTAGCCCATAAGGCTGGGTGCCCCAAGATCAACCCACATAGAACAGGAGCTAGGAAAAGTAAGAGCACCATGTCCAAGGGGACAGATAACGGCAGCCTCCCTTAAGAATACTTAAACCATCAAAGACAGGGCAGACGAGAGCAAGGGTGCTTGATGGACAACTTGGCACGGTAGGGGGCGCCAGGAGAGATCACGGCCGCTCCTGGGTCCCTGCCCTGTGACAGCCCCAAACAGGCAAGTTATATAATCTGTTTTTTGGTATTAATACCAAATATTTGTGCTTTGTGGCCATACAGATATGAGGACTGCTTCTCTGAAGCACCCTGTTATTACTAACTTTTAATTAAAAAGGAACCTTTACTTTAATAATGTTTTACCATGGAGACAGAAGGTGTTAACACCTAATCTAAACACTTAATAAGCACATGCCCCCAAGTCAAGAACCCACAATTGGGTTTTCTTTTCAATGTGCATGGGTTTATGATTATGGAAACGTTTATGGAAATCACTAAAAAACATATCAGAACACAGATGTTGCTAGTCATACTAACCACCAGCTGTATATAGGCATGGTTAAAGTTAGTACAAGTACACTGTACTTCGCAACTTCCCCCCCCTTTAATAGATTGCTTTTCATTTTCAAAGTGTTTTTAAAATATTTTAAAAAGTCAGGATTCTTTTCTTAATCAGCAAATGCATTTTTCTGCATGTGCTGATGATAAAACTAAAGTAAAGAACTTGTGACTTGCCTGACACCAGAGAAAGAAAACACTGGGCTAGCCAGGATTAGAAGCCTGAAACCTTGAGTTTAATGAAGCTGTCAGAATTGTAGACTCCACCTGTCTACTATCCAGAGCACGGAGACTCAGAAGACAGAGACATTAGTCCTCAATCTTAACACCGACTGTATACCTCTGACTTCCCCCCGCACACCCTGTTCCCCATCTGTAAAATGGAATGGGGGGAAGGGTGGGGGAGAGAACCTTCAACTTGAATTCTTTGGGAAACAAAGCTACTTATGTGCATGTACAAGCCATAAAACTCTGCAACCAAGAGAACAGTCATAAGCCACATCAATACTCTTGCTATACAAATAAACACATTTAATTTGTTATAATGTGATATCAGCATCATCCAGTATTTTCTACCACCAGCCATTTGCATCAAGTTACATTTAATCCTGTCAAAGAAAAGGTTAAGAAATACTCAACGAACACATGCAAGCAGATTTAAAATGACCTCAGGAGGAGGGCACAAATATCAGTAAGACAGCCTCAGTTATGTCTGCACATATTCTGAGTACTGGTGCCCATTTCTATAAAGTCAAAGATGAAAACAAAATTCAGCAAGCAGTCTCCAGCTATTAATTGTGGAAAAAATAAAGCTTATAGAATAGCCTTCAAAACGAGAAGGTACATCAATACTTTAAGAGGTGCAAAAAAAAAACTCAAATCTATTTAACGTAATGCATTTCTTTTCTTCCTTGACATACCTTCCTTTCTGCAGCCTTGATAGTCCCAAAATTAATTTTTTTATAAAAGTAAAAAACAAACCCACTACTGTTTAGTCCTTATGTATCTTTCCTGTCACATGATTCTATGCATCCCAATTTTTCTTCACTGAACAGATAAACTAAAATGACTTTAATCAGTTTTAAAAGAGTACATTAACCAATAATATATTATGATGGGGGGGGGGGGAATTCACTGCATTAAAACACATTTGTTTTAAAGTACCTGAAACTCAGTTTTATACAATCACCGTTATTAGAGTAGGTAGTGGATCTAATCCCCACAGAAAAGAGAATACATCTTCTCAGCACTCATAACCTAATGTTTGTTTGTTTGTTTGTTGGTATGAAGGCATTTTCCAGCTTCTATTTGCCACAAAAACTACAAGAAAAGTTCCTAAAGCTCTGAAACAGCTTAATTCTAGTAGCTGTTTTACAGCACTCTCTCTTTAAGCTGAACACAGCTCCCCATGCTATGATCTTATTCGGCATCTGTAATTCAGTTACTCAACAGCAACATTTGCCTCCTTAAATTTTCATTTTGATATTTCTTCCCTTATCCTAGGCCTGGAACTTCAGGAAAACTATGCTGAATAAAAGGGAGGGATTTATATTATTCTTCAGTTTTGTCGGCTGAAGCACAGGATGCTGAATATATGACGCTGAAGGTCTTTAGACTCGCTCACAAGAGCCACTGTCATTAAAACATCTCCCCTCCCCACCCACCCAGAGCATGTGTAAAGACAGTCTTTGCTTTTAAACATACAGGTATATGTTTTAAAAAAATAAAATACAGAAGAAAAAAGGGGTGGGCAGTACATCACAAAAACACTGCGTAAATCAAGGAACAAAACTTAAGAGCAACAAGCAATGGTCTTTAAACAAATTGCAATAAAGGGGATCCTACTGCACTACTAATTTCCAGAATTTAATTAGGTGCCAATGGGAACAAAGGAACAATAAATCTTGGAACTGCTAAACAATGAAGGTGGAGTTAATATTTATATAAAACACTCTAATTTTATAGGACTATGCAATCATTCTTTTAACTATCTTCTTCCTGCTTTAAGGGTCAAAATAGAATTGCTCCAATAACTAAAGCTGCTTTTTCTTAGCCTCATTTTAAGAACTGTTGTGGTAACATATGTCATCTTCCTTGGCTAAAATAATGCTTTGAATAATATTAAATATAGCTAGTAACAAATGTAATAACTACATAGATTTCTCCCTTCTATGGCTGTTATTCAGAACTGACCAGTAATAAACCTGACCAAAAACCTCCGAAAAACTAACGGGGAAAAAAAAAAAAAAATCTTGCATCTTCTCAAAGATACAAACTTTTGGAGCTCTTCATAGAGAGCCTGGAGTGAAGGACAGAACATACTATACCAGAGGATGGAAATGCTTTTCAGCAGAAGAGACCTGGAAATGGGTGGCCATTAAGACCTAGCTGCTGCTTCTCCCTATGCCCAGCTACAGTACCCTCTCTTTGCCGGACAGCTACCCCTCTACTGGAGCCCCGGGAAGCTCACTGCAGCACAGTGCAGTGAGAATTCTCCTCCACCAAAATCCCAGGTAGTTGACTGCAGCAAGGTAGTGAGAGCTTCCCCCCACCCACTGAATGCCACCGAAGCCACAAATCTATGGGCCAGATCCAGCCTGCAGACTGTAGGTAGCCAACATCTGAGCTATTCCAGCAAACAGAACATAGTTTCATAGATTTAGGGTCCGAAGGGACCTAGTAGATCTTCTAGCCCGACCCCCCGCCAGGGCGGGAGAACAACAAAACCCCAAAACAAAAAACGGGACTCAAATGAGTCCAGCCAGGTAGGCATCCAGCCTCTTCTTAAAGACCCCCAGGGTAGGGGCCAGCACCACTTCCCTTGGAAGTTGGTTCCAGCTCCTAGCCGCCCTAACTGTGAAGTAGTTTTTGCGGATGTCCAATCTATACCTCCTCTCCATCAACTTGTGCCCATTACTCCTTGTTATGCCAGCGGGTGCTAGGGGAAACAGCGTCTCCCCCAAACCCTTCTGGTCCCCCCTAGTGAGTCTATAGACAGTCACCAGGTCCCCCCTTAGCCTTCTCTTGTGGAGGCTGAATAGGTTCAGGTCCCGCAGTCTCTCACTGTAGGGTCTGCCCTGTTGTCCCCGGATCATGCGGGTGGCCCTCCTCTGGACCCTCTCCATGTTGTCCACATCCCTCTTGAAATGGGGCGCACAGAACTGGACACAATACTCCAGCTGTGGCCTGACCAGCGTCGCGTAGAGGGGGAGGATCACCTCCTTGGCTCTACTCGAGATGCACCTGTGGATGCACGATAAGGTCCGGTTAGCCCTGCCAACCATGGCCTCGCATTGTCAGCCCATGTTCATCCTGGAGTCAATAATGACTCCAAGATCTCTTTCTGCCTCCGTGCTCTCAAGTAGGGAGTTCCCTATTGTGTAAGTGTGCTGCTGGTTCCTACTGCCCAAGTGCAGCACCCTGCACTTGTCCGTATTGAAACGCATCCTGTGCCTGTTAGCCCACCCCTGTAACCTATCCAGATCCTTCTGCAATCTCTCCCTCCCTGCTAGCGTGCTCACCTCCCCCCAAATTTTGGTGTCATCAGCGATTTAAACAGGTTACTTTCCACCCCATCATCTAGATCACTGATGAAGAAATTGAACAGCGCAGGCCAACTGAAGGCGCTCTCTTCCTTGAGATGCTCTTCCTAGAGGAGCTCTGCTACCAAGATGCATGACAGGTCTCTCTACTACCCAAATGGAAGTCCTATGCCAGGGTGCACAATTATTCCAGGTGGAGAGTCACTTAACGGAGTTTTGGTGAGCCACGAATGTAGTGCCATCCCTTGACAGATGCCCCACCCACTGGTCGCCATTTTGGGACCAGATGCCCTGGCCCTAACCCCTGACTTTTGCCACCAGACATCCCTCCCCTTGCCCCCAAAAGAACTCCTTTTGAGAGTGGGGGGGGTTCCCTTTTTGAACCAAAAAAACCAAATTATATACTAAAAGTCAAACAACTACTATAAACATATTTTAATTTCTTTACAAAATTTACCTTTGTCATGATTTGTGTTTGTGTAGTGTATATAGAGGTGACTGTATATTAACTCAAAAATAAGTCTTACTCTTTCTTGTATATTGTGTTGGGGGGAGTATGTGGGGTAGGGGGGTATAAGGTATGTTGCAGGAGGTGGGGGGGTGAGGGAAGATGGGGGAGCACAGGGAGCCCCCCACGCACCCTCCACCACAGTACACAGTCCCTGTCCCCCTGCCCCCCCAGCAGCCGCATCAGGAGACAGCAGGCCCTCTGGGTGCTCATGGTTTGCACAGGCACTGCCACCCAGCCAGAGCTGCGCATGGTGGCAAGGAGCACAGCCAAGCCAGTCTGCCTCTATCACACTGGGCTCCCCATGGCACATGTGCAGCTCCCAGCACTTGCACACCACTGGAGAGAAACCCCACATGATGACCTGGCTGCCTTGCCCACTCCCTTCTGCCATGTCAGGACTCAGCTGAAAGTGGTGGGGAGCCTCATCCCCTACTCGTGGCAGCATGGAGCAGGGAAGGCAGCTGGCTCCATTACAGGCGGCTGCACAGGGTACAATTAGTTGGTAGACACCCAGGCAGCCACAGGCCAGATGAAGGTGCCTGGTAGGCCAGATCCAGCCCACAAGCCAATTTTATACATCCCTGTTCTATGCAGCAGTGCCTTCCCCACTGATACTACAGTGTCTGACTAGTACACACCTGACTGGTTAATACTTCACAGCTTGAAATATGAAGCACTATGCATCATCATGGATGTCTCCCTCATCCCAAAATACAGACCTTGAATTTGTTCAAAAGTCACATCAAATACAAGTCAAAAGGCTAGCAAGCTATATAAATGCATTAGCCAGCTATGATGCAACACTCAAACAAACAATAAAATAACCATTTACTTCTAATATGGACATTGTGATGCCTCTATAAAACTTGGAAATTTCATTTTTTGCTTGGCATAAGGTTAACTTTTTTTCTTGTAGCAATGAATATTTAAACAATCTTCAGATTTTAAAATCTGCATTATGACAAAAACTACCACATTTACTCATATCCAAGATAACTCTGAATTTAAGATGATCCCCCAGTAATTAGATTTAAACATGAAAAAATGTACACATGTGTTATCATTTTCCATATCTAGAGTTTAATTATTGGGGATCATCTTAAGTTTGTGCCCCACCACTGCAGCAAGGCAAAAAGGGGGAGCCAAATGACCTGACCTCTGCCCCTTGCTACCTGGTTCCTCCCACCACTTGCTCTTTCCCATGATGCCTGTACCACCTGCTCCCCCACTGACTCCCTCCCATGATGCCTGTACCCTCCCATATCTTGTCCTCTGCCAGTCACCCCCCTCCCTGCCACCTGCCCTCTTCTCCTTGGGCCCCCAACACCTGTCCCTCTCCCTACTGCCTGCACCCCGGCACCTGTCCCCTCCCGCCATTTGTCCCCAACTCCTGCCTGCTATTCCCTTCAGCCTCAGCCCGTCCCAAAGCCAGAGCTTCCCCCACCACAGCCATTGCTGTGTGGCTGGGCTGAGATCAGAGGCAGCACACTCCCTACACCTGGCCAGAGATGCACTCCAGCCAGAGCCAGAGGTGCAACAGTATGGTAAGCAGTGGGGCTGCAGAAAGCAGAAGCTCATTCTTGAATGTAAAATGAGGGGCTCCCCCTGCTTGTTGAATGTGGGAGGAATCATCTTAAAAATTTGAGTAAATGGGGCAGATGATAAAAGAATATTAATGCACACCGATATAGCCTTAGATGAAATTCAGCTCTTCTCAAATGTCACAATTATTAGAATGAGACCAGTTTCC
>NW_017729006.1:6735862-6736901 GCF_001723915.1 Gavialis gangeticus
TGGTGCAACAGTATGGTAAGCAGTGGGGCTGCAGAAAGCAGAAGCTCATTCTTGAATGTAAAATGAGGGGCTCCCCCTGCTTGTTGAATGTGGGAGGAATCATCTTAAAAATTTGAGTAAATGGGGCAGATGATAAAAGAATATTAATGCACACCGATATAGCCTTAGATGAAATTCAGCTCTTCTCAAATGTCACAATTATTAGAATGAGACCAGTTTCCTTCTGTGCAGCACATAAAATACTCTTATAATCTGAAGCTGTTTTGTGAACTGGTGATTGCAATACAAAAATAAGTCTGAGCTTTGGACAGTAGATGCCCTGCACTTCAGTAATAAATGCATCTGTACTACTGAAGAAATAAGTTTGCACTGTGGTTAGTTACTGCAACAACTGATGTATTCCATAATTTATTACTATGGAGAAAATTGAATTTGCATATTACTAACCTAATTCTATCCAAGTCCACGGAGAGATATCTATTGACCTAATAAGATTTGGATCAAAAATAAATTTCCATGTAAAGACAAACAGTTCCTACATATGCCTTTACTCTAATGAACAGGGCTATAAAGTCTACTTACCTTTTGTTCAGTGATATTACTTCTCCTTCCAAACAGGAGGGTAATTAATAAATCTTAGCCTGTCAATTCTGAGCTTATGGAAAACAAAACTGAAACACAATTAGCTCAAGACAAATAGACAAAAATCAGTCAACAAAAATCAGTTAAGCTTTAGTGAAGTATTCAGGAACTAGCAAATAGCTTTACTTAAATATCTGTAAAAGGCAGCTCTAAGAGAAGGACAATTCTCAACCAGTACCAAAAATACACCCCTACCAGGAAAGTACTGTTTGTTTCTCCACCACCAAAGATTGAACCAAATGCCCAACACCCAAATCCAGGAAATCCCCAAGGAGTTATAATATAGCATCACTGTAGCCTAGGTTCTCAGTACCATGGCTTCATCTGGCCCTCTCAGACCAAAACTTAAGTAAATAAATTTTTTTTTTTTTTAAATGGGGGGGGGGGGGGGGGAAGG
>NW_017729006.1:6737030-6740743 GCF_001723915.1 Gavialis gangeticus
GGGGGCGGGGGGAAGAGGAGGAAGACGGGACACTGACACATGACAACCAGGAAGCTCACCTGAAGCTGCGTTACAACCAGAGACAATATGTACAACAGGTTCCAGCATTGCATCTTGCCTTGCCCAGGTGCATCTTAAGCAGTGGACAGGGCAGAAGGGGCAAGTCCTGGATGTGCCTCTGCCTTTCACAAGCCTGTAAGACTATGGACTATTTTGGACCTGCTTAGTCAAAAGCTGCAGGGGGCGCCAGGAACGCACCAAACAGGACTCATATTATAATACAAGTCAGCTATGCAAAATGATTTGCACTACACTGCCTTGGGAAGATAAACTAAGCTAAGAGCGACTTCTTGATATTTACTTTTATCAAAAAAGTCGCATTTAAAATTATCTGAGTTTGCATATCAAAATTGAAGAGGAAAGCTTTCTGTATTTGTAGGCATTAACATCTTATCTTTAATATCTATAAGAATAGCATAGAAGATCCCATGAAGCAGAAAAAGGAGTTCTTAACAAACGTGATTTAGAAATAGCATTCTATTTTATTAACTACTGTTATCAGTATTTTTTCAAAAAACTTGCCTGAACAGATGAAGCATACATTAATTTTGTTTTGTTCTTGTTTTGACATGTATTATTAGGTTAAATTTAGCCTACGAGAAGCCATAACACTACAGTGAAAAAACCATCTCTACAGCAATGGATATGAAATTAGGACTTGTTACTGTTGCATACGGAGTTATTTAAACGTATAAATAAGTTATATAAATTAATGAAATACAGAAAATGGTTACAAGAAATAGTGCTCATAAGAACTTCTGGCTAGAAATTTTTCAAAGCTCCTGGTGAGATTAAAAATTTGGGATCTGTAACAATCTTAAATTGCAACAATCTTGTATTAAGATACTTAGGGCACTTCCGTTAAAGAATCATAGAAAATTAGGGTTGGAAGGGACCTCAGAAGGTCATGCAGTCCAATCCCCACTCAGTCTCCTCTTCTCTAGACTAAATAAACCCAGTTCCTCAGTCTCTGTTGGTAGGTGATGTGCCCCAGTCCTTTACCATTTTCATTGCCCTCCTCTGGACTCTCTATTCTGTCCACAAAAGAAGCTCCCATTCTTTTTTGAGCACCTCCCCTTCATTCCTCTCACACTGGCCAGCATCAGTGTTAATGGTTAATACTAGGGCAGATCAAAGTGAACCAGGAAGGGGAGTGGAAACCAGCTACTGCTAGTACAGTGTTGAAGATGCACCATCTACACTTCCCCTCCTGGAGTTCATAGATGCAAAAACTGATTCTTGTGTTTGCAACTACTGTCTATAGAGAGGCACTCACTTCCTATTTGCTCTCATAATACTCTCCAGTTATCTCTTTGTTCCTTTACTAATACAGAATCTCAGTGCGGCACACAACAGAAGGGAAAGGAAGGCAAACAGGAATGTACCTGGGTACCCCAGCCTTGGTCTGCCTTGCCTGGGCATGGCAGCCCATCAGGCATTCCCCCACCCCCACTTGAGCAGCAGGGGATGTGGCCAACCCTGGCAGCAAACATAGGGAGTTTAAATACCCACCTCCCCCTCCCATCCCACTGACACAGACCCCAGCCAGGATCTGCCAGGCAGAAGCACAGCAGCCCCTGCTGCTGCCGCCACACATGCAAGGTACAGAACACAGGCTTGTGCCCTTCACAGCTACCATGTGGGCCTTGGACGCATCGCCGGAGCAGTGCAGTGCTCACAGCGGCAAGCAGCTTCCCCACACAGCCCTGCAGCAGCAGGTTGCACCCACTGGGCTAGAGGTCCCAGAGAGGGCAGCAGAGTAGGGAGTCTGAGCCCACAGCATGCAGCCCACACCTGCCCCATGCACAGATCTGGGGTTCCCCCCCATCCTCCCCCTGCATTTTGCCCACCCCGGTATAGCCGATAATATACCATTAAATATAATATGCCTTCTGGCTGGGGCAACCAGACATCACATGCATGCTCACAACCACAGCATCCACATAGCCAGGAGTGAAGCCTGGTAGCATGGAGAGAAGTGCCCTGCGGGTAAAAGTCTGTGGTGAAGAAGGAGAAGGGGCATGTGAAGGGGGGGCCAAATAGAGGCCCCCCCATGGTGAGGAAGCAAGTGGGACAGGGGCTGTAACTGGAGCTGGAGGCACTGCCAGGCTAGGGCAGTGAATGGGACCCCAGGACCAGGGTGGGGATTGGGACAGAGCCACAGGTGGCTTGTCCAGGTAGAGAAGGGGAACAACTCGTCAGTGCTGCATGCACCACCAGGGAAGGCATGGAGATATGTACCCCCCAGGTGAGAGGGGTGGAGGCAGGCTGCCCGCTGTGGGCTCAGGGCTCTCTACTCTGCTGCCTTTACCCTGAGAGCTCTGCACTGGCCACATGCCCCCTGCCCATCCAGTGGCAGTGGGGGCAGCAAGTTGTACCTCTCGCTGCCAGGCAGGCAGGGGACACAATGCAGCCAGCATATGGCTCCCAGGGCAGTGGCAGCAGGGTGGACAGCGCTGAGCCCATAGCGGGCAGCCCACCTCTGCCCTCACCCCACTAAAAGCATTCCCACACTTAAAAAATGGTGGCGGCACTTGAACTAAAGTTAATTTGACAAGTTTTAGGGAGTAGGGGCACTTGAACATTTTTAAGCACCCGGACATTGATCCCCTGGACGAGCCACCCATAGCTCCATGCCACCCCTGCCCTGTGATCCCATTCACCCTGACTGGTCAGTGCCCCCAGCCCCAACTCCAGCTCTACTCCCTCCTTCACTGTGGGGGGCTCAATCTGCCCCCCCCAATCCTCCCCACCACACAGACCTACCTACAGGGCACTGCTCTCCATGCTGCCCTGCTGTGCTCCTGTAAATCAGTTATTGGATCGGTATTGGCTGATATGCCTGGTGAATAATCAGATATTGGTATCATCCAAGAAAATATCGTTGCACCCCTAATTAAAAATAAGCAACCGATGTAAGGAACTGGTGGCTAAGGGTCCCAAATCAGGTACGGGTCCTATAAACTAATATTATTGTAAAGTCCCAAGGAGGAGAAAGATCCCAAAGTAGGAAAAAATATTAAAATTATACCTTTTAGAAAACTAGATGCTGGAAGAAGATCAGAAAATCCTAAATGAATACTTCATGTCAGTATTCCACCAATCTAAGGGTGTTAGCATGCCTGACAGGATGCAGGATAGACAAAGGGGGGGGAAGGAGGAAATTGCCCACCATCCCGCACAGAGAGAGGCCTTGTGGCACCCTCCAGTTCGTGGCAGATCTGAATTTAAGGGATGAGGAAGGCTCGGATGCGTAATGGTTTCAAATAACAATGTTTATTTACTCACGCCCCTATAGCAGTAGTTGGCAGACAACGTAGGCGAGGACACCAGAATTCACTTGCGTTGCGCGTTGTGAATCGGAAACGAGACGGTCCGGAACAAGCGGGGGTACGCCTGAGGGAACGGCGGCGGGAGACAGTTGGGGTGATCAGCCCTAAAGAACCACGAGGCTAGCTCAGGTTGCGGTGGAATGGCAGTCTCTCCACGCAACTGCTGGGCGGAGCTTAAATACCTCGTCATTCCGCCAGGATTTCTCGAGCCAAATTAGAGGCCATCGTTCAAGGAACTTTCCAGGCGATCATACATTGTTCGCGTGATCAGCATGCATCTGATTACGTCACAGCACATGATCGGGGGGGGGGGGGGGGGGG
>NW_017729006.1:6740811-6742820 GCF_001723915.1 Gavialis gangeticus
GCTCGTAACAGCGTGTGCAGCACAGATGCCAATTTGAGCTTTACACCCACCTATAAAATCAGTGAAGATATTGTGAGAGAATATCTAGAGAGACTGGATATCTACAAGTCAGTGGGACCAAATGAATTACACCCGAGAGCGCTGAACGAACTGGCTGATGTCATCACACAACCAATGGCAAAACTATTTGAGAACTCATGGTGCTTGAGAGAGGTCCCAGAAGACTGGAAGAGGGCCAGTGTGGTACCTATCTTCAAGAAAGGAAGGAAAGAGGACCCAGGGAATTACAGGCCAATCAGTCTAACCATGATCCCTGGAAAAAAAAAAATATCAAAGAATCCATCAGCAATTGGCTAACAGAAGGCAGTATTCTAAGAGAGACAACATCGCTTTTTTGTGGGCAAGTCATGCCTGACCAACCTCATCTTCTACAACCATGTAACTCACCACCTGGATAAAAGAGGTTGATGTCATATACTTGGATTTTAAAAAGGCCTTTGACTTGGTCTCCCACAACATCCTCATGTTCAAATTGGAAAACTGCAGCCTCAACAACTTAATGATCTGGTGGCTAGGAAACTGGTTCCAAAGTCGGACCCAGAGAAAGTTAGTGGACGGAACTGAGTGACATGGCAAAAGGTGACCAGTAGTGTCCCTTAGGGTTCAGTACTCAGACCAATGTTTTTCAACATATTCATCAATGATTTGGATACATGTGTAAAAAGCATACTGGCAAAGTTCATAGATGACACCAAGTTATTGGGGAGTGCAGTCACACTGACAGACATGCTGACCTGGACAGGTTTGCAAGGTGGGCAGATCAAAACCTGATGATGTTTGAAGAACTGTAAAGTGCTCCATCTGGGGAGAAATAATCCGCAACATATTTACAGGCTTGGTGGTGCTACGCTAGCCAGCACCACAACTGAAAGAGACCTAGGGGTCACGATCGACCACAGAATAAACGTGAGCTCCATGTAGCGCGAACCCATGCATTTTAGGTGACACTAATGTGCAATGGACTAATTCTACTGAGCAGTAGCACAGGTTTTTCCCACCATGCTACTGCGCAGTAGAAATGGTCTACTGCACTTGAAGTATCCCATATAGACTTGCCCAGCATGTCCCCAAATTGAAAATACTGCTGCTAAAACTGACTTTTGCCAAATTATTAAAAAGTCTACATTGTTTCAGGGCTAGTAAATAATCTAATACTGCTGAAACCAGCAAGGGAAACAGCTCGTGCCAAGATAAACAAGCAAAATCCCTTTCCACATAACTGAAGCACACAAGGTCCTTTGGGTAGATGTGATATCTTTTATTAAACCAACTGAACAGTTCCATGTAACTGAGTCACTCTAGATAGAGCTTTCCTGCTTTGGACCACAATAGTCTCAGCTAAACACCTTCCATAGGTGAAGTTGGCCAGGTTTTGGCTGTCAGGTGTAATAAGGCTGGTCCAGGTAGGGCTTGTGACCACCCTGTATTTGGTAGCAGGAGCAGCCTGTAGATTTATGTCACTAACACCAAGAAGAACAGTCCCACGCACACCTCTGTTTTCAGGAGGCACGTTGGAGCCAAACCAAGAAGAGCTGCAGCAGAACTGATGCGCCTGTCTCCATAATACAAGCAGGTGTGCCTTTCTGCTGCTGCCAATTTTCAGGGGGCCTGGCAGAGCTGAACTGAGAACAGAGGCATGCAGGACAGTTCCATCTGCCCCACATGCCCGTTTCCGTGAGACACTGGAGGATCAGATCAGGAAGAGCTGCAGCAAGCTGTCACACATGCTCCTACCACAGCTGTTGGTGAATAATTATAATTAGGTAGTTACTAACATATTGTTTTAAATGTTTATATTAGAATATGCATAATATATTTACATCAGTGAGTTTGGGGTTTTTTGCTTTTACTAGGATGCTGCTAAATTTTGAAAAGTTTTGGAAAGGGACTTTGTCTAAAAAGGTTGAGAACCAAGCCAAACAAGGTGATTGGGGCCCTGCACTGAGAGA
>NW_017729006.1:6743926-6744148 GCF_001723915.1 Gavialis gangeticus
AAGGGAGTTCCCCAGCCTGTAGGTATGCTGCTGGTTCTTCCTCCCCAGGTGCATCACCTTGCACTTGTCGGTGTTGAATCCCATCCTCTTTTCATCCGTCCACCCATGTCCAGGTCCAATTGCAACCTATTCCTCCCTTCTAGCTTGCCTACTTCTCCCCACATCTTAGATGTCGTCTGCAAATTTGAACAGGGTGCTTTTTACCCCCTCGTCCAAGCCACT
>NW_017729006.1:6754322-6762080 GCF_001723915.1 Gavialis gangeticus
TGCCACAGTCTCAGTTTTTTTTAATGAGAATGGGGTGAAAGATAGTGTCGAAGTCCTTCCTAGAGTCCAGAAAGACTACGTCCACTGCTATACCTGCATCTAAGGATTTTGTGACCTGGTCATAGAAGGCCACCAGGTTGGTCTGACAGGACCTGCCTCTAATGAACCCATGTTGGTTGCCCCCAAGCATAATCTCCCCTGCTGGCCCCTCATGGACATGCACCAGGATAATTCTCTCAAAAAGCTTACCCAGGACCGAGGTAAGACTAACCGGTCTATAGTTTCCTGGGTCCTCCCTTTTTTGAAAATGAGAACCACACTGGCCCTTTTCCAGTCCTCTGGCACAATGCCAGAGCACCATGAGTGCTCGTAAAGCTGTGCCAGGGGTCCTGCAATGACCTCTGCTAATTCCCTCAGCACTCTGGGATGGAGATTGTCAGGACCAGCTGATTTAAATACTTCCAGTCCCTCTACAAGTTCCCCGACTAGGTCCTCACTTACCCTAGGCCTGGGTGTGCCTCCCCTGGGGCCTATAGGGGTCCTGGTGGGAGGCGTGACCTAGCTCATTTTGACCCTTTCAGCTGGGTAGCTGGAACTACTGGATCCAGCCTGGCTCCCCAGATGGGAAGCTCCAGTGTATGGGCAATAGGAAACACAGACCAGAATCCCTTCCATATCAAGACATGCTGGGACTGCAAAACTGTTTGGACTGGAGCAGATTTCCAGGTTCCATCTTTGACAAATATCGTTTACTAATCTTACCTGCCCTGGGTGTCCCAGCACCCAGCTCCTCCACTCAGACAGTGCAAAAGGCAGCTGTAGCCCAGCCTGACCCTTCTGGCTGGGCAATTCGAACAAACTGCTCCACATTCCAGCCTGGCGGCTCCCTGAACAGGCAGTGCAAAGGGCTGTGCCGAGAGGGCATGTTCTTGCCACAGCCCTTTTCTGGTCTGACCCTCATGCTCCTCCCAGAAACAGAGGGACAGAGGACAGATATACCCTCTGCCTGATACATCTCTGCTTCCTGGTCCAACCCTGCCACATACTCTTTGTGGAAGGGCTGCAGGAAAATGTGAGCTCCAACCACAGCTTCTGCTGAGTCTTCCTTCACAATAGTTGTGCAAGGCAGTTCAGCCTGGCTGCAGCAGCACCCACAGAAGGGGTATGTAATCAAGTCTTAATTTTTGAAATCTTCAAAAAACAAAGCACACATCTCATGTTTTGATATGTTTAAGGTAAAGAGTCATACATGGAAAAAAAGAATCTATTACTGGGGTCTCAGTCCTAATACTCAGAATGGAATTACCCTACTCTGGAATATGAGATAAAAAAGAACTAGAAGGAGGCTTGAGATTTAGCTACATCATCCTTACCCATGGGTAGGAGTAAGTATTTGGTAAAAAACTTGGTCAACTGACCAGTCAAATAGTGTTATATAATGGTCAAATATTTTAACCATGACTTCATTAGACTAATGGAGAGAAAGGCAAAACACTAATCTTCAGGAAGTTAGATATTTATGCAAAATGCAAAAACAAACAAGCTGGTTAGCTCATTGTATAACAACATTCAATTCTATAATTAAAAACAATGATTTTTTACAACAACAAATGTTTGATGAGCATAAATGTGAATGATATTCTAGACTGAACAATTCTTCTTTTCCTTTCCTTTTATCCCCAAACTCCAGGGTGAGACAGAGGCAGACAGGCAGGCTTGAGTTCACACTATTTATGTGAGAAATAAAACAGATATTGAAACTCCGAAAGAAAAGAGTCAGTTTTTAAAATGCAGTTATGCTAAGCAGACAGTCAACTCTTCAAGCAAATTCATTATTTTTTCTTCTACAGCAGATGGCATATAAATGCACAAATGTAAATATCCACTGTTTATAAGCAAGGCAGAAAGTAACTCGAACCAAGAAGAGGGTTAGTCTGCAAACCCATCATTTCCAGAGGTCCCATAAACTTCAAAGCTGCAAGTTAAGCATTTGTTATGCGATTCAAATGTATACTACTAATCCATGTGGATCGGCAACTTCTGCCTGCTTATACAGGTTATTGTTAATCCCCTGGTTTGTGGGGGAAAAAAAAAACAAACACCTTTGTACAGAATCAGATTGCTTTTAATAGTTAATCTCATATCACTCCCTCAAAACCTAAGCTGGAGTCTTATCTTAATTTTTAAGTTGAATTTGTAGCATATTCTAAATTCTAAGGGTTGAAAGACTTATACTGTGATTACACTAATATTACATTGAAGGTTCATTAAAGACATACCCAGACTAACGTACAAATCTACTATATCACTTTGACTTGGAATAACAACGCTATACTAGGCACCATCATAAATAAAAAAGCATCTTACTGCTGAGATAAAACTTAGGTAACAAAGAAATCTACAAGGACCATTAACACTCAAGAACATACATAGCTGCAACACAAACTCACCTAGTGACAGAGAGCATTCATTCCCAAACAACAAATTAACTACTCAGTGAACTTGATATTTAATAACCCTTACATTTAATTTTACACAGCAAATGAAACTACATGCTGATGAAACCTTAAATGACGGTTAATAGACAATACGCTAGGCTAGCTCATAGAGAAACAATTCTGCAAGAGCAAAAAGCATTTATATGGAATGCTCAAGTTTCAAAAATGGGTTCAGAAGAGACTGAGACAGCCTCACTCAACCATAAGTTTAAGTATGAGAATTTGAGGACAGTGATATTTCTCTTGAGTTGATGCAGAAGGCAACTCTCCTAGTTGTTTTGCCATTGCCAAACTCCAATTTAAAAAGCCAAATGATACAGGTAGCTGCAGCAGAAATCTTGTCCTAGCATTTAAAGGAAGAGTTAGTCATTCATTACATATTAAAAGAAGTTTCATGGCCAGTTCTGTGATATTGCACTTTCCGGCATTGATTCTATTGAAATGCCTATGCAAATTACAAGTCAAATCAAAAGACAGACTTTTTTTTTTTTAAATAAGTTTTTCAGTAACCAAGTACTGCAAGTCAAGATATATATATACACCAGAAACAGTGAAGTGATACAGAGTTGCCAAAGCATTTTGAAACTGCACATCCAAACCAAAGGCTCAATTTTAACTCTCAGATGTTCTAATGTAGCTGGCCTCAAGTAGATAGTTCTGTCCTGAAATATCACCATCAAGATATATTTTATTCTATCCCATTCAGTTTACATGCCACCTTCCCCAAAAAGGCTCATGATAGATTACAACAAGAAAAGAATAACTTATAAAACATGAGAATCTCCACTCATTCCAAATCTCTACACAAATCCCACCCAATGGCCTCATATACCCATCAGAAAAGAGGGGTGACAAGAACCCCTGAGAAACCTCAGAGAAAAGGTCCCATGAGGATGAGCACTGGCCCATCACCACCTTCTAGGACCCTCCCTGCAGGGAAAGAACAGAATCAATTTATGACGGTCCTATGAATAACCACCAGATCGTGAACACTTTCATCACCTCATGGTCAACTGTAATGAAGGCCACCAAAAGATCAGCAGGGCATGATCTTCCTTGTTGATCTCCAGGAGATGCGTAGGTATATCAATTAAAGAGTCAAAATTATTATTGGGCAATCAGGAAAAACAATAAGCACCTAAGAAAGAGTATTTGATTACTTAAGAATTACTTAAGAGCTAAAATTAAAAAGTTACCATTTCTAACACAATTCAGATATTTGAAAGCATTTTTGCTACATATGAGCACTAACAGTGGTTCAAGAAGTTTTAGTTGCCAGTATTGCCATGTGATCCTCCCAGGCCTTTAAAAAAAGTAGTCTTTGTTCACAAGTGCTGACAGTTGTCACTTCAGAAGATCTCCGTCATATCAAAACAGGAAGTACTAAAAAAAAAAAGTAACGTCTTGTTAAAGTGGTAACTAGCTGTAAAACAATCTTCAGACCTGTATAAGATATCAGCATAGCCCTTTTACCAGACCCAGTGTAAAGCTGAAGCCATGCTAGGCTCAAATGATGCAGAAAAGAAACTAACTCCACCTTGTCACTTCAAACCACAGAGCTGAACCCAATCACAAACCCACTTCACAATATCTGTATACATGTTCCAGGGAGCCCTCCGATGTCATCAGGTGAAGCATGTAATGCTTACATAAGAAAAACCAGTCGGCTAACCATGAACATGTACCCTGCTTTCTCACTATGAGGGTGGTTAAGTATTAGAACAGGCTTGCCAGAGAGCGTATGGGATCCCCATCTTGGAAGTTTTCAACAGCATGGCAGATGCACACTCGACTGGGATGTTAATCTGCAAATGATCCTGCCTTGAACAGGAGGTTGGACTACATGACCTCCCAAGACAGAGGGCTCCTTCAAGCCAAGCCTAGTACATATCCTGCTCTTTAGGACTTTCCCCAGAAAGAGGAAATTGAACTTGGCTCAATTTCCTTGATGAACAGACAGCCACTACTAGACTATTATGAAGGGGGGGAAAAAAGCCATAAACCTCGTAGGATGACTTAAGAGTTGTATCTTTCAGGCTGTGAATCCCAGTTCCACGTAAGTGCTTAACTGGGTGCAAGGAAGTGTTTTCTTCCAGATATAAGGTGGGATTTCATACAAATGCAGCTCTTCAGCATTTTGTATTACCTAGTAAAAATATCCCCCTGGTCAGCAGGCTGAGCGGAGCACATTACAATCCTAAGCAGCTAACTTCCTTCACCTTAACTTTTTGGATCCCACAGCTCACCTCTCCTACTCCTACAAACCACCTTCCCCTAAGCCTCCCCCTCCACCTCAGAGCCTACCTCGTTCACAATCTGCTTGCCAAGTATCCTGAATGCCAGACTAATCCTGCATGAGCTCCTGACAGAAGCAGCATAGCCATATTTGTGCACATTGAAACTAAACAAGTTAGCTCTGCCACTTACTTGGACTAAATTAGCTTGTCCATAGCACCATACTAAGGCAGCTATGCCTCTTTTTATGCTAGAGCTAATGCACAAAGCACGGCCTGGCATTGCCAGCGCCTGAGGGAAGAGGGTCAGCCAACCGTCCCTCTTGCATCTGCCTTAGTAGTCCAGCTCTAAAGCCCACCAATTGAGAACTACTGGTACACGGACCACAAGGTTTGTGAATTCCACTCCCACAGCCAGATGTCTAAAAGTTAGGCCCGACAACAAGAAGCACTCATGCACCTAAACTCCATTTTTGGATTTGGGTTAGAGCCTGAACACGCAGTCATGGTATTTTGTGTTAACTTCTTACAGCGCACAGAGTTAATACAAAAATGGGGAGGAAGAGGGCAGCAGGGTTTATTCAAAAAAGATGCACATGGCCTTGGCCATCAAGCAATGGAAAAAACCCGTGCAAAGACTCAAGTTAACTATTTGACTACACAGAGTTTCTTCCATTGTCTTTAATAAAAAGGGATTTGCTCATTTGGCACACAGAAAAATCAGACAGCAGCATACAACAGAAAAGGAATACTGAACTAGATGCATAATCAGTCAGGGTTCCTTTTAAGTAACTTATGGGTAAAGAAACAAGAAGAGAGAGAAAGAGCTTCTTTAGAAGGCAATTACACTAAAGCAGAAGGGTACTAGACTGGCATTGTCCTTGATTCCACATATTCTTATAGTAAATACTTCCTTCCACTCTAGCCACACCCAGTAGAATCCACTTCTATCTCTAAAGGATTCTGAAAAAAGGCAATGTTTTAAATAGCACAGAAAGAAGATCCTAAACAGTTTTCTAGAATTCCAGTCCAGGGTAGGCACTCCTGGGTCTCCATTCGATTTTCCAAGCAAGACCCTGATCATCACAGAAGATCAGATATGCAGTATGCTGAAGCCAGAATACAAAATACCCCTCCTCTCAAGAGTGCTGGAGTAATAATACAAAAAGATACCCCCACCAAAACAGAGGAGACACAAGGATTTTTTTAAGGCAGCATTCCTCAGCAATGCCTTTATTAGCCAAGCCAAGGAAAAGGATGACCACATTGCAAACTGCTGTGACCTGAACTGCCATATAGCCAATCAAGAAGAAAGAAATCCAAGAATTAATTTTTTCATGCAGGACAGTAACTAACAGGCAAACATCCTTGGAATACATCATTTCCAGTCCCATTAAGTTGGGAAGCCAATTTACAAAAGACGTCCTCCCCATCACTACATACTTTCTTCCATATCCGACTCTGCCAACACAGACAAAGATTTTTCATCTAAAAAGAAAATATAAAAATCTTCTTATGAACACATTAGTATTACCTATAATATAGGTTAGAAATAGAGCTGTGATTTAACTTAGTGCCCCCCGAAATATTGGTTAAGGCTACTGCAAATGTTAAACAGATGGATCTAAAACTGGGATAACACACACCCCCAGGGCATGCAGAACTTTGCCAAGGGACATGTGCCTAAAATCTAACAACAGTGGTAGAGCTTCTGATCCATTAATGCAGTGACAGTAACAGGTTGGTGGCAACACTCTTCCTAAGGAATAAACATGCAGAGACACATCAGGTGTAGGGGTTATGAGCAGAAGTATTTTTCAGGTATAAGTTCTATGCAGCTAGAAAGTTTTAAGAACACTGATCTAAAATGAAAAATTTTGTAAATTCAAACAGATAACTATAAACTGTTTTATCTTCACATCCATCTCAGCTGCAAAACCCTTGTAAACCATAGACCATAAGAGAAAACAGCAAACCCTAATGTCAAGCAAGACTATCTATCTATCAAGATGAATGCATTATGGAAAAAAATTATCAGCTGGAGGCACCACCCTATTTCAGCTTGCCACATATGAAGTTACTAGAGTTTTTCCCGACTTTTCTAACCAACAACTGCCTCTGCTTGTAATGCCCATAAAGAGTCTTTGGGGGGAAGACTACTTTTATTGTCTATGCTGGCACCAACAATCATATCCCCAGGATACTCCAAGCCTCTAGAGACACTTGCCAATTCTCATTTCTCAAGAGCCACAAATGCAAACTAATTGAACAGATAGGCTATATCTTGTACCTTGCTGAATTTAACATCTCTAGCGGAAAACTAAGTGGTTATTTCAAAAGAAACTAAGCACATATAAACAGAGAACAGTACCTAAAATAAAACAGTTTGTTTCATCATTACTAGGGCCACAAAATGATTTGCTTTTCTTTTTCTTTCTACACTTCAAGTTTATGTGACCCTTCATTTATTTCAGGGGTGGCCAACCTGCTGCAGGGGTGTTACAAGTGACCTAGACAGCCTGTGTGTGCGCGGCACACGGCAGATTGGGAAGGGTGCAGGCAGCACAGTGGCAGATAGGGCACAAAAACAGAGCACCAGATCAGGAGGGAGTACAGAGCAGGGAGCAGAAAGCAGAGCAGAAGCTTGGGGAATGAATCAGAGTGGTACTCAAGGAGAACACAGGGCTCAATCTGTGGAACACCTATTAAAAAGGCTGCACCCCCACTGATTTTTTTCAGTCCTCACACCTCCCACCCAGGCTTCCTCCCAAATTATTTCATCCAACTTCAGTTTCATATACACCAGAAGTCAGTACAGCTGTGCCAGCAGATTCTCCTAGCAGAGATACAACCTACTGTATTTTTTCACATGCTACATGCCCCCTGAATAGGACACAACCTGTTTTTGAAAGGCAGAAAGATGGGGGAAAAATAATCTGTCCTTTAAAATACCAGCAAGTATGGTCTCTTCACAGGGAAGACACAAGCAAATGCATTAGGGGGGTGAGGAAGCAAAATCCCTCCCT
>NW_017729006.1:6762091-6763873 GCF_001723915.1 Gavialis gangeticus
TCCAACTTCAGTTTCATATACACCAGAAGTCAGTACAGCTGTGCCAGCAGATTCTCCTAGCAGAGATACAACCTACTGTATTTTTTCACATGCTACATGCCCCCTGAATAGGACACAACCTGTTTTTGAAAGGCAGAAAGATGGGGGAAAAATAATCTGTCCTTTAAAATACCAGCAAGTATGGTCTCTTCACAGGGAAGACACAAGCAAATGCATTAGGGGGGTGAGGAAGCAAAATCCCTCCCTGAAGGATGCTAGGGAAAGATCAAAAAAGAGGAATCAGACAGTTCCGCTCAGCCAGCTGCACTTGTCATGTCAGCTAAGGGCCAATCCCCGGAGCCAAACTGGACTCGTAGGTGACTCACCAGACACCACTGACTGCCGACTGCCCACCCAACTCAAGAAGGGCCAGGCAGTTTCACTGCAGCAGGACTGGGCCCTCCTCTGCTCCCTGCATTTCCCCCTTTAAGATGTGCATCATTTCCAGCAAATAATTTGAGTATTTGCATGTCCCATTTAAGTAAGTGTGATACGCTGAGATGTGGTTTTACTGGCATAGTTTAACTTTGCACCAATTCAACACGTAAAATCAGCTATACCAAAAGAAGTACTTTGATCCTGCCATAACCAGATCTACACTAGAGCTCTTACCAGTCTAGGACAGTCACAAAAAGTTGCACCCTAACCCACATCTCCACACTCGCATGTTTTTAAGTGTGGACCTGATCCAAGAACTTTGTAGCTTTCCTATGGATCAGCACATGCTTTAACATCTCTTCAAATGTACTTACTTTGCTAGGCAAACAAAGTTATTCGGGTAAATGTGATATCTTTTATTAGACCTTACACTTCACTAGCTTCCTTTTGCTGTCAGGTTTGGACTTCATGAACTTGCCTCCACACAACAGGATCTCCAACTCCTGCCTGCCTTTGTTTTTCTCACTCGCTTGCTCCCATCCCCTCCACTCTGCCCTAGCAGCACAGCCTCTCAGCCCTTTCTTTACCCTATGTCACAACACCAGGAAGAAAGCCTGCCCAGAAATCCCCATATCAAACAACCCTGCCATGCCCCAGAAGCCCCATCCCTCTATTCATTACAGGGTCAAATCCACAACTGCCTCTTGGCTTTCTGCCTACAACAGCCTGGCCCCTGCATCGGCAGCATGGGAAATCCCTCAGCCTACCTGCCTCAGCACCAAAACTGCCAGGCAGCCGAGACTCAAGCCCCCTTGACTAATTTTACAGCATAAAGGTTTGATTTCACCTTCTGCCGAGTCTGACAGAAGCACGTCTACCCTCTGGGTCTTACTGAAGTGATCTTCGTTCCCCAGAGAGTCCTCGTCCCAAACCTTAGCAACCTCCACTTGCACAGCCACGCATCTATTCGAGACCCAAAGGCTTTTCGCCCGCTGGTCGCCTGCCCAACATGTGCGCGCTAGGCCAAACGGCTGCTCCTGGCAGCCAGCCTGGACAGGCGCCCAGCGAAGGCGAAGGAAGGCTCGGGGCTGAGGAGCCAACAGGTGGAGGCAGGGACCCAAGCGGCGCTCCTAGGACAAGCTCCCCTGGGTGCACACCTCGGAAGCCGGTGAGAGGACGAGCGGGGGCAGCATCTATGATCAGGGGGACTGAAAGGGGGCAGCATGAGCCCAGCCCACTAGCCCCCGAGCCGGGAGAGCCCTAGCGCGGCTGCAGCAGAGCGCGGGCGGGAAGGGGAGCGGGGCCCGCACAACGGGAAGCGGCCCGGGGCCAGGCTGGCCCCCGGCATCGGGCGCCGCAGAGCCG
>NW_017729006.1:6764390-6772948 GCF_001723915.1 Gavialis gangeticus
GGGGTTCGCGCCGGCAGCCGACACACGCCGAGCTCGGGGAGGGGGCGGGGCCTTTGTGCCCGGGACCCGCCCACCCCGACACGTCACGGACCCCGGGTCTGGGACTTTCCGCCTCGAGCCGCGGGGGAGGGGGCGTAGCTCCGGGGGGGCGGGGAGCTCCCGCCTCAGCCACGCGGCCCAAGGGCAGGAGCGGGGGTCCTGAGCCGGGGCCGCAGCACGGGCGGGGGCTGGCGAGGACCCCCAGAGGCCACCTGGAGCCCCTCAGAAAGGCAGAAGGCCAGAGAGATCCCGCCCTCCCCCCTCGGAGCCGCACGGACCCTCCTTCCCCGCTCCCGTGTAGGGCCCCGGGGGCGCGCGAGCAGCAGGCTCCGACTGCGCCGGGGGCAGGGGGCCCTGCCGCTGTCGCGCCGGCGCTCTTGACCCTTTTGGGTCGGGCAGGGGAAAGCGATGGACCTGCGGGTGATAGCTTCTATTAGACCAACGGAGTAGTTGGAAAGAAGTTCTTGGCAAGCCTTCGGGCAGTCCCCCTTCGTCAGGCACAGGGAGTCTCTGCTGTCCTTGGAGTCTCAGACCGGCAGAGACTCCCAGTGCCTGAAGAAGGGGGACTGCACCAAAAGCTTGCTAAGAACTTTTTTCCAACTCCTCGGTTGGTCTAATAAAAGAAACCACATCTACCCGCGGAACTTTCCTTAGACCAACACGGCTACATTCAAAAACCCAGCAGATGGGCGATTTGGCACGCCCCCCCCCAGCACTAGGTCCCAGGCCGTGAGGAGTGCACTGTCCTCACCCTCAAACTTGGATTGCACAAGGTGGATGGGGTCAGCACCAAGAAGAGTGACCAAGGTAAGACAGGAAGTTGACAGCCCTAGCGCACCCCTAACCAGAGAGGAGAGGTGTGATCAGTGGCTTGAGAAGATGATGTCATGCCACACCAAGGGCATGAATGCTGTGTGCCCCCAAAGGCTGGCGGGGGGGGACACAGCAAGCTCCGGCAGGTGACAGCAGCACTGTCAGCAGTGGGAGTGTAGCTGCAGAAAGCAGGGAGCTCTTGCAGGCATCTGCAGTGCTATCAGCAGCGGAGTGGGGGGTGGTGAGCACTGACCTGTGGCCAGCGACCACCTGCAGACACCACCGGCAGCACTGGCAGCAGCCAGCAGCAATCACAGACCACCCACAGACACTGCCAGCAGTGTCAGTGGCAAGCAGGGTGGCGGGAGGTGACAAACAGCAACCACCCACAGGCACCACCAATAATGGGGGCAGTACCTTTTCTCAGGGGCTGCATTGGCACGTTCAGGGTGCATGTGCATCCATGTGTACCCTGTACACATTGTCAATGACCAAGGGAAACCAAAAAACACTGACCACAACCAAATACCCACAGGATACCTATGAGATACTTATGATCCACCCAATCAAGCTCCTTCTTTCAGTCAGAAGACAGGAGAGGGAATGGCAAACTGTTCCTAGTCATCAACTGGAGATGGCCGAGCTTGTGGCAACTAGGGTCTGCTGGGAATAGATCACATCAGCGGTCACAGATGTAAGCTTCTGGTTAGGCCTTCACTATGAACTTACTGTGTCAGTCAGTCAGCATGTGCATACTTGCCAAGCCATAGGATAGCACCCTAAGTGGCCACGTGCAGTTGCTGTAGTCCAACGCTAAACTTGGTCAGTGGGCAGTCATGGACAATATGTGACAGTGTGTGTTTTGCCACAGCTACAGTCTGGGTTGTATTAAGTAGTGATATCTAGTAGGGCTGTGTGAAACTTCAGTCCCTGATTTGATTCAGCAGAGATTCGGCCAGAATCAGGAGACCCTTTAATCTCTCCAAACCAACTGGGAAAGATTTGGAGATGTGGACATACACACTTTAAATGCTTTTTCTACATACATCAAGGTAGCAAATGGCTCATGAATGCTGAGATGCTGGGGTGCATGAAGCGTCCCACAGGAGCACAGGGGGGCTCCCCAGCAGCTCCGCAGCAGACCCAGAAGTGGACCAGAAGCACTTTAGGTCTGCCAGGGAGTGCGCAGGGGGGGGCCACCCATTCCCTATTGCCATATCCATCCACTAACTGCCTTCCCAGAGTAGTCAAAGCTTCTTTCACATGACACCACCTCTGAACCAAGGGACAAGCACAAGCCTGCCTGTGCTAGGCCAAACAGGATTCCCAGAGGAATATGAACAGCCTCCAACCTGCTGTTGTTAACATGTCTGTATGGCAGCCCCCCTACCACCAGCTCAGCAACTGGTGCCTCCCAGGTCTGGGGGGTACCTGGGGTCCCCCCATGACCGACCACCAAGCTGGGGTGGGGTCCCCTCACATGCTCAGCGGCGGACCCAGAAGTGGACCGGAAATACTCACTCACTCCCAGCCCAGCAAAATACAGTTGCAATGCTCATAAGACTGAGAAGCAGCCTGTACACAGGAAATGACCAGACTTTACTGCCAGTTAGTCCAGACTCTCAGCTAAAATGGCTTAAGCAGGATGATCCCACCTTGAGCAGGGGGTTTGACTAGATGACCTCATGTGCTTCCTTCCAGCCCTGTGACCCTAGGAGTCCGGGCATCCCGTACCGCATGGCCAGGAAGAACAGGATCATCACCCACCCCCAATGACTGCAGTGTAAGTTAAGTGCATCTAGTCTGCCCACTTCAGCTGCCTGATGGATTCATAAACAATAGTTTAAAATATTTTCTAACAACTTACAAACTCCACTATATTGCCTTCTCTCCCTGTTTTGTTTCCAAGAAACAAGCTATACAATTTTGTTTCCTGTAAAAGAATTAGTAAGCCTTCACTTCTCTTAAAGGGACAATTAGGGCAAAAGGAGAGATCAGAACTTAGCTTAATGCCAGTGTAGAAAGAATAGATATGAACAGTGCACAGAGAATAGGTCTGAATTTTGTTTCTGAATTACCACAGGAAGAACAGAGTAAAACTTGTTTATCGATGAAGAACATGACAGATGTTCTCCTGGAAGATCACCAAAAGCAACATGTCTAAAAAGAGTATATTGTGGCACTATGAGGCTCACCCTACAAGCACTGATGTTAAGGCATGCAATGGTGGTATTGGGGACTGAAGAAAGAATTAAATCCCCCCTCAACAATCAATCCAGAGGTGTAAATTTAAATTTAGGTCCCCTGAACAGCAGGGGAGGGAGCAGGTACTAATGCCCATGGAGAAAGGAAGGGAGAAAAGGGACAAAGGAGGGAAGAAGAATAGGAGCACAGAAAGGGAAGGAAGGCAGCAAATGGATAATTCTGTGCTCCCAGGCAGTGAAAGCAGAGGATGGAATGCAGTGGGGCATGGGGAAGGGCAGCTTCATGCTCTCCTTCTCTCTCTTCCCCAACATTATAGCAGGAAAAGGCACCAGCCAACAGGAAGACCCAGGCCAGGAAGCAGAAAATCTGCTCTACCCAGTGCTCTTGTGTGAACCTGCTCTGGAGATGAATACAGGAAGCTGTTGCTGTAGGACCTCTGCTTCATTTGTTGCTGGAGGCAAAAGATCTACAGTAAATGAGGCAGGGCAGTGCAGGAAGAGAAAAGAGGGTCTTAGGGTTATGTCAGCTGAATGCTACCCTGGAGAACTGGCTCTCTCGCCCCCTGGGCCACAGGGCTCCTTCGTAATGCTGAACAATCTCTTTAAAAGAATTCACTTGATATTCTCTGGGCACGTGACTTGAAACCCCATACTTGATTAAAAGAAGTGATGAGTTCTCACAGCTGGAAATGGAGTCAGTGAATATTGTGCTTTGAAAAGAACATAAACATAAAAGAACATGTATGACTAAAATGTCTATATAAATTGAGTAAGAGTTAAAAAATGGCATTCAAAATTAATGGAAGATTTGGAACTTTCTCTCTGCCCCCACTCACCATCTGTAAAATAAGAAAATACCACCCTTTCACTTGAGAAGGGGTGTTTTGAAGAAAAATGAATGCAAATTTCTGATACTACAGTGATAAGCAACATTTACAAGCTTATAAGAAAATGAGTAATTTGGTCTTCAGAGCAAGGTTTGAGTTGCAAACTGACATTTAGAGCAGACAAATGAAAGACAATATCAGCTGTTCATCATTAAGCCAGCACTGTTCATTTTGTGTACTGAATGAGGTACAAAAAATAATACAGGGTCACATAATTAAAGATGGAATCATAATGCATATGAACAAGGGACCAAGTTTGCAACCTTAATTCTGGTATTTTTTAAGTATTGAGTGCACCCAACGTTATTGGGTGCAACCTTAATAATATTTTTAACATAGTTTTGTGTGTAGAAGGATTTGTGGTAGAATGACTAAATCTTTATTTTGTACCATTTTCAAAGATAATTAATTTATTCTTAATGTTCTAACGAAAGCAGAATCCTTGACCCAAGGAATTCACAATCTAAAGGACAACAAGCAAACTGACAGAGATTAGAAGGCAGGACGCTGCGTCTACACTTATACCAACTAATCTAGACAGCGAAGATGTGCAAACTATATCCCACATAGTCCTCAAGCTTGATGTCTATCAGTGACTTCTCACATCCACCCTCTGGTGTGATGCCTCCAGGAGAGCCTTGAATACAGAAAAAGGAATATTAATTAATACAGATAAAGAAATATAGAAAAAGGAATTATGAATGCAATTGCAGAGTTTTAAAATAAAGAACAAGACTTAAATGAGTGAAATGAGTGGAAAGATTCAGAGCAAGTGAAGACAGGCTCTTAAGGAAGTTTTACTTCCCCTTCATTCTCTCTGTCATTTCTTCTGGCTTTTAAAATTAATCTGCATTATATTACTTTCTTTTTTCTAATAAATAAATTACCCTGTAAAACAACTCTGAGTGTTTCCTTAGTATATTTCTAATATCATATAATTTCACAGAAGTCTTTAAGCAACAGACTTCCTAAATATACTTGTCCTAAGCAGTCAATCACTCTCAGACATACTGTAATACCAATGTGGTACAGTATACTGACTGTATTTTGTGGATGCTGGCTACTGTGGCAGGGAGTGACATGCACTTGGAGTAAATAAAACTCCAGACCCTTTATTGGCATAGCATCATGAATGGGCTTTTCAAAACACTCAGCATGGGTTTAGTCTATAAGGTGCAAATCTACCCTGCTGTCTGCTTAATTCTCCTTTTATCAAAGAGCAGCATTAGGCCAGCATGGAGTTCTTTTAAAAAATCCTCTCTCAGCCAACTGGCTGGCTTTTTTCTTCTCAAGTTACAATAAAACATATCTGAATTTATGCCATCGGATGGGGATGCTAGAAGGGAGGTTAGACAGAAGTAGCCAAAGTGCAGTAGAACATCTGACTCGTTGAGAGGAGGGAGAGGAGAATCCAGAGGTGAAGTCCAAAGGTCAGTGACCAGTCATGCACCTAACATTGTGCTCATTTATTGATGCTAGTCTGTCTCATTAATATAGATTGTATTTAGGGGTAGGGACTGTCTCTTCCTACCTGTATAAATAGAAACTCAGCACACTTACAGCATTCCTGCAGTATAAATAATTCACTTTGTACTTCAGTGAATGAAGATAGCAGGGGACTTCAAAATCAATTTTCAGGTACATTTTAATATATATGAAACTCTTTCAACTGTAACAGTGTAAGAATATAAACTGCTTTTTCTTTCTTCTCCACATTTTGAGATCTCTGAATATCAGCTTCAATCCAGCAAAGCATTTAAATCAATGCTTAACTTCAGTATGGGCGTATGACAGAAAGAGAAAAAATAACTGTTACCTGAAGTGGTGAAGTCTGCTGCTATCATGATATGGTCTGTTCACCCCCAGTTGCTGCTACTACATCAGCACATGCTGTCTCCACAGCACGGGTTCCCTAAGGGGCCCCTATTTTGGTACCACCTCTTAAGTCACGGGTGAGCAAAATGTGGCCCACGGGCCAGATGCGGCCCACCAAGCCATTCTATCCAGCCCGCGAGGCCCCTAAACAATTTAGAAAATTAATATTAATCTGCCCTGGGCTGCCAGTCATGCAGCCCTTGATGGCTTGCCAAAATGCAGTAAGTAGCCCTCCACCCAAAATAATTTCCCACCCCTGTCTTAAGTTGTTATCCAGGACAGATGCCTACCCCTGACCACCCCTGATTATACTACTGACCAAGAATGCACTTTTCAGTCCTGTGGCCCTTTGCATTTCACCCTCTGTACTCCCTATGTATTATATGCATCTGCCATGAAACAAACATTTTAACTAAACACTTGAAAATCAGTGTACTCAAACCACTAATATTGTGGATGACAGGTTCTGGACTCTAGATACCAGGCAAACATTCAACAGCTTTGCACATTGTATCTTCATCTGTAGAGAAGAAAAATAAAACTAAGCTACATTTCAGATCTATGGATGAAAGGCACTAAATAAGTGCAATTATAGAGAGAGAGATATAGACATATAGAGATTAGGCTATCAGAGAAGAATTGTGCAACTTAGGTCTCCAGTCCTGCTTTCCCAAAAGTCTGCTTTGCATAATCATATCCTTTCTAGTCTTCATCTGCCACCCCAGGGAGTTTGATCACACCCTGTTGGTGAAAAGCCAGCCTCCAGATGAGTTTGGACACCCTCTGGGCTCAGTTCCAAACTCCCAATTAAGGATGTGCCAATTATCTGAATGCAAAATGACTTCAGAATTAGTGTTTCCATCTTCCAGGTGATGCCATAAAGTCATTGCTCAAGGCTTCAACACACAATTAGAATTCATAATTCTTTGACAGTCATGATGCCACCTACATTCATATCAGTCTCAGTTGGGCAATGTCAAGGTGCAACAGAGAGTCTAGGGCTCCCTGTTACTTTAAGGAAAGAAACTGCAGCTGATAGAGCCCAGACAGCTGAACTCAGACCAGCTACCCAAGGGAAGGCAGCAAAGAAACACTGCTGCCTAGGCAGGGAGCTACCTATTAGAGGAAAAGGGCAAACCTGCAAACAATCAGGAACACTCTTCCTAGGGCAAGTGGGCTACAAGGGAATAGGCAGCTTAGGGCAAGAGGCCATGGCTGCCTATTTCAGAACTAGCTGCCAAATAATAGGGCAGAGACCAGTTTTGGCAGCAAAGGGCTGCCAGAGCAGCAGTAACAAAATGCCATGACAACCAGCTTTCAGGACCTAATAAGGACTCACTGTGACTCACATTGGAGTGCCATCTGACCAGAAGGGGCAGGTCTTAGCCCGCCAACAGTGAAAAAGCCCCAGTGAGGCTCGGGAGCCGCGAGAGACACACGGGTGAAAGCCCGCTGCGCCCCAACTCCTCTGAAGCCCCCCCCAAAGGCCCCCCCCAGCAGCCGCAGAGCCCCCCATCGACCCCCAGCACAGCCGGAGGCAAGCGGGGCCCATGGTGGGAGGGGGTTAACCCGAGTGAGTGGGAGGAGGCGGCTGAGTGGAGCCAGGCCAAGTCAAGCCCCAACCAGACCCCTACTTTGCCCTGCCCCCCAGGAAGCCAAGCGCCAGAGCCGCACGAACAGCCTGCGCAAACAGGCGCGCTTGTCTGCTGGCGCGTGAGTTAGCGCGGATTTCATGCAGGAGGATGTGCGGGAGGGCCCGAGACCCTGCCTGCAAACCCCCCAGGGTAGACAGTCCCAGCCGTAGCCAGCCTTCCAGAGGCATGACACGGATGGGCACGCACCACACCCCTCGGGTCCCCTGAGGCTCTGCGGCCCCCCCCCCGGCACCTCAGAGACGGTCACCCAGACAGAGCCCATGGTCCCGGGCTCCACGCAGACGGAGCCCCTGGCTTTCGGCTGCAGGGGCTGCCTGTCACTTTTTCAGGCTCTGGAGCCTGGGAGCATGGCCACCTCCCCTTGTGGGGTCTGCTCCCTTTTAGGGTCTCTGGCACACCAGCTGGAGGAGCTCCAGGCCACAGTCCAGAGACTGCATGCCATCAGGGACTGTGAGCTGGAGATTGACTCCTACTGCCAGGACCTTCTCCCTCGGGAGCCGGAGGGTAGACCACCGTCTCCCTCCAGGACAAAAGAGGACTCCGGGACCTCCCACTCTGTCCAGCCAGGGGCACAGACCAATGTGGTCAAGGGCCCTAAGGCCCACCGCACCAAGGCCCCTGCCCTGCTGGATCTTAGCAACAGGTACACACCTCTTGCTGCTCCAGCAGAGCCTGCTCAGTTGCCAGCAACACAGGCTTAACTGCAGCTACTGCCCCCACTCTCCCCAAGACAAAACGTAAGGTGTTTGTTGTGGGAAACTCCATTCTGAGGGGGACTGAGGGGGCAATCTGCCATCCCGACCCCTTAGCCCGGGAAGTCTGCTGCTTCCCGGGGTCCCGCATCTGGGACATTGCGGAGAGGATCCCTAAGCTCCTCCAGCCCACAGACCACTTTCCTATGCTCCTTATTCATGTGGGCACCAATGACAGCTCGGAGCACTCCCAGCCAGGTCATGAGGTCCTATGGGGATTTGGGAGCGGGGTTAAAGGGTCTGAGGGCACAGGTGGTGTTCTTGTCGATCCTCCCAGTCTCGGGGTATGGGCTGAGGAGGGACAGGAGGATCCACGTAGTCAACCAAAGACTG
>NW_017729006.1:6772959-6774143 GCF_001723915.1 Gavialis gangeticus
CAAGGTCCCTTCCAGCCCTAATGTCTATGAAATCTATAAGTCTAGGGCCTGTGCCAGGTTAAGGCTGGCCCAGTAAGCTATGGAGTGATAGTGATCGTGGTCTGGAAGGCTGCAGGATGATGATATCTGGCTCACTTCTGAGCTGCCCTAAGGACTACCACTAAGATGCTAATGTCTTACAGAGGAATACAACCTTGGGTAAAGTGAAGCCTTGGTGCAAGGCAGTGAACTACTGTCAATGTTTCCACCTAGAGTGGATTACAATTGCTATAGCCAGTACACTTATTCCTTTGTTACAGTTTTCAGTGGTGGTTTAGGTTTTGGTTTCGGACGATCAGAGGAAAGCAGAGGTCCCAGTAGTGCCTGAAGGCATAAGAGTGTCATGAGCCCCTCTAGGGGCTCAAGACACAGAACCGGCTTAATCAGAGGAGTGAAGCTTTGAGAGAGCAGCTGAAGCATAGCAAGGGTCAAAGCCAGACTGGGCTAGGGGGCCCAGCCTGAGAAGGGCAGGACCAGGGCCAGAGGCCCACAGCCTAATGAGATGAGAACCAGGGCCAGGGGCCCAGCACCCAGAGAAGGGTGAGATCAGGAGACAGAGGCCGAGAGATGCTAATGAGTGACAGGGCTAAGACCAAAAGAGCTGGACTCGAGTCCATAGGCAAGGGCTAGAGACTTGCAGCTACAAGAAAGAGGCAGAAGCTGAGAAGGCTGAGGCCCCAACAAAGGAGTGATCAGATGGTGACACCTGTGGGGCATGGGCAGAGTTGTAGGGAAGGTCAGAGGCTGTGAAGAGTGTCAAGTAGCTCCTTCACTTGCAGACCTGTAGGACACCGCCTGCCAGCCAGCTATTGTGAGACCATTTCTAATTGGAGATCTACACACCCATGTTTCACCTGCCATGACTTGTTAAAGGAGTTGACTCAGTACCTGGATGTGTAGTCCCATTAGTAGTCCCACAGTCGTCCCGCAAAGGTCCTACATTCCTGAAGGCTCCACCACCCCTACACCCTCGCCCGTTCCACCAGGTTCTGATCAGCCGCTTGGTCCTGCAGCATGACTTCCATCCCAAGCAGAAGAAAAACAACAACAAAACCCAAAACCAGACATTCCTGTCCCGGGGTTAGGGTTCCAGCTCCTTTTAACTGAGCAAAAAACAAAATTGACTTTCGTGACGTCAGTCCTTC
>NW_017729006.1:6779143-6784346 GCF_001723915.1 Gavialis gangeticus
TTCTGATCAGCCGCTTGGTCCTGCAGCATGACTTCCATCCCAAGCAGAAGAAAAACAACAACAAAACCCAAAACCAGACATTCCTGTCCCGGGGTTAGGGTTCCAGCTCCTTTTAACTGAGCAAAAAACAAAATTGACTTTCGTGACGTCAGTCCTTCTTTTCGTCCCCTACCCATGCTTGGGTGGCTCTTCCCAAGCCTCTTATTGAGGTTGTCACGATTCCCCTCATCCCACTAGGTGCATTTGTGACCCCATTTTGGCTTGCATCACTTTTAGGGACTTTACGGTACTGCAATTCTATAGTGTCCCTCTATTAGGGACTTTACGGGACAAAAAACTTGGCCGGGCTCCGCTGGCTCCTGCCATGGTAACAAACAGTTCTAAGCACCGCCAGGTCAGCAGTCCTCACTCTAAGTTCCCTCTGGAGAGCTCGCTCTCTGCAGGAGTCTCCTACCGGCTCGCCACATTGCTCTGAATGTTCCCTGCAGCATGCGTCGGCTTGGTCCTCCTCCTTCCGGTTCTACGCTTTCTCACTTTGTCTGTTCTGGGCTCTTCTTTATACCAGCATTGGCGCTCACAGCCCCTCCCCTCCAGAAACACCTGGGTAAGGAGGGTTTCTGCCAGGCTCTTTGGGGCTGTGGGTCTGGGGCTACTCACCCTTCGTTTAGCCCTTGTACTTTTGATCCTTGTAACTCTTTCTCTCTCTCACAAATAGCACTTAAGGCTACTGTCACAGGGTCACGCAGGTACCGTGTTCCTATGAGGGAATGAGGGCAGCTGAAACTCCTTAAGGCAGCCCAGGTGCTAGTTGCCAGGGCAACTAGTCTGGTCACATGACCAGAAGGGGGCAGGGCCTGGCCTTTATAAGCAACCCAGGCAGAAGCCTAGTGAGCAGTTCACCTCTGGCAGCCTGAAGAGCAGCAGCTCTGCAGCAGAGCAGAGCAGCCCGATTGCCCGAGTGGCTGCATCATGGCATGGGTGGAGAAAACCTGACTGGGACGTTTTGCAGGAAAGCCAGGTTGAGCCTAGACTTTGTGTTATAGCCAGAAGGCTTATTGTTGTGTTACAGCCAATGGGCCGATGGTTCTGTTGAGTTATTGTTAGACCGGAGGCCCGGGCGAGGCTGTAGGGGTGGAGGAGGCCTCATCAGGAGCTCCCCAGAGAGGTGGGGTGCTCCCAGGACCAGAGTGTGGTGCTACATTGTGGGGTGTCTAGATCCCGGCCCCAAGAAGGGGCGAACAGAGTGAGAGGCCCTGGTGAGGGCACCATAGTTTGGGGGTGCAAGACCCCAGCCCTGAGAAGGGCAAAGAGGATTTCAGGGCCAGGCACGGCTGAGGCCACCTGAGCCCCACTTGCAAGGAGCACAAGTGAGAAACCCGCAGGGGCACGTGTTAGGCCCCAAAGGGGGGCCACATGAAGTGAAGCCCAGGGTGGGGGCTACTAGAGAGACGAGCCTGGAAAGGGCGAGTCTGCAATTATAGAGAGCCCAGAGAGGGCGGAGAGGAGCCCCAGGAGCGGGTGCATATTTGAGAGAAGCCCCACGAGGGGGTGGGTATAGAGAGTAGCCCCAGTGAGGGCACGTATTGAAAGAAGCCCCGGAGTGGGTGCATATTATTGATAGAAACCCCAGGAGGGGTGTGAACTGACAAGAGTCCCAGAGGGGCTCCCCCGTAGGGGGAACCCCGAAGGGTCAAAGGGGCCAGGTAAGGCTCAGACTGCCTGAGCCCAATTGGGAAGAGTCCCAGAGGGGCTCCACCGTGGTGGGAACCCCGAAGGGTCAAAGGGGCCAGGTAAGGCTCAGGCCGCCTAAGCCCACTAGGGACGAGTACTATTAGTAAGCCCGAGAGGGCTAACGACTAGAGGGGTGCCGGTTGCGTGACCAGCCCAGAGGCGCTAGGGAAGGGGTGCCGGTTGCGTGACCAGCCCAGAGGCGCTAGAGAAGGGGTGCCGGTTGCATGACAAGCCCATGGGCGCCTGGCAGGGCGCAGAAAGGAAAGGGACCAGATAACGTCTGGAAGAGCTGCGAAGCTTGGGGCGTGCTAAAGGGGAGGTAGGAGGCACACATAGCCCCTAAGGCTGGGGTGCACCTGGTCACTCCATACGGAACAGGGACAGTATCAGCATAACACTGTGTACAAGGGGATCAAAGGCTGCCTCCCACAGAAACTTATTTATACCAACAAGACGTGGCAGGCGAGAAAAGAGGGTGCTGGATCACCTACTTGACACAGCAGGGGGTGCTAGAGGGATCACGGCCGCTCCTAGGCCCCACACCGTGACAGCTACAAATACCTTGAGGGGCCCCACTGAGCACAAAATAGGCCTGAGACCAGCAGAATACAGGTGGGACAAGCTGGCTGTTGCAAGAAATGAGGGCTTGCTCTAGGACCTTTAGGCAGCCTCCCTTTTGAGCATTCAACAGATATATCAAGGCTTGGCAGGCAAGAAGGGGAGGGCACCCTAGAGCCAGAGCTGGGCAAGGGTTGTGTTGCCACCATGGTGCATCACAGCCACTCCTAGGGCCGGCCTTTGGTCCCACAAGGTAAATGCATGAGAGACTTTCCATAAACATTATGAAAGATGAATAGTGTCTTCAAATATAATATCAATAATTTTTTTTATTCTTAATGTATTTTATGCTAAGAGCGGTAAAATTATTACGAAGTAGACACTATACTTGTGCAACCATCACTTTTCAAAACTATCCATCTGTTGTTTAAAATAAAGGTGCCAATTTACACTAAGTACTAATTTTTTATTGCCCTTTGCAGGGAGTGTGACTCTTAGGATGAATGGAAAACCCCAAACTAAGAACTTTATAATTTCATAGAAAAGTTATTCTTAAAGGTTTAAGAAATTTCAGGTTTTAGAGCATGTACATAATAAGTTTCATATTCAGAAAAAATTATAGTATTTTTAACCATGTGGCATTTACATCGTTCATTAATTTTTAACTCAAACAATCATTTAAAATATTTTCTTACAACTTACAAAATCCATTATATTGCCTTCTCTCCCTGTTTTTGTTTCCAAGAAACAAGCTATATACATTTGTGTCCCCTAAAAGAATTAGTAAGCCTTTACTTCTCTTAAAGGAATGATTAGGACAAAAAGAGAGATCAGAACGCTGCTACTTGGCTTAATGCCAGTGCAGAGAGAACAGATCTGAACAGTACACAGAGAATAGATCTGAATTTTGTTTCTTAATGACCATGGGAGCAATAGAGTTAAACTTATTTATCAATGAAGAACGTGACAGCTGCACATGGCTCTGCTTTCTGTGACATTTTAGAAGAGCTCTTAAATATATTTATAGTAGAAGTACTTATTGTGTATGCTACCTCCTACATTATCTTAGGTTTTGCTAAGATGCCTCTTATTGTGGGATACAAGTTCTGCAAATACCCACTTCCGTAGTTGCCTCCAAACTGCTTACTCCAGCATTCCCTCTCCCTCTCCCAAACACTCATATATCACAATCATCGTCTTGTAACAAAACAGAACTCTGGAGTAAGGGACATGAATAGTCAATAGGAGATGGGCATGTCATAAGCCCAGCTCTACTCTGGGACTTAAGTATCTTACCTTGGACTAGTGGGGGCCAACTTCTTTGGCAGGCATACCACAAATTAGCCCCACACCTTCCCCATGGGCCACTCTAATCCTTTTACTCTGCTCGATATGCCACTCTACTCTCTGCTCCCTATCCTGTGCTCCCTGCCCCATCTGCTACTGTGCCGCCCGCTCCTTCCCCAGCTGCCCATGCCAGTTGTGGTACATGTGTCACAGGCTGGCCATTCCTTCTCTGAACTGCAGGAAGCATGATGCCTCTTCTGCTTGAAATTCAAATGCTGAACCCTTTCTGGGAGTTAGGGTCCTATACTAGTCCTTAGCCACAAAATACAGCCGGTGTCATCACTCCTCTGCTATCCTCAAATAATTCAGGGATTCAATTCAATACCTTGGATGTGAAAAATCAGACTCCATTCTTATTTTTTTTTCCCCTCAGTGATTTTTTACCCTGAATCTCCTCATCACTCAGGTGAATGCTCTAAGGAGAGAGCTACAAGCACTCTGGAATTGATATCACTCAATCTCTGTAGTTGAAGTTGCTGCATTTTTACATTGAATGATGCTGCGACAGAGAAATTAAGCATGAGCATAACCCTATAGTTTAGAGGTGAGGACATTTGCATAGTTGAAGGAGTGTCTGCAGTCCAATTCCTTCTCCAGTGACTAGTGACATTGTCATGGGAGCTGGAATGGAACCTGGGCCTTCCCCAGGTGAGTACCATAACTACTAGACTTGTCATATTCCTTCTCTGTTGTCAATGGTTATTTAATTATTCCAAGCAAATTGTAACAACTTCAACAGGAGGGACTGAAAGAGCGTCACTCCTGACTACTATAGCGGTTACACAGAGGGAGGTGCAATTTCAAATACTCCCAGATAGAGGAGAAAGTTGCTATACTAACAAGTGCAAGTTACTGCACCTGAGAAGGAAGAACCAGCAGCATAACTACAGGCTGGGGAACTCCCTTCTTATCAGCACAGAGGCAGAAAAGGATCTTGGAGTCTTTGTTGTCTCCAAGATGAACATGGGCTGCCAATGTGGGGATGTGGTCAGGAAGGCTAACCGCACCTTGTCATGTTTCCACAAATGCATCACGAGCAAGTCCAAGGAGGTGATCGTCCCCCTCTATGCGACATTGGTCAGGCTGCAGTTCAAGTACTGTATCCAGTTCTCAGTGCTGCACTTCAGGAGGGATGTGGACAGCAGCGAGAGGGTCCAGAGGAGGGCCACTCACATGATCAGGGGGCAGCAAGGCAGGCCCTACAATGGGAGGCTATGGGACCTGAACCTGTTCAGCCTCCAGAAGAGAAGGCTGAGAGGGGATCTGGTGGCTGCCTATAAACCAGCCAAGGCTGACCAGCAGGCAATGGCAGAGTCCCTGTTCCCCCCAAGCACTACTGGGAATAACAAGGAGTAATAGCCATAAGTTGATGGACAGTAGATTCAGGCTAGATATCAGGATATATTACTTTGCAGTCAGGGCGGCTAGGAGCTGGAACCAACTTCCAAGGGAAGTAGTGCTCGCTCTTACCCTGGGGAGGTTTCAAAAGGAGGCTAGATAGACACCTTGCCGGGGTCATTTGACCCCATCATTCTTTCCTGCCCATGGCAGGGGGTCGGACTTGATG
>NW_017729006.1:6785279-6798620 GCF_001723915.1 Gavialis gangeticus
GGGGGCAGCAAGGCAGGCCCTACAATGGGAGGCTATGGGACCTGAACCTGTTCAGCCTCCAGAAGAGAAGGCTGAGAGGGGATCTGGTGGCTGCCTATAAACCAGCCAAGGCTGACCAGCAGGCAATGGCAGAGTCCCTGTTCCCCCCAAGCACTACTGGGAATAACAAGGAGTAATAGCCATAAGTTGATGGACAGTAGATTCAGGCTAGATATCAGGATATATTACTTTGCAGTCAGGGCGGCTAGGAGCTGGAACCAACTTCCAAGGGAAGTAGTGCTCGCTCTTACCCTGGGGAGGTTTCAAAAGGAGGCTAGATAGACACCTTGCCGGGGTCATTTGACCCCATCATTCTTTCCTGCCCATGGCAGGGGGTCGGACTTGATGATCTGCTCAGGTCCCTTCCTACCCTACCAACTATGAAACTATGAACCCTGCTGTCCCAGAGGAGAGTTATAACAACTGATCTGTTGGATTAAAAACAGAAGCATTCATTCCTCCATCCATGTTCTATACAGGCCCCAGTGAGGCAGGTATGAGAATATCTGCCAGCTTAGGCCGTGCAGACAGGATGTGCAGGGAAAAGCCTGGTTTGAAGTTTCCAAAAATGGTTAGGAACCTCTCTGCTCTGCTTTGTCATGCATTTGGTCATTTAGAGAACATTAGTAATAAAAAAACAAAACGTAGGCACGTGGGGCTTTTAGAACTAGGCAGCATCTTAAATGGGCATTATAAGTATAAACATTCTGCCTATAAGTGCATTTGGGCTGAACTTTTTTACATGTGTAAGTTATTGAAAAGCAAAATACAGTGCAAGTTTAGACACTAGCTACCCCAACAAACTCCCCCTGTGAACACCCTTTGCAGGCAGTGGATGCATCTACACATGCAATTACTGTGAAGAAATGAACTCCGGAGCAGTTTGACCCAAAGTAAACTGCTCCTGGGCACAGCCTCTACATGTGCACCTGGGACAGCAGCAATTTGAACCAGGGTGGAGCAGGCCCTGGCTGGCAAGGGGCACAGGGTCTGGGTGGAGGTGTTGGGCAGTGGAGGGTCTGGCTGGGGCATGGGAGTACACAACTGGCCAAGCCATGTGATTTAGGCAGCAACCAGGAGTCTGGCCCCTTCCTGGTCACTGTCTATACATGCATTTCAGCGCAATTAATTACTCTGCCGTAAAATAGTATTGTATCTGACAGTACTATCCTATGGTGAATTAATTAGCATATTGTACCTTAATACCAGTGCATGTAGAGACAGTGACGCTTTATAGTGGAGCGAGTTTAGTCTACTTCACAGTACAGTGCACGGGTAGCAGCACGCATAGGCAACGCATGGGGGGGCATGTGCCCCCCCCCCCCCGAGATAGGCCACTGCCGGCTTCTGCGGGCTGTCGCTCCCCCCGCTTGCCACCAACATGGCTGCGGGCAGTCCCTGCTTGCCACCCTCCTCCCCTGCTGCTGACACCGCCACTGGTAGCTGCGTGCAGTCCCTTCTCACCAGTCGCTGCCACCAACACCCCAGGCAGTGGCTGCAGGCAGTTCCCGCTCGCCAACGCCATCGCTGCGGGAGGCAGCTGCAGGTGGTTGCCGCTTGCTGCCATGGTGCCCCCCCAGTCGCAGGATACACTGGTCGTTCATGGCAGCACGTGTAGCTGCACCCAGTAGGAGGTAGTTTACTCCATTCCAAAAGTGTAATGAACCACTCTATTCAAAAGCACTCTCACTGTGTATGCAAGGCATCACCCAGGGAGTTAGTGCAGAGTACTAATTTGTTTCTTATCTATAAGAAAAGGTTCAAGAGAACAAACTGACCAAGCTGAATCTGTGTTGATAACGGCAAACATAATCAGTCAGTGACGTGAAATATACATTGTGAATTCTTTTGTCTGTTGCAATGCCCGGACATTTCAATGGAGCAAGCATGACATTTATTTAATGCCCCAATATTTATAGCCCACTTGCTTACCCCCTTACCCCTGACATTCATTGTCATGTTGTAAAAGAGTTTTTGCCAGCTTCTTATTTGAACAATGCATTCCAGAAGCTCAGCAAGCCTAAAGAGACTGACATCTTGTCCTAACTGGTACAGAGTATGTGCTGGATGGGCAACGACAGGGTTATCCTTTTAGCCCCATCTTTCAGATTATCCTTTTACTTCTATGCCATTCCCAAAGAGTTGTGTCAACTAAGGAAGATGTTTTATACATAATTTTGTATACATACAGAAAAATCCTGACGGATATGTTAACATTAATATTAATATCTGAATTCATATTACTGACTAAACCAAAGACAACTAAATCTAAAAAATGCATAACACAAGTATTGCATAACATGAATGAATCAAAAACCCCATAGCTTATTTAATTGCATCTTCCCCATGTCAATTTGTTTTTAGTCTTTCCTTCAGGAAATTGTGGCGCTTGGCAAGAATTAAAATATGACTTTTTCCAGAGATGTGGGTTTTCTGGAAAATTTTGAATTGGAAAAATTTCCAGAAATTTCTGGAAATTTTTCCACTGCCCTAAATAGAGCGTGATCAGATTTAGCATGTTTATTTGACTTATATCTAGTAAACAAAAGTAAAAAAGTACCCTCCATGTTAATTGTATGTCCCAATAGCTACAAGTATTTGGACTGAAATAGTTGATTAGGAAAAAAATTAAATACAACACACTTCATGTGGTTTAAATGTTATATTCAAACAAACTCAAAGCTTTATGTGGAAAGAAATTATTTTTATTGGAATACTTGTAAAAATGTAAAGACAATACACAATAGTATGTACTTTCCTTACATTGGTTGTTTATATTTAAGGAAAAAAAACGAAGGCACTGAAAACTGTCGACGCACTCATTTTAGCACACCCAAAGAACTGTACATGATATACTGTGGTTGTCCACTCATCTACTTCAACAGAGTTTAACTCTCTTCCACTGAGGTCCTTGCGGCATCTCAAGTTTCACTGTCACTATCTGTAAAATCACTTGCACTACTTATTAGTTCCATTTCAGAATCAGATTTAGGCAAATCTGATTCAAAACTGCTTGAACCACATTCTCTTTTTCTAAAGGATGGTTTTACTAATGAGTCTATGGACAAGGGCAACTTATCATCGCACTGTATCTTCTTCACTAATTGTGCTTCTGACTGAATCTCCAGAAGCAAGAGATTTTAAGGAAAAGAAACAAGCTTAGCGGTGCGTTCATTTGTTAGTCTTTTCCTCTTTTTTTGTCCTGATTGAGCTGAAAGCCTTCTATTTCCATTCACAAGAAGCTGCTGTTGCTTAGGATACTTAGACACATCTGTGGGCACCAAAATGGCCCCACAGTATGCCAACCTTTTTATAAGCCACCTGGAAGAAAAATTCCTCAAGAACTGCGCCATCAAACCCTTGCTATACTTAAGATATATCGATGACATCTTCATCATTTGGACTGAAAACCTGCAATCTCTGATTGAATTCCATCAGAAATTCAACAATCATCATCCCTCCATCTGACTATCTCTTGAATACTCCAGCACCATCTCCTTTTTAGACAAGATGATCAGTATGCAGAATGGTAAAATACAGACCACGTTATACAAAAAACCCACAGACCAACATATATATCTGCAAAGAACCAGCAATCACTCTAAACACACCAAAAAACCTGTGATATACAGCCAAGCCCTCAGATACCACCAAATTTGCACTGAGAAGAACACCCAGAATTGTCACCTCACCAATCTGAAAAAGGCTTTCATGCAACAAGGACACTCCTCCAGAGACAGATTGCGCGTTTGAAAGTGCCACCCAGATACCACGTGAAGAATTGCTGCAGTACAGAAGAAAACCCCCCGTGAATCTCACACTGATGGTTATGACCTATCACCCCTCCCTCAAACCCATATGGAAAATCCTCAAACATTTGCAACCCATACTAGAAAAAGACCCTATTCTTAAAGTGATCTTCCCAGAACCGCCCATCCTAGCCTTCAAACAAGCACTGAACCTCGCTAACCTCATCACCAGAAGCAAACTTCCCTCAGGCCCAGAACACACCAAATGGATCCAGACCGTGCCATGACGAGACATGCAAAACCTGCCAACACATCTCCATCACCCCCACAATTACGACATCCCACAACAGAACCGTCACCATTCCTGGATCTTACACCTGCACCTCCAGAAATGTAATATATCTCATCCAGTGCACCAAATGCCCCAATGGAAAATATGTAGGAGAGACCAAACAACAACTGCCCACCAGAATGAATGCACACTGGAAATCTATCAAAAACAATTACCTGTGGAGGCACATTCCTCATAAGAAAACCACTCTCTCTTCAATCTCTCAGTCATGATCCTCAAATGGAACTTACAAAACACTTTTTACAGATGAGCCTATGAACTTCACTTCATCAGCCTCCTGGATACAAAAAATAATGGACTCAATATAGACATTGGATTTATGACACATTATAACCTGCCTGACATCTGATTCCCCAGGTACCTCTCCACTATTTAACTAGTGCATTCACCTAGTGCATCCATTCTTCCCACCCCCACAACCTGTCTCTTACCCACTGACTCCTCAATTTACATCTTCACTAACTACCTATCTTGTAGGCATACCAGCCCAGCCTCTGCTGGGCATACCAGACCAGCCCAAGCTTTCAGCTTCTTTACTTTTCATTCCATCCAGGAAGACCACACACCAGCTGCTGAAACTTCCTCAGCCTGACTAAGTGTTTTTAAACCCAAAAGCTTGCTATACATTTTTTTCCACCTATTTAAGTTTGGAAAACCAGACGGTTTGCTGCCAGATTAACCGGATGAAAGCAAAACTCAGATCTCTTAGCAAACATTTGTTTTTACTACTACTGCTTTTTTGGGGGATAGAGATGAAGATGGCAAAGCCTCAATTAGATTTTCATTCAGTTGTCTGAATATCTCTGGAATATTTGAAAGGCTTGGTGTATCTCCTTCAAGCTTCTTGATAGCCACTGAAACCAGTAGTAGCAAATTGAACTCGAACCCAGAACACATCATTCTCAAGAACCTGTTTCTGAATGTTCACCAGAATAATCTGGGACACTGTCATCTATTGAGGCACACTGCAAACAGTTCTTTGTGCACAACAAACTATGTAAACACTTTGTAGCCAAGCCCCATCTAGTTTCTCCTGGGTGCAGTAAAAATGCACTTTCCTTCCCCTGCTTCTCTTTCTGTAATTTCTTCAAAGTCTGATTAGCAACATGATGATTGCTGAATACCTTCACAATCACTTTGCAATTTGCCAGTATTGTCTTCATTGTATTCACACTTACTATGTCCTTTGCCAGAAGATTCAACCCATGAGCAAGACAGCCATATACTACTAAATGAGGATACTTTGCCTTTAATATTTGCCATGCAGCTTTCACGTTACTCGCATTATCAGTTACAAGGGCTTGTACCCTGGTAGGACCTGCACTTCCAATTTCTTCACTCGGTAATTTGGCTATGTATTCACCTGTATGACGAGAAGATTTGGTAGCAATTGCTTTCAGGAATATTGGTTCAGGTGTTGCTAACAATGTTCAATAAAGGATTTCTTTGTACATCAGTCCATCCATCTGACATCAGTGATTCTGCTTGACCAATCCTTTGAATAAACATTATTTGAACTGTTATAGTCTTTATCTAAGAGAGAATGTGATAAGCGCTAACGTGACGATAACTTATATGATGGGCAAACTAATTTGCAATGTTCCTTTCAGTCTTGATTTTCATTTATGGAAAGAGGTAGACCATTTGCAAATACAGCTCAAGCTAATGTCTCACCTGCTTTTTCTCGATGTTCTTTTGACATTTTGTCCACATAGCTTGATAACAAACTTGACCGTCTTAAACAGCTACTCATGGTGGATCATAAAGCTGGTAACAGTGATCTTGAAAACAAGGATCCTGCTGCTTCTTCCCCCAGACCTGGCAGCTCAACATTTTCATTTTCCATTTTTTGCACATCTGTTATCTCACTTGAGCTACCTAGTTCCTGCAACAAAAAGGGAGAAAAGATTTTTATTTTAGCCTATACTAGTCTGGCCTCATCCATCAGAAGGAGAAGCCGCAGAGAGCTTGCTTCCCTCCTCCCTGCCAGAAAGAACAATCTGCTGCTCAACTTGCTGCTCAGTTGCTGTGGGACTGCAGAGCCAAATGGAACTATAGTCTGGCCTCTGCCACAGGCCAGAGGACTAAGTTGGCTCTGCTGAGCTGAAATAGTTAACTGTTTATTTATTATGCAATTAAAAATATATGTTGTTAAGCCTAAGCCACCTTGGATGCTTAGTGCAAGCAGAAAAGCAGGATACAAATATTTTAAATAAATAAACAATCATCCAGAGTTGCATTAACAACTTTTAAATTATAATGTTTTAAAACAATACAGATGCTAGTCTATACTGTGTGTTGTTTAACATTAATTTATTTACTTACATAGGATTCCTGAAGTAAACTTTTCTAAGATGATGTTGTTTCACCACTTGGTTGTATTGGCTTTCTGTATATGGCTTGCACTGTTTCAGGACAGTTTCTACATTTTATTAAATGTTTCTTCATTCTTGTTGCATTGTTAGCATACTTCTGCCTGCAATATTTACATCTACCAACTTCCTTCCTCCCTTCAGTGGCTTGAACTTTACTATAATGATGCCACACACTAGGGCTGTGCGAAGCTTCAGTCCCTGATTCAATTCGGTGGAGATTCAGTCTGATTCACTGCCCAAATCTCCAAATCCAAATTGAATCAGAGGACCCCCCCTTTAATCTCTCTGAATCGATTCAGAACCCTCCAAATCAATTCAGAGATTTGGACAGATTCGGTGATTTGGACGTAGATACAGCTTTAAATGTTTCTACATACCTCTAGGTAGCAGGGGCTCTGAATGCTGCAGTGCTGGGGCAGATGCAGCTTCCCACAGAAGCACAGGGGCCTCCCCAGCACATTCAGCAGCAGACCTGGAAGTGGACCAGAAGCATTTCCAGTCCACTTCCTGGCTGCACTCCCCGGTCCACTTGTGTGGAGTGAAGTATCTCCAGTCCACTTCCGGGTTCACTGCCGAGCAGGCTGGAGAGCTCCCCATGCTCCTGTGGGATGTTCCATGCACTCCAACACTGCAGCAATCACAAGTCTTTTAAAGCTGTGCCTGTGTGCGAATCGCTGATTCACCGAATCAGCGTAGAATCTTCAGATTCAGATTCGGCTGAATCGAATCAGGGACAGTGATCTGAATCAATAGATCAAATCACTGTCCACAATTCAGTTCCAATCCAAATCCAAATTGAATAGGACCTGTTTCGCACAGCCCTACCATGCACTTGTTTTTTTCTGATTAGGCATTTTTATGACTACTTCAAACCAAAAGCACTAAAAAACTAACAGATCTTATACAAACACTTCCAACTTCCCCAACTCAAGAAAATAAATGGGATACTGCTCTGTGTGTTTGCTGATTAATTCACAATTAATAACCATTTTTGTTTTGCTTTTGCTTTCACTTCCAGTCTGAAATGAAATAAGAATTTTAGCTTTGGTTTTGACTTGACCTGCACAGTCAGTTAGGTGAATTCATAACATGAGTTTTGGTTTAGATTATTATGCGAGTGTATTTACCCTCCTGTTTACAAATCAATGAAAAATATATGTACTTTCTCTCTCACACTTCCTAAGGATAATCACCTGAAAAACATTAACTACAACTTTGAAACTGCCAAGCTTGCCTAATATTGTATTGGCATCCATTCATTGTTACTAATGAATTTTATGAAACAAAATGTTTTTAGAAATTTAGAAATGGAAATTTTCCCACGGAAGAGTAAAGCACAGGAAATTTCCCTGCATCTCTGCTTTGTTCTAAAGATAATTCCAAAGATTTACATTAAGTATCAGAGAAGGGACCAGCCAGGAGTGTAAGTAGTGAAAAAGTATAGCGCTGGTTGGGAAGCATGGCTCTGAGGGTTACTTTTCTTTTTTAAATTTTTTTAACTCACAAATGTATATCCCAAGTTTTGTTATATTATAATTAACCTTAATACAGCAGCACCTCTAATGAGCTGTCTGTATTCTCTAAAGGAAATCAGACTAGGAATTACTGACGCTATAACCTCCACACAAGGGGATGTTTGTTGTCAAAATCCCTTATGTGAATCTAACTTCATAAAAGTTCAAGGTTCCTGTCTCAGGCGTGTAATGAGCAGAACAAATACCACCGCAGGATTATCACCTTGTACCGCCTATTGTGATATGATAATCAGGTGGAAAGGAGAAAGGCATGCAACAGAATCAGTTTAGTAGCTAAAATAGTATTTTTTGGATTTTTCTAAATGTACAGCGATTATAAGAGAAATAAGTAGATCAGGTATTTATGGAGTGTTTCTCCTATCATCTCAGTTTAGGGGGCATTATCATAAGACGACAAAAAAGACCAACTCAACTTTACTTTTCCCTTTCTAATCACTGTTAGCATATGGAATAGCAATAGACTCTTCTTACTGATCTGCTCTTAGCAGTTTCTATTAATTAAGAATTTATTAACATGGTCCATCTGAGAAAACAATGTTCATCAAAAAAAAATCCCCAATCAAAGGGCACATATGCTTTTGCATTTATAGCAGTAAGAATGCACCCACCCAAACTCTTTACATGGCACTAAGCCCAACTAACGAGGATAAATGAGAATGGACAAAGCTGGTGGACAAAACAGCCAGGCTTAGGAATGGCCAGCTAACAGGACGGTAAGTTAGGTGCAATATACGCTCTACCTGATATCCTAAACTCCCTGTGTGCCTGGTCAGTTGGCAGTGTGCTTACGTGATGGATTCAGCCCATCATCATGAAAATTAAAACTGTTACCTATACTTTATGTATAAACATCATATTTTAATATTTATGAAGTGTACTTTACCAAATGGTAATTAAATGCTACAGAGAACGATTGTTCTGTCAACAAATCGAACATGCACTGTGTTGTTTCAGCAGCACATTAGTATCTGGCTCAGAGTCAGATTACATCTGAGAAGTTAAGTTTTCCCTTGTGACTGCATTACCAACAAAGTCTTTTTAGAGAAGATACAAATAGCTGTGTCCCTGACAGACATCTACAGACTCAGTGCAGCTATAGAGAGCCATTACTTTTAAGAATTTAACATTTGATTTATGAGCTATACCCTAATAAAAGAGTTTGTTTGGTTTTTTTTACAAAGCACTGTACGTATTAAATAAAAGATGAATGGGGATTTAAAATTGCTGGGAAACTGCGTTAAAATTAGTTGGTGTACTTGTTTAATGTTACAAATATTGTTGTGCATGTTGGAAGTTGATGTACGTGTTCAAGCTGGAGCACATAGATTTTAATTTTAAAGATGGGAAAGCTTTTTATTTAAGAAGTACAAAATCAGAATGCTTGCATTATTTCTATAATGATTTCTCCAGTTTGGTTATACAGACAAAAATTCAGTTGGGGACTTTTACATACCAGATTTTACCCAGTCAAAAAAAGCAACACTGCACCTAAGCTACTAGGATGTACTGGCATAACATTTTGCAGCTACTCTGCTTGAGCTGTTTTTTACCTTCCTCTCTCCCTAAGTGATCTATCACCACTGACCAAATTTAGTTCCTCATTGTAGACTATTTTAGTGTTGTACATAAATGGAAAATACTACATTCTGTCTTGATACTGAAGATGTCACAATTCCTACATGTGTTCTGTTTAAGGATTATCACAAAACATTTCTACTCGTGATTGTTACCTATAGTTAATTGAAGAGAATCTTACTTGAGACATTTGTTCAGTAACTTTGAGAGTGCTTTCACTGCAATCTATTTAATAGAAATATTACTTTTCAGAATATTTACAGAAATTACCATTTCCTGAATATACTCCATACAAGACATCTGTGAATAACTGAATATACTAGTGACTTGTACAACTTAAAGTAGGATCAATTAAAAAAAAAAAGGAACAAGAACAGGTAGGATACTGTAACGCAGGAACACCCACGGGTGTGCCCGTCCTCAGTTGGAAGGGATAGATGAGGCAGGCGACAGTGCTGTGAGAGGGCCACCAGTGACTTAAGAGCATTGGCGTGGAGTTGACTGTGTAAAGGAAAGAGGGATCTGCGCTCAATTATTTACAGTTTATTGAATTATAATATACATATTATTTCTTATTTTTTATTTATTTATATATATATATTGCATCCTGCATGTAACATCTGGCATGCAAATTACATCTACCTTGCAACCCTCATTGTTTTATATTCTGAATTGGAAAAGGAATTGTAATATTGGTTTTGTCACTTCCTTTCAGTATTATTTCTCTGGTTCTGGTCTTCACACACACTTGAAATTAAAAGTTCAAACCTGAGATCTAGTTTTCTGGAAGGCAGAAAACTAAATTTGGCCTAGACACTTAAAGCAGAGAGGAAGGTAGAAAAGGCCATTCCTCCCTCCTCTTCCCCTTGGTAGGACCACAGTTCCTGAGTTCATGTATTCTTCAATGTAGCTTCACAGTGAGTAGAAATCAGCGGAGCTCCTCTGCGTTTACACGAGCTATGCCAACTGGTGGTCTGGCCTATGCAAGTCTAGGGCAACAGTGCTGTGTTAGCTAAAGGGTGCAGGGACTCAAAAGGAACTTTAGGCACAGAGCTGAAGCAGCTCACTGCCTCCAGTATGACCTGCGGGGTAGTACCACAACTTGGCTTTTTATTTTATTTTCCCCTCTTTCTGAATCTGTTTGGAAAGTAATTCCAGAACTATACTTTAAGAGGATCTTTTCAATTAAATTCTGTCAAATACTCAACATAATATATAGATATAGATATAGATATAGATGGGGGGGGAGGGTAAATATTCTAATAGGTAACAAAGGAAAACTCTTCATAAAAATACTCTTAGCAATATCTTTTAACAACACCAAAGATATACAGATAAATATTTATAATACAATAAGCCTAAAACCCATTATACCAAACTAACTCAATTACACAACATTTTGTACAACATATTTATAATTCTGATAACAATTATACAAAATATGAGGTGCAGTTTTACACGATATAAGGTGCGTTTACCCCTGGATCCCAGGTAGCAAGGGGCACTTCCCCTTCTATGGGTCTAGCTGGGAGGGTAACTTGTACCCGGGGCTTCCCTCTGTGGGGGGGTTGCCTTATTTCAGGAATGCCTCCCCTGCAGGACCCAACTCTGCCAACAATTTACAGTTTTCTTTGAGAAGCCCTTGACCAGGCCGCCGAGCCCTTTGCTCAATCGGAGGCCTCACCAGCGTTGTCTGTGTCACTCCGAAACCTCCCCTGTTGGCCCTATGCCCCGCTTTGGGCACCGAGGGTTCTTTCAGCTCTTGTGGGGAGGAACCTATCTGCTGCTGGCTGGGTTTACCTAGCCTTATACTTAGGCCTTCCCTTTCCCAGGCCCTGCTCTAGGCTCTGGGGCTCTTTTAGTTCTTTGACCAAGCTATGCTGCGGGGCTCCAGTTATTTGGCTTACGCTGGGGCTAACCTAAGCAGCCTCAAGCTGCTCCCGGGGCAGGTTCTCCATTTGCTGGACTGCATGCCGTGTGGGCCCGAGCAGCCTCGACCTATACACCACTCCGTCCAGCCCTCTGCTGAGGATGCAGGCTTGAGCTGCTTCAACGTGGCTCCCAGAGCCTGAGCCCCATGTGCCAGCCTGCACACCGCTGGGGCGAAGAAGGGATCCCGTGGAGGCTCTTCCCTCTCCAATGTCCCTCGCCATTGCTGCCCAGCATGCTGAGCATACTGGGCTTTTATCTATATTGGAGGCCCTGCCCTGGAAGTCTGCCAGACCTGCAAATGCAGTCTTCAATCGGGTCCAGGGGCTCCTCGACCCCGCCACCTCCAAGCAGGGCCAGGATAAGCCCCTCCCAGCTGTTACCTGATTTGTAGAAATGTTCCACCAATCCAAAGTGTCCTTCTCCAAGCCGGGCTTGCCAAGCAAAAGCGGCAAAACCCCCACAATACCAACAAAAAAAACCCCAAAACCCCCAATCCTTCTCAGAACACAGATGTAAACAATTTTCAATTTTTGATGCCTATTATCAGGTACCTATATCCATTATCAGTTACCTGTTTAAGTGACCAGGATTTCCAGAGAAGCTGAATGACAGTTCTAGGTATTCAACACCTCTGAAAAATTAGACTGGTTACTCAGTGTGTGGAAATATAAATGTAAGTGCCTAGCCTTAGGTACTCCAGCTAAAAAAAAATTACCCAATGGACATGTTTTAACATATGAATTTAGTTGCTTTATTTATTCGGCTGTGAAACTCATGCTTACTTTGCTGAATACTTGGATACAAGGGAGAACTACCACTCACTTCAAGGAACGTAAGGATTCCACTGTTAGATTTTTTGTTTGAAGCTTTGTATGTTGAATAATTCTGTTTTGGAGTTGACTTGTTCTGAATGCCTTCAAGTCTAAAAGTAAAGCTGGAAAAGGTGCTTTCTATTCTTCCTTTGAAGATGTAAGCGTTTAAACAGTTGATGTCAAAACATCTTGAAAAAAGTTCATCATTTTCAAAGTAGCTGCTGCTGTGCCTCCGAAAAAAATAATGCTGCAACCAATATAAAATGTTACAAAGCCAATAGTCATGGGTCAGAGGCTTTCCCCAACATTTTAGACTACAGCAGCAGTTTTCAAAACTGTGGGATGTGCTCCCCTGGGGAAAGGGCATGAAGGAACATTGGGGCAGAGGGGGAGCAGGGATTGGGAAACAGTGGGTTTCCCCCTGCAGGCTGCCAGCATTTCCCAGTACTCAGGCAATTGAGCTTAGTGATTTATCTATCTCTCTCTACTGACATACAGTTCAATTTCCTGAGAGCCAGGAAACTGAGCTTAGTGATTTCTCCCTCGCTTTACTGGCACCCAGTTCAACTTCCCAGTAATCAGGAATGCACACTTGAGCATACAGTTGCATCCTGCATGTAACATCTGGCATTACATCTACCTTGCAACACCCACTGTTTTATATTCTGAATTTGAAAAGGAATTGTAATATTGGTTTTGTCACTTCCTTTCAGTATTATTTCTCTGGTTCTGGTCTTTACACACACTTGAAATTAAAAGTTTAACCCTGAGATCTAGTTTTCTAGAAGGCAGAAATTTAAATTTGGCCTAGACACTTAAAGCAGAGAGGAAGGTAGAAAAGGCCATTCCTCCCTCCTCTTCCCCTTGGCAGGAGCACAGTTCCTGAGCTCTCGTATTCTTCAATGTAGCTTCACAGTGGGTATAAATCAGCGGAGCTCGTCTGCGTTTACACGAGCTATGCCAACTGGTGGT
>NW_017729006.1:6799395-6808052 GCF_001723915.1 Gavialis gangeticus
CAGTGTGGGGATGCAGTCAGGAAGGCCCACCATACCTTGTCATGCATCCACAGATACATCTCAAGCAGATCCAAGGAGGTGATCCTCCCCCTCTATGCGGCACTGGTCAGGCCACAGCTGTAGTACTGCGTCCAGTTCTGGGCGCCGCACTTCAAGAGGGATGTGAACAACATAGAGAGGGTCCAGAAGAGGGCCACCCGCATGATCAGGGGGCAGCAGGGCAGGCCCTACGAGGAGAGGCTATGGGACCTGAACCCGTTTGGCCTCCACAAGAGAAGGCTGAGGGGGGAATCTATGGCCTGTTACAAACTAGTCAGAGGGGACCAGCAGGCACTGGGGGAGTCCCTGTTCCCCCGAGCACTATCAGGAGTGTCCAGAAATAATGGTCACAAGCTGGCAGAGGGTAGATTCAGGCTAGATATCAGGAGGCGCTACTTCACTGTCAGGGCGGCTAGGATCTGGAACCAACTTCCAAGCGAAGTGGTGCTGGCTCCTACCCTGGGGGTCTTTAAGACAAAGCTAGGCAAACACCTTGCTGAGGTTGTTTGACCCCAGTACTTTTTCCTGCCATGGCAGCAGGTCGGACTTGATGATCTGCTCAGGTCCCTTCCAACCCTACAAACTATGAACTAAATTAGACCAGGATAGTCTCTCTCACTTTTACCCACACCCACAAAAACAACTTTAACAAACAATAGATCTTGTTTATTTAAACATATGATAGGTTGTGTAGAAACCTATTAAAATGTATACCTCCCCAAACACTTAAAGTTTAAGTTCTGTACAGCTCAACACAAACCAAATATGTTGCACACCAGGGGCAGTGCCAGCCTCTTCCTGGTGGAGGGGCTGAAGTGGGCTAGACAGAAAATTGGGGGAGGCTGTGCTGTGGGTGGGAGCAGGGCAGGCTTAGCTGTGTGGGGTGGGTGGTGGCGGCCTAGGGGGGAGGGTCGGCACTAGGACGGGTGGCTACAGGGAGTGCTAAAGCAAATTTTGGGGTGGGCAAAATATGGCCCACTGGCCAGATCTGGTCCATCAAGCTGTTCTATTCAGCCCACAGGGACCCTAAAAAATTTAGAAAATTAATTATCTGCCCCTGGCTGCCTGTCAAGGCACCAGCAGCAACAGGACCATGGGGGAGCTAGCAGCAGGACCTAGGGGCGGCAGGACCCAGCAGCCACAGCAGCAAGGCCTGCCCAGCCCTGCCCCTCCCCACCCCAGCCACCAACTGGAGGCCTCTGCCTAGGAGAGGCTTCTGGCCCCTTGGCAATGTTCCCCCACCCTCATGCAACTCAGCTAAGAACGTAGAGGGGAGGGAGGGGAGGACCACCAGAAATCACCCCAGTCCTCGGGGTCAAGTCAGGCTGGGCCAGCTCCCGCTGCATCCTGCAGTCCCAGCAATTCAGCTGGGAACTGTGTGATACTGGAGCAGCTGATGGGTGGGCAGAGGGGTGGGAAGAAGTGGCAGGTGTGAAAGCAGGGAAATGGCGGTTGCAGTGGCAGCAGGGGTGGGGGGGGAATGGCAGCAGGCAGAAGTACAATGACAGTTGGGTGGGAACATGGGGCCCTCACTGGTGCCTCGGGGCCAGGGCCAGGGCAAGCAGGGCCCCAGGGCAGGGTGGCAGGAGCACAGGGCCTGGACCAGCTCTGCCCTTCTCCCTGCTAGTGCAGTCCAGCCCAGCTCCATAGAGCCCCTGATAGCCCATGCCCCATGCTCCTGCCACCCCACCCTGAGCCCCCACCAGCCCTAGCCCTGGAGGCACTGGTGCAGGCCCTACAGTCCCGCCCAGTGCACTTCTGCCCACTGCCACTCTCCCTCCCCCGCTGCTGTAACTGCCACTTCCCTGCCTTCCTGCCCACTGCTACCACTTCTCTCCACTATGCCTCCCACCGCACGCTGGCCACTCCAGCACTGTGTGGTTCCCAGCTGCATCACCGGCCCAGCCCCCAAATTCCCAGCTGGTGCCTGCTGAGCTGAGCTGGCTCCTGTTGCATTCTGCACACCCAGCAGTGCAGCTAGGAACTGCGTGGTGCCAGAGCAGCCGGTGAGGCAGGGAAGCAATGGCAGTGGTGAGCATGAAGGTAGGGAAGCAGAAGGAGAAGGGCAATGGTGGCAGACTGGGGGGGAGGAGAGGGGGAAGAGAGCAGTGCAGGACCCGTACTGATGTCCCAAGGCCAGTGGTGGCAGGAGCACTGGGGACGGGCTTACAGGAGCACTGGTATAGGCTCTGCCTGCTGCAGGCCCTGAGTGCCCTGTGGCCTCATGGCCTGCTGCTGCCAGTGGTGGCAGGGGCTGTGGGCACCCACATACCCCATGCACACACCACACCCCCTCACACATCCCAGCCACGCTCCCCCTCCATACTTGCCACAGCCTTCCCCAGCCACCCACCCCACACACACTCACAGTCCCCCACAAAATCCATACCTACTCACACCCCACATATCCACACACACCCACATGCTTCCCCACCCCACACACACCGCACCAAGTCCCATATACACCCACACCTATCCACCCCCCCACAAACCTCACACACACACCCCTTCCTCACACTCCACATACACATATACCCACCTGTCCATAACCCCTGCCATATTCCTCCCACAATATACAAGAGTAACACTTACTTTGTTTTCAGCTATTATACAATCACCTCTGTGCACACTATACAGCATAAGGACAAAATTATTTTTTTAAATCAAACTAATGAATGCTGTAGTAGATGTTTGATTTTTTTAGAATATAATTTGGTATTTTCCTGGTTCCAAGATGGAACCCCTTGCTGAAAAAGGTACTTCCAGGGACAAAGGGAGGAACTTCTGGTGACAAGAGTCAGGGTTTAGGGGGTGGGACTTCTGGTCCCAAGATGGCAACCAGGGGGATGGGCACCTGTCAAGGGACAGGGATACCCATGCAGCCCTTGACACCTTGCCAAGACTCAGTAAGCAGCCCTCCAGCCAAAATAATTGCCCGCCCCTGATGTATAGAGAAACTTCTTGGCTCAACACATCCAGCAAAAAGGTACAAAATATCTTCTGTAAACTGTCTTCTTGTCTGAGATATTGTGGAGAAAATTAAAGATGGTGTAAGACCCATTTCCCACTGAAGTCCATGGTTGCCTTCCTGCTGATTTTTGTGAGTCCAGATCTTGCCCTCCGAATTTATCATGCAATTTCTGGGCCTCTGTCACTCACTGCAAGAGGAGGAAACACTTCAGATTCCAACTTAAGTGATCATCCTTTCCCTCTGGCCCATCCCATCGTCTTGACTACTCCTGTTTAGCTGAATTGTCTATATATTCATATAGCGCCTAACACGATGGGACCCTGACCTGATTGATACCTCTTAGTGTTATCACAATATAAATAATAGATAAATATTAATGGTTGATAAGATAAAACACACTGTACACAACATAAAAACATTGAATCATAGAAATTTAGGGTTGGAAGGGATCTCGAAAGATCATTGAGTCTAACCCCCCTGCTCTGAGCAGGAATACTGCTGAGATCAAATGATCCCAGCAAGGTGTCTGTCCAGTCTCGTCTTGAAGACTTCCAAGGCTGGGGACTGTACCACCTCCTTGGGAAGTCTATTCCAGATTCTAGTAACTCTTATTGTAAAGTTCTTCCTTACATCCAACCTGAAACCATCCTTTAACAGTTTATGGCCTTTTCTGCTTGTCCTCCCCTGGAGTGCCCCAGTGAACAGTTTTTCTCCCAATTCCTGATATTCACTCCTTATATGCTTATAGACAGCCACCAAGTCTCCCCTCAGTCTTCTCTTCCCCAGGCTGGACAGTCCCAGATGGCTCGTCCTCCAGGCCCTTAATCATTCTTGTGGCCCTTCTCTGGACCCTTTCAAGATTGTCCACATCTTTTCTGAAGTGCAGTGCCCAGAACTGGACACAGTACTCCAGCTGGGTCTCACCAACACCAACAGTATGTGAATTCATCTTGCAAAACTGACTGCATTGCTTTAGCTGGAATGTTACCAGGTTTTTCCCCTTAACTGAACTAATCACATTTTTAGACATACACATATATTATGTATTATTATATTAATATAATTTCTTATATTAATAAATACCAAAATTCATTGAACAATGTCAAGTGCAACTAAAATAACCATAAATCCAGCTATCAACAAACATGTACCCATCATTAATTGCTCAGAAAAAGCCTCTGTGGGCAGCTGGGTTGCGGTTTTTTAAGTAACCATTGAAAATTGACACCTTCAAGGCTTTTCAATCAAGAAAGGAAATAATAGAATAGAGGGCTCTCCACTGAAATGCCTTGACCTTCTGCACCCCAGTGGTACAATGTAACATCAGGGATCACATCAACTGTTTGCAACTTTCCATTGCAATACTTTCATGTAGCCAGGAACTTACCCTCAACTTACCTATCACTGCTCATTACATAAGTACATAAGAAGTGACATTGAGTTAGACCAATAATCCATCTGTCTCTGACAGTGCAGAAGTAGATGCTAGAGGGACAGCATTAAACTGGATATCTCTATTCCCTATGCAGTATCCTCCCTGGCATCTACCATTATTGTTTTAGAGATGCCAGTGGAAACAGATCCAATCTTTCTGTTCACCACCTATTAATAGATTTCTTACCCATGAACTCATCTAGTCCCCTTTTGAACCTGGCAGTACTATCTGACCACCACATCCTGTAGTGGAGTTGTATACAAAAATATCCTTTTCCCTTGTTAGTTTTAACCTATCAGGTCCTCTGACTAAGCATTCCCAGCTGGGTGAAGCACTTGCCCTTTATTCCTGGCTAATGCAACTGCCCCTGATCCCTGCAACTGGATTGGCTGCACCACTTGCTCTGTTTAAGCACACCTGCCTTGATACAGCCTCAGTCTCACATCCATTGCCTTCTCTGACTCTGGCTTCTGACCTCAGATGAACCTGGAATTTGGCACCAGCTCTGTGACCCCTGGTTCCTGACCTTGGCTTGCTTCTCAGACTACACCTTTTGGATTTACCCTGTCTCTTTTCTCAGAACATGGTCCCTGGATTCTCAGCCCCTCCAACCCAGACCCTGACCTGACACTCTGGTAATATGTGCTCTCACCTTGCTGACTCCAGTAGTTCCTAGTGGCCTGGCTACCTATGTCCTGGTTGAACCTTTACAAAACCTGCATCCTACAACTATCAGTTTTGGAAGACTGATGCTAGTCTCCAGTTGGCTCAGCATATTTTTCTCCTTTACCGAGTTGTTAGATTTTCAAACAAGCACCACATGCTTTCTCCTTGCTGGCCTTTGCTCCTTATAAACATCTTAGTTCTCTTTTGCAAATACCACCCTAACATCTTCCTTTGCTACAATACCTGCACACATCTTGACAATGATAAGATACTGCTGATGTGCTACTATACCTATTCTTCACTGCAGACTATAGTTTCTTGTTTACTAAACCCCCTCCCCATCCATCAATTGTCTCTTGTCATATAGTATAAACTTTTTGGGGCAGGAACTACTTACCTTAGGCGAAGCTAAACTTCCTAACCTATCTAGCTAAAAACCAAAATCTTGTCATGGCAGAAAGCTACAGAACACAGAAAATCTTTGAGATGAGCCTACCCCAGCATCAACAATCTGTGCACACAGCCCCAGTTCAGATGATAATGTATTGTTAATTGATTATTGAGAATTTAAATAAAGTAAGAACTGAAGAAAAGTTAAAACACTAGACAACAACCACCTAACAGAGACAAGAAGAATGTTTTCATCTGACTATTTCTCTTTCCTTGGGGGGTGCATGTATGCTGCCTGAGGGCTGCATGTAGCTCACAAACTGTAGTTGGCCCACCCTTGTACAAGGTGGGTGTACACATCACATAGAACAGTGGGCTCCTGGTCCATGATGCAGGTTGATAGGCATTACTGTAATACTACTATTAACAATAACCAGAACAGAAAAAACATGGGGGTTTTCATGACTCTCATCAAGAACTCCTCAGAAACACGTACGCCCAACACTGATGATTAGCATAAATCAAATAAACTAATCATTACTTTTTGCTACAGCTTTGACTTCTGAGTATTTTGGGGGTTTTTTGTTTTTTTTAAGTGCAGTCCCATCCTGCATCAGTCATCCTCCAGCAAGAATCTAGACTTGGCAGAGGCACTGTGGTCCCAATCAAATGTGTTTTGTTTTGCTGAGTTCCAAATCCAGCCTCTTGCCCCTTTCCCCCACCCCTTTCAAAACATCAGCTGTGTGTGGTCAGAGAACAAAGGATCCAACATTTAAAATGCTGAGTTTATTTAAAAATATGCAGTTGAGGTAAAATAATATTCAATTTATTCATATTAAAAGGCACCACCTTTTGGCAGAAAGATCATATTTCTACTAACAGCAACATATTAACAAATCAGTTCATCACAGACAAACAGACCTGTACTGACCTAAAAAGAGCATAAAAAGAAAGGTCTGTAGGAAATGTATACATCTGGCAAACGACACAGTGACTGGCTGTTCAATGTACCCGAGTTTTAGGAGCAAACTTAACATAAACATTGCAAAGTCATTCCTTTGGTCCACCCAAGTCCAAAACAAATCACCCCCATGCTGCTTGGAGACCAGTAGAAGAATGAGGGAGGGGAAGCTTAGTTAGCTCATAAGGTTTCACTTTGCTTTGGCTTATGGAGCTGGGAAGTGGGAACAAACATTTTCTTGCGAGTTCTCTCTGTTGATTTGGACAAGAATGTCCTTTTCCTCCTACATGTGTAGGTAAAGGTGCAATGGGATCTAATACATGATCCACATGATTGCACATTTGATCCCATTTTGCCTTATCACTGATGCAGGGGGGGTCTGAGATCACAATCCCATACTCCCCCTGCACTGGCTCCCATAGCTGCAAGTCCGGCAGCTGATGGAGCCCAGCAGGGCTCACAGTGGGGGCAGTGTTCCCTGTACTGCCCTCGCTGTGATCCCCACAGTTGACATGGACTATGGAGCTCCCAGCGGGGGCGGCACTGGAAACCCTGTCCCTGCCGTGACCCTTATGGGCTGTGGGGCTTGAAGTGGGGAAAGTGCTGCCACTGTTGCAAGCCTCATGAGATGCAAGGCTTACAGCAGCAGCTTCCCCATTCTTCCCTGCCCTGACAGCCCTGCAGCTGACAAGGCTCACAGTGGAGGCAGCTCACAGTGGCGGTTTGACAGGACTGAACCCCAGGAGAGGCCATGATGATTTTTGGTGGCCATGCATGTCCTGACCCACTCCAGCTGCTCTCATACCCTCCCTTCTTCTCTTGCTTGCCATGCCTGGATGTTGTAGGGTCCCTGAATGAGCGCTAGCCTGCTTTGGCCAGGATGTCCCTCCTATACCCAGCTGACACCCAGTCCTGTTCTTAAAACCTTAAGTAAGGCCCCACTTGCCCCATCAATGCCTCAGGGCACTGGTCACCTTAAGGGCTATTTGTGGCTTCCTTCCACCCCTCCAGTCATACCCACACCTTGCAGATGTCGCTCTGCCACCAGTTACTCCCTTACATAGGCTTCAGCCTTCTTAGCCATAGCCTACAGCGTTACTCTGGCTGTAAACTGGTAACCTAGGCACACTGGCTCTGGGCTGGCTTTTCAGTCTCAGCCTCTCATTGGCCCCTGACCACCCCTGTCGCCCCATCAAGGCTCAGGCTCTGACCCTCTCAGCCTGCTCCTGGCAGGGCTCAAAAGCTGGCATGTCCCTCAAGCACCCCATGTTCTTCTTTTTATCCCCATAGCCACATCTGGTCCTCTGGTATAAACTAAAACAAAAAGGCAAGCAACAGCTTTAAACTCAGTTTCTCCCTCCAGATCTTTATACTGTTGCTAAGCCACTTTCCCACTCTTTGGCTCTCTCAGCCTTTGGAGTACCTTGCCCACCAGCCTGAGCTGCACTGCCTCTCTGCCTCAGGGGGCCAGACTTGCATCTCATTGGCTCCTCCTCTTCCAGTCAGGTGCTCCCTTTCCTGGCCGCAGGCGTGCTACCTAACCAGGGCTCTGACCTACTCTCCCAATGCTAGGAGGCTAGGTCCACAATAGACACTTGCAACCTCTGGGTCCCTGGCTGCCTACTTCCCTGCAGCTAGGCCATAATGCAGAGTCTTCCCTCACCTGAGGACATTCCTGCTGCAGCTTCTCCCTTTAAGTAATTCTCCCTTTAAGTAACATAAGCCTCTGGCTCCCTGTTACAGGTAGCAAGTGCTTTCCTGTGGCTGGGAGCCCCACCAGTTGAGGGGTTCCCAGCCACAGGGATGCACCACCTGGTGCCTAGGGTTCCCATATTTCCAGTTTCAAAAAAGAGGACACCTGTCAGGGGTGGGAGGGCAGTGATATGCCCATGCCGTACCCCTGCCCCTCACTCCCAAGTGACAGCCCCCCCAGCCCTGTTGCTGCCTCTCTCTCCTGATCCACAATACCCCACCTCCCAATCATGCTGGTACTCCTCACTCCCAATCTACATCCCCTGCATCCCTGCTGATACCCTCTCTCCTGACCCCTGCAGAACCCAGCCCTGCCAGTGCCCCTCACTCCCAACCCACAGCCCCCTGCTCCCCGCAGCCCTGAAGTGTCTCCTGGTTGCCCCACCCCTGCAAACACAAACTGTGCTGCCAGCCCAGCCACACACCTGCCTGCTGCCTCTGAA
>NW_017729006.1:6813052-6815579 GCF_001723915.1 Gavialis gangeticus
GTCTCCTGGTTGCCCCCCCCCTGCAAACACAAACTGTGCTGCCAGCCCAGCCACACACCTGCCTGCTGCCTCTGAAGGGCCCCACACTGGAGGGGCAGGTGCTTCCCCCACCCTGCTGCAGTCCCAGACCCCAGACAGCTACCCTCAGTGCCAGCAGGCACCTACCCTCCTCATACACACATCCGCTCCACCCCTCCACCCCCCCACCGGACAGTCCCCAAGTCCTGGCCCTCTAACCCCTGCCCGCCACAGATTTACCTACATGCAGCTGCCAGGGCTGCTCCCACCACCCTGCTTGGCTGCATGGCAGACACGTGTGTGCACATGCAGATGCACACAATGCCCCCTGCCTCCAATCACTCTCTCCCCACTTCCCCCAGCCCCAGGTAGCTTCTTGGTAGGGCAAGCTGGGAAGTGCCAAGAAAAACTGTGATGCTGAGCAGAACAAAATCCAGGACATTTGTTGATATTTAAAAAAAAAACTGCCCAGATGGAGATGGAAGAACCTAAAAAGAGGACATGTCTGGGAAAACCTGGACATATGGTAACCCTACTAGTTAGCCTTGCAGCTGGCAAGGCTCACAGTGGCAGGAGGGCTGGTGGTGCTGCCCAGCTGTGAAATTCATCAATTGTAGGGCTTATAGTGGGGACAATACCGCCATGGCTGTAAGCCCCACACCACATGATGCTAGCAGTGGCAGCAGCATTCTCCCTGATACTGGCACCGCGAGCCCTGCACCAGCAGCAACGTTCTCCCTGCTGTGAGCCCCACAGTTGATGAGGCTCACAGCAAGGGCAGCACCAGGAACATTCCCACCACTACGAGCCTTGTTAGCTGCCGGACTGGCAGCTGGTGATGCACCTCTGTGGCTGGGAGCCCCTCAGCTGATGGGGTTCCCAGCCACAGGGGAGCACTTGGCCACACATTCAATTAATGACATGATTAGAACAAACTACAAAGTTATTACACATTTTTTTGTGAAATAACTTTGGAGCTTATTGCTTGTTTTATTACACCATGAATTGGTTGAATGCATAGCCGAGTCACAATTTAAGGCAGGACAACCTGGTTAATCACACCTAAGTCTAATGTGTAGAGTAGGCCAGTGGTGCCCAACTTATCTGGCCTCATCATGGGCCCAGTCCACGGATCCAATCCAGAGTACAGAGCCATGTCATTTGGCCCACAGGGATCCCCACAGGTCCAAAAATCTGGCAGCAACGTGAGCAGAGGTAGTGTTAGTGCTGCCATTGCTCCCCCACCATCAAATTTCTGGGCCCATAGGAAGCCCTGCCAGCTGGATGACATGGCTTTGTGGGCTGGATGCAGCCTACAGGCCCTGCCTTGGTCTAGTACAATCTTGACAACATTCTCTAGAATGTTGTTTCTACCTCCACAAAAGGAATCCTTAACATGCCACTCCACAATGACCTGTGCTGGCATCACTGCTGTGGACAATGTAAGAACCAGGGCCACCTGAGCTGCCTCAAGCCTATGCCAGGCCTCTGTCATTCTCAGGAGTGATACATCTATCACTGTCACCGTTGCATGGAACAGTTTGCAAGATTTATTGCATTACTGCTGCAGTCAGACTCTGGGTATTTAGTTCACTCCTGTGCTACCAGCCATTCTGGGAGATGCAGAGAAGTCTGATTTGAAGAAAGTCTGGTCCTCTGCCCATTTTTAGAAAAATCTCTAGAGAGAAAAATTCAGGATTTTTTTTTTAGACCAATCTTTTCCTTTCCACTAACACCACATGTCTAAAATTATCTATGTTTTTTTTCCTTTATCAGTGGCCTCAGTTGGGGCACCCTTGAGATGTGCCCCCTCCATAACTGCTGAAGGACTAATCTCAGTCAGCTGAAGAAAGCAGTAGACAAGCGGACTTGTTTTCAGAATTTCTCCAGCCTTCAAAGACCACTGATAGTAAGTGTAGGGATTGGCTATACTGCATGCTTGAGATGAGGAGAAGGACTAAACTGCAAATTAAGAAGTGCACTTAGACATGATGCAGCTCCTGAGGTAATACACACAGATAATATAATAAAAAGCAAAATGGCCAAAGACCCTTACCTACAGCAGTCATTCACCCAGTGGACACCTCTGTGTTTATTAGACCACGTGTCCATCCCAAAGGCCAACAATGCACCAATATACCCTGCTTGCTTATCTTTACACCCCCACTGGTTGAAAACAAGGAAAACTAATATAATGATACATCGTCTCACCTGTGAGTAATGAAGGAGCAGTCAGCACTTTTCCCTCTGTATTTTTGATAAGCATAATTGTCCGTTAATAAGGTGATTACGTTTTAAGTGATGATAACTTTGAAGTTTATTGTTATTAATACGTTTGCCACCACCAAATAAAATTATGGGCTTGTTTGTTTGTTTTAAATCAAGATATACTTACCAAGTCTAACATGACAACCATGTCACAGGTCAAATTAGCACCCCTCCCACCACAGAGATTGACAAAGCATCGAAAATCTATTTACAAGCCTAGTATTCACCATTGTACACAAGG
>NW_017729006.1:6820579-6821081 GCF_001723915.1 Gavialis gangeticus
AACTATAACCCATCTGGGAGGAGGCTAGAGGGGTCATGAGGCAGGGGGGCTCTCTTCCACCCCATCCCCCTCCAGCTACAGCCAGACAGAAAGACTAGGAACAGACATTATACAGAAACTGGATTAAACCTGTAACAGAACAGATGTTCTGTGCACATAAACCAGTTTGAAAATGGCTGAAACCGGTTTGAGATAAACCTGGTTGAATGTAGTCAGACTTAACTGATTTTGCTCAAACTGTTTTATGCAATGTCTGTCCCAGACCCCTTGCTGGTTTAAGATAAACCAGACATCTCCAGCATCCCAGCATGCTTTCTGGGCTGGGTGGGGCTCTCTGCTCCACAGCAGAGCTGGCCCCTCCCCTCTGCTCCCCAACTGCTGCGCCTCACAAACTTGCAGGCACAGAGGTCTGCCTGGCTTCTGCTAAGCAGGGGCTATTCCCCCCTCCCCTCTGCCCTATGCAGACACCTCAGCATTAGCTAGCAGACCACACACTGGCTAC
>NW_017729006.1:6826081-6826284 GCF_001723915.1 Gavialis gangeticus
TGCTCATGCCCCTACCCACCAGCCCTGCTTCCCCTTGCCCCCCACCCAAAGTTCCTGCCCCTCATCCCAAGCTCCATGGCTATCAGCAACTACCCAGAAGCTGGGCCGGCTGCAGCCAGGAGGCTGTAACCAGCTGCTGCCTTCCTGCCCCAGACCTGGCCCAGGCTCCAGGGAGTCAGCAGATACCAGCGATGCTGCCTGCT
>NW_017729006.1:6831284-6832209 GCF_001723915.1 Gavialis gangeticus
TTAATGAGTTGATAAACACTGAGTTAAGGGTGATAAACATTCCCTGCCACAACTGAGCAGGAGGGGGAATAAATAGAGCATCCTGCCACCCCCCTCAGCTCTGTCCTGTGGAAGCAAAGGGAGGACTGCTCTAGCACCCCCGGGGTTCTAGCCTGAGCCACTGTAGGCATGTGCCTGCATTTCTGGGATGTCTGTCTGGGTTACAAACTGATTTAGCCTAACCAGGTTAGACTAACCTGCAAGAACTCAATCAGTTCAGGCTCAGGCTTTTTGAGTGTCTGTCCCTAGCCAAGAGCAGCATATTCCACTGTAATGGTACACTCCCCTATCTTTACAGCACCTTAATGTGTTCTTGTAGTAGCCCAGGCTGTTAAAAAATAGCAGAGTCCTTCACTCCTTTATCTCTTGCATTTCTCCCTTTCTTTCACAAATGTAATGTGAAACACAGCATGCCACAACAGTATTTGGTTTACTTGGATCTAGTCATAAGGCAACTTCAACAGAGGCATAACTTTAACATGCTGGGCAGAGATCCCCAAGAGCCACAAGTGGGTACTGAGCACGGCTACTGCACGGTGTGGACTCTCTTAAGGCTTCTATTCTGGCACCCCTTCTAGATCAGGGCCCGGTGCCCCACTCATCTATCCCTAGTTATACTACTGATCTTCAGTGCCATCTGCCAAACTAAAAACTGGTGTCCTGTGCCTGCTCAGATGACAGTGAAATCATTCTTTACTCTTAACCTTGGAATGAGAGTGTAGGAAGCCAGATTACTTCCCCTGTTCTCGAATCATTATCTGCACCAGGGGTAGGCAACGTTTTTTGCTCAGAGTGCCGAAAAAACCCACAATGTCTACCTTGGAAGGCCAGAAAAACAAAACAAGGGCAGGGGGGTACATGGCAGGATGCCCTGCTTGTGCCCCTT
>NW_017729006.1:6838186-6839163 GCF_001723915.1 Gavialis gangeticus
AGGACTGCTCTAGCACCCCCGGGGTTCTAGCCTGAGCCACTGTAGGCATGTGCCTGCATTTCTGGGATGTCTGTCTGGGTTACAAACTGATTTAGCCTAACCAGGTTAGACTAACCTGCAAGAACTCAATCAGTTCAGGCTCAGGCTTTTTGAGTGTCTGTCCCTAGCCAAGAGCAGCATATTCCACTGTAATGGTACACTCCCCTATCTTTACAGCACCTTAATGTGTTCTTGTAGTAGCCCAGGCTGTTAAAAAATAGCAGAGTCCTTCACTCCTTTATCTCTTGCATTTCTCCCTTTCTTTCACAAATGTAATGTGAAACACAGCATGCCACAACAGTATTTGGTTTACTTGGATCTAGTCATAAGGCAACTTCAACAGAGGCATAACTTTAACATGCTGGGCAGAGATCCCCAAGAGCCACAAGTGGGTACTGAGCACGGCTACTGCACGGTGTGGACTCTCTTAAGGCTTCTATTCTGGCACCCCTTCTAGATCAGGGCCCGGTGCCCCACTCATCTATCCCTAGTTATACTACTGATCTTCAGTGCCATCTGCCAAACTAAAAACTGGTGTCCTGTGCCTGCTCAGATGACAGTGAAATCATTCTTTACTCTTAACCTTGGAATGAGAGTGTAGGAAGCCAGATTACTTCCCCTGTTCTCGAATCATTATCTGCACCAGGGGTAGGCAACGTTTTTTGCTCAGAGTGCCGAAAAAACCCACAATGTCTACCTTGGAAGGCCAGAAAAACAAAACAAGGGCAGGGGGGTACATGGCAGGATGCCCTGCTTGTGCCCCTTACCCCCCACCAAAAGCCCCTGCCCCCCAGGCCTGTTTGTGCCCCTACCCCGCAGCCAAAGCCTCTGCCCCCCAGGCCTGCTGCCCCTTGCCCCCACCCAAAACCTCTGCCCCCCAGCCAAAGCCCCTGGCCTCCATCCCTGCTCATGCCCCTACCCCCCAGCCCTGCTTCCCC
>NW_017729006.1:6839429-6850499 GCF_001723915.1 Gavialis gangeticus
ACAGGGCACAGCAGGGGGTGCAGAAAGCTGCCTGCCGCTCCGAGCTCCCCACTGCCCTGGCCACGCTTCCCATTCAGACAAGGGCAGCAGCAAGGGGCACAACCCTGCGTGCTGCCTATGCTGTTTCTGTGCCCACTGGGGAAGTGTGAGCCAGGCAGCACAGAGCTTGCAGCAGCAAGCAGCTTCCCTGTGCAGCCCCTCTGTGAGCTGCCACTTTGGGTCACACATGCTGTGCTCCTGGCCCTGCTGCATTCCCCTGGGCCCTCCGGAGCGCAACATGTGCGACCCGGAGCAGCAGCACACAAAGGGGCCACACAGGGAAGCTGTCTGCTGCTGCAGGCTCCATGCTGCCGGGTCATACTTCCCCTGTGCGCAGGGGAGCAGCGTGGGCAGCAGGGAGCTTGGAGTGGCAGGCAGCTTTCTGTGCCCTGCCGTGCCAGGTCCCATATGCTGCTTTGCAGAAGCGGTGGCAAGGGCAGAACAGCAGGGAGCATTGCTGGTATCTGCTGCCTCCCTGAAGCCCGGGGCAGGGTCTGGGGATGGGAGGCAGCTTGGGCCAGGGCTGGGACCAGGGCCAGGGCCAGGGCCAGGGGCGAGGTTGGGCAGGTAGCAGCAGTTGTTTGTAGCCTCTGGGCTGCAATCAGCCCAGGTTCTGGGTAGCTGCTGATAGCCACAGAGCCTGGGCTGCTTGCAGCAGGACTCCCAGCCAGCTGCTAGGAGCAGTCTGGGCTCTGCGGCTATCAGCAACTACTCCAGAACCTGGGCCAGCTACAGCTGGGAGGCTACAAACAGCTGCTGCCTCCCCGCCCCCAGCCCTAGCTGTCTCGGGCCCTGGGCTCTGGGAAGGCAGCAGGTGCTGGCACTGTGCCTGTTGGGGCCAGGCTGAGGCTGGGGCAGGGAGGCAGCAGCTGTTTGTAGCCTCCCGGCTGCAGCTGGCCCAGGCTCTGGGGTAGCTGCTGCCAGCTGTGGTGCCCAGGCTGCTTCCAGCAGGGCTTGCAGCCTCCCAGCCACCTGCTGGGAGCAGCTCAGGCTCCCCGCTGGCAGCAGCTACACAGAGCCAGGGCCAGCTGCAGCCGGGAGGCTGCGAACAGCTGCTGCCTCCCCGCTCCAGCCCTGGCCTCAATGCCTGCCGAGGAAAATGGCTTCGCATGCCGTACTTGGCATGCATGCTGGGGGTTGCCGACCCCTGATCTACACTGTACTGTGACCCATGGGAATACACTAGTTTGGGAAATATGTCCCTGCCTGCAGCTTTTCAAAAAGGCACAAGTGTGACATTGGATAATTGCAGGCAGTGTGTGAATGTGAGTGAAACAACCTCAGGGAGCACCAGCAATTGCAATCAGCATGGTAAAGTGTCTGTTTACTATGTGCTCAGAGGCAAGGTGGGAGGGAGGGCAGAAATAAGACATGCATACTATCCATCAATTTACAGGAAGCCCACTGCTTCAGACCCCCATGCTATTTCTTGCACATTGGCCAGAGTCACAGTCCTGTGTGGCAGGACATGCTTAATGACTTGGCATAATTGGAGAGCCACTGTCCTATGGATGATTTTCCAACACCAAGAACAGTCCACAGGGGCTAACTTCTAACATGTGACTACCACCTGCTTTTCTGCTGTCAGAGCAACTCACATCCATCTGAAGTTCTGGAGTCATTGCTGATCAGCTCAGATCTCACCATGATAGGATTTAAGTATTCAGTGCTTGTTTTACAGGCTCAAAAGCACAGTTTGCCATTTAGTCAACAAATCCCTGTGACATCTTATGATTTTAATATGTTGCCTTCATGATCCAGTCTTTCTCCTTAGTTTTTCATCTCACTGCAGCATCACTGGTTGCTGTGAAAATGGTAGTCATTGAAAATCAGTTACCTTCTTTAAAGCAGGCACAAGGGCTCAGCTGATCTGTGCAGAGTTCAAGATTTTAATAAGAAAAGGAGATTGAAATACAATGCAAGGCACTATGGATATTTTTTAAAAGACACAAAAATTACAGGATGGAAGAAAGGAAATTGTGGAAACTTGACCCTGACTGCAACACACCTGAAAAATGCCCCATAAGGCAATGAGCTGCACAGTAGGCAAGACACTGGGGGCACATCCAGATAAGCACGGATGTGCAATATGTGTTGCTGCAGACCTGTCTGTGGCACCACGCATGCAGGTGTTCCCTGTGCTGCTACTTTGCATCACGGGGCAGGGGTCTGACCCTGAGAGATCCCGAGGTCAAAGAAATCCATGCCAAAAAAAAACAAAACAAAAAAACCTGGTGCGATGCATATGGTGGCAGCATGCACCATGCAAAACCAGAACCTGGCCAGCCAGAGCTGTGCTCCAGCTGCTGGCTAGGTTTCCTGCCATGGGTGCAGCCCCAGGAGGTCCTCAGGACCTCAGCGTAAGGCTGCTGAGTCCAGCACAGTTGCTGGTCCCAGCCTCCCCTACCCTACCCAGGGTACCACACACCAAAGTGCACATGGCACAAGTATTCCCCAGGAACAAGTAGCAGGGCACAAGGTATGCTGATGCTACTTGTCCCCGAGGAAACAAACGTTTCCAGTGGTCTGGACACACCCTGGGAGGCCTACCCAAAATGTACCAGGGCTTTTATTGACACAGCCTTTTGTGGCAGAGACTTGTGCTGAAAAAAACCCAGACAAATGCGGATGCAACAGTTCTTTCACTAAAGCTTTTTAATGTGGAGGTGGCCTTAGTCAATGCATGACAGAACCAAAAGGCTCAGCATAATTAGCTGATCTTTGTCCAGTGCTCTGAGGAATAACAAAACTACTGTGGCTGCTCACTTTACTGCTGCTATCAGAATCTGATGTGCGTTTGCCACTAATTAAGTTTTACGTTATGCCACAGTGCAAGTCATTTGGCTTAACTGTTGACAGCTTAAACCTATTATACACAGACCACAGTTGCTAGGATGAAACCAGCTTTCTGCCTATTGAACACTAGTGCATAAAATGTTTGTAGGGATAGAAGTCATTTAATAGACCCTTATCAAAACTCAGCGTGGACTTTATCTTTCTGCTGTTCTAGCAAAGGATATTGTTTTTGAAATACTGATCTGACCGACCATGGACTCTTGTTTGTTTTGCGCCTACACTCATGAAAGAGTCTCCCATGGATTTGTTTTCCTGTAAGTAATCGGTCAAATTCAAATATGTCCTTACATAGCTCATGTGATTTATATAATATTGTCATGCTTAGATGCACTTTAAAAATGATGCTCCTTAGATACTGCAAGCGCAAGCAAATGCAGTAGGTTCATGTAGTTGTGAAAAACACAAGGCTGGAACATGTTACTACATAGAAAGTAGAGAGAGAAATTAAAAAGAGAATATTAGTATGGAACCAGAATTGTGACTACTTGCTGAAAACCGATACTGTGTTTACCTATGGGATGGATGGGCAAGGGCTCATAGCAACAGTAAATGAGGAGCAAAAAATCAAGCAGTCAGAACAGAGGTAGTGTGAGGGGAGAGATGCACAAATGATTTTCCATATATTCTTTCCACTCTCATTTTGATTTGGCTCACCTTTGTATGCTGTTGTAGTTCTATACAAATCCACTGTCTAACCCCCTTAGCAAAATTAGACAGTCAACCCTGACATAAAACCCAACACAATACCCAAACCTGCCACAAGTAAGGCAGGGGGACCACCGCAGCTAACATCATGCTGCTGCAAAGGCTGTTAATATACTCTCGATTCCTTTCTTCTCATCATATTTTGTACCTTTTCCATAGGTTTTCTATTTTCTTTCAGTAGGTTTCTACTTTTCAGAATAAATGAATCCCAAAGCAAGGTAGCCTGTTTCTTATGACCATTGCTGGTTAAGACAACCAAAACCCCGAGTACTGGGTGTGAAAATTTATAAAGTGTATGTAGCAACTATTTAAACTTTCTGAACCATTACAAGTTAAACTCTAAGCATTGAACTGAACTATTCAAAACACACTCTTTTATCTTGGCTCACTATAGCAGTCTAGGAAGACCTTCACTAGAAAGCCAATTAACTGCCAGATGTCTTTCAGCTGCTAGAGATGTAATCTTAAGCCTTCCGTTCTTCTGAAGGGGTGGGAATCTGAGAACAATTCATGACCTCTGTGATTAATCCAATCCACCAAACATATAGCTGTCAATCAACATACAGCCCCTCTCTCCATGAGGTCACTACCTTCATTTGAGAATGGTTAATTCCAAGAAAACAATCCATCTAACCCTAATGTTTGATATCCAAACTATTTTTAAGCAGGTAACCCACTCTCCATAGATTACATTTTGCCTTGGTCTATGAACTACTATAAGCTAAATATAAATTTCCCTGTACTTACCAGCTTATACTAAAAGCAATTAGCAAATGTCCAAACATTTGACAGCTAGAACTTAGTACAGATATATTGTTCATAATTGTTCAAAGAATCACCTTTCCAAAAGCCCTCCAAAGTTAAGGTTTATCCCCGGTCTCTAAAGAAAAGATCACATAAGATTCATGTAATTTAACACAAAAGGTAGTTTTCTCTTCAGAAGGTGGCAGTGCTAAAAGAATAAAATGTTTATATTGCTGGGCTCAGTTCAGAGCTAGAGCCTGTTGTCAAATGCAAGGCAGTGATTCTCAACCAGGGTGCTGCAAAATCCTTCTGAGGGTGTTGCAGGGTGCTGTACAATATTGGCACTGTTAGGTATGCAAACACCTACACATGATTCATAAGATAAACCCAGAGCTTTCAAACAGGAATCCATAGCGTCAACAACATTCTGACCTGTTCCGGTCTTTCTGAGTTTTTTGTCACAGAAGAACTGCTCTATTATTTCTCTATAGTCAAAAAACCCATTTTCTGAAGGCTGGTTGGAGTCTAATAAGAGGCACCTTGAGGCACCTAAAAAAGAGTGCCTTGATTCTACAAGGGTTGACAACTAATAGTGGAGGATATTGCACATTGCAAGTGAATAGCACTCACTAAAGTCAGTCAAGTGTTCATCTCTCACTTAGAGGGACAAAACTGTATTTATGTACAGAATAGATTTTTCCCTAGACATGAGGGAGAGGCTCAGAAGGGCATATAGTCATTTACTTGCCAAGGGCCCAGTCCTACTAGCAACCCTTTCATGCTACTGTGCAGAAAACTGGCTTAACCAGCACATTAAGTATTCACCATAGGGGCAGCTCTGACAAAAGAAAAAAAGGGGCCTGGGTATAGCACTACTGTATTATACCCATCATTGACCTCCTGGAATAACCTATGACTTGTTAAGAGTAGTTTAGAACAGCCCTAAAATTCAACATTTTTCAAGGAGCCAAACCAACCCCTGGCCAGCCTGAACCCTTCTCTGTCCCTCTTAGGATTACATTCAGGACAGCCAGACCAGATGTGAAAACAGGGTCACTGTGTTCTATATATAATTACTGCCAATAGAACAGAAGTAATGATGATAACTGAGAATATACACAACCATTTTTTGCACATTTATTTCAGCAGTATTTGTGATCAGAGTGTTCTAAGATGTGGGGAAAACAAGACGTCAATTTACAGCGCAGTTATTATTTAAGTAGCTGCCATATTCCACTCACAATCAAACTGGTGCATCTTCATGGACTTCAGTGGTATCATCTAACTGAGATGTGAAGCTGGTTTACTATAGAGAAAGCCTACTCCAAGACATTCTTGCAGGAAACCTTTTTCCCCATGGTGAAAAGTGTGCCGCAATCAAAACTGATACTGGGCCAACTTAATCAATAAAGACCAGAAACAATTCTGGCTCTTTTTCTTTTCAAAAGTATCCCTTTCATAATTTCACAAATTCTTTCACTCTCTCATATATATGAGTGTTTTGATTAGACAACTTACCATGATGAAAACACCCACATACCCTCTCCTTTATAAAGTACTAATTGACTTCTGGGGGAAAAAAACGTAATTAGAAAAGCTATATCTGTATCTGCCAGGCCGTAGGGGAGAAAATTATTTAAATTGTTCATTATTCAACATCAGTCAGCTCTGATTTTGCAATATAAAATGGAATGGCAAAGGTGTGTCTACCTGGAAAGCAGGTAGCAAATTATTCACTACCAGCAACATTTAGCAGCATGCCAGCAAACAGAATTGAGTTTCTCAATTGCCCTTAGAAATGTTCACTACAATGTAGCATGCAACAGCACTGAGTATTAGAGTAAATCAAAATAAATTATAGCACTGACTGTACAAAACAATCCTGTAATAAAGCGAAGGGGGGAAAAAAAACACACATATAAAGCTCTTTGTGTAAGAACAAGAGAATCAGTTTCATCGTCTCCAGTAATATGATCGTGCACTGTAATTAAGTGCTAAGAAGCTAGTCCTGTAAATAATCTAAGTTTGCTGAAACCAGCATATTTATTCTGAATACATTTGGGTTGAAGGGTGTTAGCTTTCCAAGTTTTCTCTGATCTTTCTCTATGCGGAGAACAAATTCAAAACCAATCTTTCTTGTCAGCAGGTTAGATGCAGACATTTTAATTAAGCTGTAACTGTATCTTTTTAGTGAAGCAATAAACAGATAGGAAAGAGAGTATATTCTTTGAAAAGATATTACTTCTTGTAAAATTATATTAGGCAAGAGATAACCTGGATAGATAAGGCTTCATACAGCGAAGCAAGTTAAAATACACAAAAACCCCACAATTTTGAAGACTGGAGACCTGATCCTTTAAACCCTTATCAATAGGAGTCTTACTAGTTTTGGTTTGGATGAGTAAGAATTATTTGTAGCAAGAAAGAGTTGAAGCTTTGGATTTTAACTTAAACTTTTTCCCCATAAGAAACATAAAAAGGCATATACATATATAAAATAAATAAGTAATACACACACACACACACACACACACACACACACACACACTTCTTTATAGTATCTCCTATCCATGACCTATCCAAATCATGCCAGGTTTTTAGTAGTATCCCCAAGATACCATCTTCACACCATGTCCAGACTGCTAAAATTCTTCCTATATCCAATCACAAATGATACCCTTTAATACCTTTCGGCCTTTGTTACTGCAACCTTGCTTCCCCCAGCTCTATTCAAGTGCTGTTGCCAAAATCATTTTAGTTTGTCACTTCATTCATGAGCCACCCACTTTTGAACCCCTCCACAGACTCATTTCACACATGTTCAAATACTCTGTTTCACCAATTTTTGTCCTCACTTCTGAGGCCCTTTACAGTTCTCTTTGCCTAGCTATCATGGAACTGATGTCACTGTAACATCAATAAAGTGTCTCAAATTTGTCAGTCCTGAGTCACTGGAAAAAAAATCTAAGCAAAAAACAAATTAAGCAACTTGCACAAGGTCATATTGTATATTTCGAGCAACAATAGGAAACAGGCCACTCCACATTAGGCACATTTGGAAAAGTAGAGGGCAGGACTATTTTAGCATTAAAGTGGTAGTACCTAATAACTACTGGGTTCAATGTTCCAGCACTAATACCACAAATAGAGGCCTATGACTTGTGGAACAAAGCCTGGGCCAAATGGATTCATTCATCATAAGAGTGTTCTGAGTCTAAGGGTCTTTCTATATCGTACAAGGCAATGCTGTGCCAAGACACTATGCCTGCTCTAGACATGCCGACTCCCAGACAGATGCCAGTACTGGCACATATTGCCTCTTGGCAGACATGCAGCATCACACTAGCATGGCTACACTGTTTCCAGTGCTGGAGCTAGCATGTGTTCAGCAATCATGGTGCACTCTCACATGGTGGTGGTCATGGCAGTGTGGTACTGCTTTGCACTGTAAAGATGTACAGACATCTGTACATCTGCCATGTGAAAGACAGAGTTGTCAGCTCTGAAGCACAGCTGCCGCTTGCTGCAGGTACTGACCTTGCTCACTCAGCTACCATGAATAATCCCTTTTGTTTCTATTTGATTAATCACAGTAGTCAAGTTAACCTTAAACATAGTTATTTTTTAGGATTGGGTACAGGAAGAAGTACAGAATGAAGTCAGGCACTGCCCCTGCTACAAGAGATTTTGGTTTGGTGGAGTTGTGAAACACAGCTTCCCCACTACGTGGCCATTGTGTAAAGACTCGCTTTAAAAGTCTGTGCAGAACGCAGGCAGGGCAAAGTTTCACTGCACTGGTCTGTGGTGATGCTTGCCCCAGAAGCTATACAGCCACCATGTTGCTTTTGGATTTCCAGTGGGTACATAAAACACCCTAAAGCCTGGCACCCTTCAGCTATTTGAAAGTTGTTTGCTCAGTTCAGAAAGATTGAGATCACATGCTGTGCATTCCCTAACAAAAACTTACATGACAAGAATAAATTTTAACTTGGTCTCTTAGCCCAAACACTGGTATTTTCCAGGCTTCCACTCAATAAATATATGCATCTGCCATTTCTGAAGGAGTAGGCTCTGTACTGTGAAGCCTCTCCCTCTGTCACAATTCATTAAGGTAAGTTGCTGATTTGCTTAATTATTTTGAATACCTTTTACAGCCTGAAGTAACTCATTAGATTCTAAGTCATTGGACATAAGCCAAAATCAGATTTCCTCCATTCAGAAACCACTATGAGTTAGTGTTGTGACCTTTAAACCTTATTTGCTGGAGCAAAAGTACAAGACTGATATACAGAAGATACAGAATATACTCTCAACTCAGCTGCAAACATGTTGTGTGACTGTGTCATTTACATTTTTGGCCTAATTTGTCACTAGTGACTCATCACTGGGTGCCTCATGTGACACACTGTGGAAGGGCCTAGCTCTCAGAGGATGCTGCCAGATTGTTAAAGTGGGTCCCCACATAATGGGAGGTTGTAAATCACACAGTGGAGAGCTGCACTATATACATCCACTAGACCAAACTGTGGAACCGGAGAGTGGGAGAGACATCTGGCTTCATCTTCTGCTCTGTCCTTCATGTTCTACTCTCTGATCATCTGGAGTCTTTTAAGTGAGTCTCAAGGGCTAGGTACAGACATTCAAAAAGCCTGAGACTTAATTGATTCAATCTTTACGGGCTACTCTGACCTGTGTAGACTGAACCAACAAGCAAGTGAACAGACATTCACTTCTGATTCCAGAAATGCAGGAACATGCCTGCAGTGGCTCAGGCTAGAAGCCCAGAGACTCTAAAGCAAGGCCTCCATTCCCTGCAGGCTGAAGGGAAGATGAGCTGAGGAGGGGCATAGCCAGACCCCAGCAGGCTGAGTATAATATGGCGAGAGGTAGGGGGGGATAAACCCCTGCCCTGGCCTGCAGGGACTGCAGCCAGGGTCTGCCCAGCTTCTCAGTTTCATAGATGTTAGCAGCTGGAAGGGACCTTAAGGATCATCAGTTCCAGCCCCCCTGCATTTGTGCAGGAAAGACTGCTGGGTAAAATGACTCCAGAAAAATGGGTGTCAAGATGCTTTTTGAAAATCGCTAGGGTGGGTGACTGTACCACTTTTGGGGGGAGCCTTTTCCAAAACCTTGGCACGCAACTTGTAAAGATGCTTTTCCTTATATCCAGTCTGAAGCGATCTTCAATTAGTTTGTGCCCATTATTTTTTGTCCTCCCCTGGGGGGGCCTTGCGGAATAGATGCTCCCCCAGGCACCAGTGTATGCCACTGATATATTTGTAGGCTGTCACCAAGACCCCTCTGAGCCTTCTCGTCTCCAGGCTGAACAGTCCCAAGTCTCTCAGCCTCTCCTCATGTGACTTCGTCTCTAGGTTTTCTAATCATGCACGTGGCTCTCCTTTGGATTCTCTTGAGCTTCTCCACATCCTTCTTGAAGTAGGAAGCCCTGAACTGGATGCAGTACTCCAGCTGCAGTCTCACCAAGGCCAAACAGAACAGGAGGATGACATCCTTACCTTTGCTTGAGATGCCTTGGTAGATGCATGCCAGTGTTTGATTAGCTCTGCCAGCTATGGCATTCCATTGATTGCTCATGTTTATTTTGTTATCTATCATGACACCCAGGTCTTGTTCAGTTGTGGTGCGAGCCTGTAAGTGTGTTGTGGATTATTTCTCCCCAGATGAAGCACTTTACATTTCTCTGTATTAAATGATATCAGGTTGAGGTTTGCCCACCTTGCAAGCCTGTTCAGGTCAGCCTCTATTGCCAGCCTGTCTTTGAGTGTGACCACGCTCTTCCATAATTTGATGTCATCAGTGAACTTTGCCAGTCCGCTTTTAATACCTGAATCCAAATCGTTGATGAACATGTTGAAAAGCACTGGTCCGTGTACTGAACCCTAAGGGTTCCTTCCGCCTGGTCAATCTTCCACCATGATGTCTCAGTTCCATCAGTCAATGCTCTCTGGGTCCTAGCATGGAGCTGGTTACCTTGCCACCAAACCATAAAGTAGTCAAGGCTGCATCTTCCCAATTTTACCATGAGGACGTTGTGAGAGATAGGTTGAAGGCCTTTTTGAAGTTTAAATATATGACATCAGCTTCATTTCCCCTATCCAGATGGTGAGTAACCTGATCATAGAACGAAATGAGGTTGTTCTGGCATGACCTGCCCGTAACAAAGCCATGTTGGCTGTCTTTCTGAAAACTGACTTCTGTTAGCCTGTCAGTAATGCATTCTTTGATAATTTTCTCCAGAATTTTACCTCTGATTCAGGTCAAAATGACTGGCCTGAAGTTCCCTGGGTCCTCCTTTCTCCCTTTCTTAAAGATAGGCACCACATTGGCCTTCTTCCAGTCTTCTTTGGTGCCCTGCTTCTGGCTCAGCATGGCCCAGGACTGCCAGAGCCCCCCTCCCAGCCAGGGGGTCATCCCATTGCACCTTCCCAGCCACTGGGGTTAGGGTTTCATTTGGGCAGCCTAAGAGCAAAGGCCAGATCATGGGGAGGGAGAGAAATGAAATGGTCCTAAGCCCAGATGGGAACGAACACACACACACACACACACACACAGGGATGACAGCAGCAGTGGCTCCATCCACACACACACACACACACACACACACACACACACACACACAGGGATGACAGCAGCAGTGGCTCCATCCTAGACATGAATCCCTCCAAACAGAAGGACCCAGGCTGGGGGGTGCGGGCAAGGAAGGGT
>NW_017729006.1:6855499-6859978 GCF_001723915.1 Gavialis gangeticus
ATGAATCCCTCCAAACAGAAGGACCCAGGCTGGGGGGTGCGGGCAAGAAAGGGTCTCAATTTTGTCTGCACTAGCCCAGGTCAGAGCTGAGCTGAGCATGCAGCTGGGGGAGCAGCTCCCAGTTGGCAGCCCCTTCTACCTACAGGAGAGCAGCGCCTGGGCTGGCCCTGGCCCCCACAGTGGCATGTACAGCATGGGCTCACTCCTTCAGTCCTGAGCACTATTACCTGCATCCCCTGGGCTGCCAAGCACTGAGCTGGGTGCACACTGTTCACTCTTCCTCTACCCGGCAGCAGTGGCACAGCACAGGCCCGTGTACCAGGTGCAGGGTGCTACCTCTATGGCTTCCCTGACACTGATGCCACTGTCTGCCCACCTGGTGGCTGACCGCAGTTCAGTGGTGTGGGCAGTGCCTACCAGTACAGCCAAGGCAGGCCCCCCACCAATGGAGGTGGCAGCAGGGAAGTTGGAGTGGTAGTGCCCCGTGCCTGGTACGTGGGGCCATGCTGTGCTCCCATCACTGCCGCTGGGTAGGGGAAGAGTGAGTAGTGTGTGCCTAGCTCAGCACCTGGTAGCCCAAGGGGTACAGGTAATAGCACTCAGGCCTGAGGGGGCAAGCCTACACTGTGGGTGCCACTGTGGGGGCTGAGGCTGGCCCAGATGCTGCTCTCCAGTGGGTAGAAGGGGCCACCAGGTAGGAGCTGCTCCCCCAGCGGCATGCTCAACTCAGCTGAGCTTCTCTCTGGGCTAGTGCCAACATACTCGAGACCCTTCACCCGCCCAGCCTGGGTCCTTCTGCTCGGCGGGGCTCATGTCCAGAATACAGCTGCCACTGACACAATACCTCTGTGCATTTCCCCACCTGGGCTTTGGGCTGTTTCACTCTCCTTCCCCCCGTCCCACCAGATCTGGCCTTTGCTCCTGGGCTTCCCCAAGCTAAACCCTGGAACAATGCAGCATGACCACCCCCTAGCTAGGACAGGGGCTCTGGGGGTCCCAGGTCATGCTGAGCCATGAGCAGGGGGGAAAACCAGGCAGACTCCAGCTGAGGTCCCAGCTGGTGGGAGAGGGGAGGCAGGGGAGTTTAATCTCCCTCTGCCTGAACCTGCTGTCCCATGCCCCTGCCTTCTCTATTCCATTGGGGAAAAGTCTGGTAGGGGCTGCTCTGCCCCGGCCAGGCAGACCAGGCTCTGTCCCAAGCATACCCACCCCCTTGTCAGCCAGCTATGGAGAAGAGGGTTGGGGCCAGCCCTGCTCTGCTCCAGCAGACAGCACAGCCCAGGTCAGGCCTGCAAAGCATGCTGGGATGCTTGGGGGACTTTGATTTAACTTAAACCAGGAAGGAAGGGCTCTGGTACGGAAGTTCCAGAAACTGGGTTCACCCAAATCAGTTAAGTCTGATACTACATTCAACCAGGTTTATGTTAACCAGTTTCAACCATTTTGAAACTGGTTTATGTGCACTGAACTTCTGTTCTGTTACAGGTTTAAACTAGTTCCTAATCACTTATACTGGTTTATGTATAACTTCTGTCACTAGCCAAGTTGGGTGTTTCTGAACTCTCAGAAATCATCCTCATGTTGTATAATTATGTCTTAGTTTTTCCATCTGTAAATCTGGGGGTATAGAGAAGTGTACATTTTAGCCACTGAAAGGAGAAAGGGAGCTGCTGCTTGAGAGTGAGCAGCAACTATTATTAATATTGCTGCTTGAAGATGTTAAAAACAAACAAAAACATATTGCTTTATTTTAAACTTGGTGCATTCCCACACCAAGCCCAGGCCATGCCCAGAAGAGGCAGCGCCTTAGTCGGACCTGGCTCTGCAGCATCTGTATAGATTGGGTACCTTGGGGGGGCTTTTTTGCGCTTTTATCTAATAGCTGATTTAATCAGCTTTAGCCAGAAGTGCCAAAAAGCCCTGCTGAAGCACTCAATCTATGGGGAGGCTGCTGAGCTGGGTCAAAGTAACACACTGCTGCTTCCAGTAAAGCATATTTCTTTTTGTTTTCATTTTTAATGTCTGCAAGGATAAGGCCTGTTTGTCCCTGCCTGGTCCTGTAGCAATTCAAGCTACATCACTAACTTTTACTCTGTATAAAACAGGGTTAAAATTGCAACAGTTTTACTACACATGTATCCCTGCAGAATCATAAGGCTGTAATACTTGCATTGGAACAGCTTTTGCCAGTACCCTTAGGTAGTGATATAGTTATAGTGAGAAGTAGGGCTGGAAGGGACCTCAAGAGGTCTAATCCAACCCCCTGCCTGAGTGAGAAAAAGTCTTGTGTCCTATACGGAGACTGAACCTGCTACCTTGGCATTATTAGCACAATGCTCTAAGCAACCAAGCTAATGGGTTGTCACAACAGTCTATAACCTGAGTTAATAAGAAATCTGTGAGGTTTTAAATCAGGAAATCCTGTAAAGACCTATACTGAACACTGCTATAAACATACAAATGGATAGTACCAGGATCTGTCTTTGTTCAGTTCATTCAGTAAATTTACCCTTGGGCTTAGTCTACACCCAGTTGTTACGGCAGCACAACTATTTTACTTAAGGGTGTGATTTTTTTTCTTGAAACAATACTATCGATGCAGTCACCAGTGTAAATACAGTTACATCAGGATAAAGGTGCTTAATAGCAGGATCCCTTACTCCCTTTTCGATATGGAAGTAGCAATACTGATATAACCATTTGTATACCAATGCAACTCCATCCACTGTTCTAGTAGAAGGGCAGGGCAACACGACAAACATTTGTTGTTAGTCAAGGGTGTAAAGACATGTGACCCCTCACCAACATAGCAATGGCCCTAGCAGAGACAGTTATTATGGCAAAACTATGGTTTTGCTGGCATAGCTCATTATACTTTCAAGCCTGGAATGAACTATTTAAACCAAAGAACAATTTTGCCAGTGTGAATTGTACCCACAGTCTGCTGGTGTCATTATCTTGGGAAAACTCTCCTCTAAGACACTTGGCCCAAAGGGTACCATTTTTCTGGTTTAGATAAAACCTTACTACTACTGGACAGTGTGCCTCTCCCTTCGCTTTTACTATCTCCTCCTCAGGAACTTCAAGGCGATTAATCAAAGACAAAGCAGATCAGAATATTTTCATTAGGAGTTTTCTATCAGTAAAACCTTTGCAATTTTATTGTTGTTGTTAGAATTGTTATTAACTCATCACTATAATTATTAGATAATAGTATAATGACAATTTTGTAACATTCTATTGATTTTCAAAATTTGTTTTGGGAAAAAAAGTCAGCCATATTTTTTTGAAACTGTCAAAAATAACCCATTTTGACAATTAAAAGATTTGATTTACTCTTTGAAAAAAAAGTTTTCGTTTAGAAATTGACTTTTTTATATTTAAAATGTTCTAAAAGGGGAAAAAAGTCAAAACTGACATGAAATAGTGTTTCAACTTACCAAATGACAAAACATTTTTTTAATTTCATTTTGCACAAAATGCCAAATTTGTCTAAACTTTTAAACTCAGTTCTCAAAATCTCAAAATTACAGGTAAAGTAGCTTGAGATTTTTCTACATGAAGCTAGACTGGTTTAATGCCAAACTGATGTGTAGACCAACTCTCTTAACCTTTAAGTAATCACAATTGACAGGACAGACTTTTGGTGCCAACAGGCATGGATATATACTTGGTGTACCCCCTCAGTGCATTGTTAGGTAAGATTACACTGTCATATGATAATAACCTATTTGTATCACAGGTTCTTCTGAAAAGAGAATATGTTTCAACCATCTGGACTTCAAACTATTTACTGGTGAGAGCTTTACCAAGAAGAGACACTAAGAAGCCTGTTTAAGTGATGCATGCCAAACAAACCAGGTCATTTCATTAAAAAAAGCAGAAGGGCATACCACCTTTAAGAACTTACCTTCACTGCACAGCTCACTCGACTAACCCCAGACCCCCTGCCTCCTCTCCCCAACCCCTCTCTTTCCCCCACAAGCTGGCTTTAGCCAGGTGAGAGCAGCCATGATACTAAGCTATATTCAACTTACTGCCTTTATGCTGGCATTGCATTCAGTAGTGGGATGTGTGAGGACTTCTGTGGATATAACCCATTGTTCTCAGTTTCACACTACACTGAAGTTTTGCAATGTATTGTGGAAGAACTTTCTGGGCACACATATGAATGTGGCCTCAGCCCACTTCCAATTTAATGGAGTTTGGCTTCCTACTCACAGCCTTTCTTCCAAGTGGTAGCAAGGCACAGATCAAACTCAGAGAGGACTTGTTCCAAATGTAAAATGCATGCAAACCCTCAGTTTGGAAGGAAGGAAGGAATAAAAAGTCACAGGGAATGCTGTTTTGAAAGCAGCTAGCCTGCTTGGGAAAACATCCATGTATTTTGCCAAGGTGATCACACAGACAGCATGCTGACATGGAGGAGCAGAGGTAGCTGATGCAGGTTTTAATAAGTGTAGAATCCCCATATCAAGC
>NW_017729006.1:6864978-6872537 GCF_001723915.1 Gavialis gangeticus
TCTTTCTCTCCTGATCCCCCCACTGCTAACTAGTGAAGGTGCCCTGCTTGCAGCTCACTCCTGATCAGCAGGGAAGTGAAAACTGTGGTTTTAAACATAGCATCATTTCTGCCTCCCTGCTGCTGACTGGCCAAGGGGCCCCGGTGGCTCCATTGCTTGCGGCTGACCAGCAGGGAAGCATAAATGGCACTGTGCTGCAGTTTTCATTTCCCTGCTGATCAGGAGCGAGCCACAAGTGGTGCCCCTCCACCAATCAGTGGTGTGGGAGCATGCAAGGTTAAAGTAGCTGCCACGCAGCCCACTTCTACTGTGCATCCAGTATGGCCCTATCCATCGTCATGCAGGCTTGGCATGGCCAGCACTGACTTTCCAACTTGCACATGAAGACGACCACAAGTTTTTAGAATCATATTTGGTACGTGCTATAGGGGGTGCCCTGAGAGCCACTGTAATTAAAGCACCCACAGCATCACATATATTCAACATTCTGCACTTCAGAATGGCAGTGGGCCTGCTTTAATTAAAGCTCATTTGATGAGCTTTAGTTAAAGTGCCCCCGCCACCATTTTGAAATGTGGGGCTGCTGAATACATGTGACACAGAAGCTGCTGGAGCACACTAACTAGCACGCTGTGGCAGACTCACAGCAGACTCAGTTCATCAAGTCTGCTTCAATGCATGCTAATTAGCATGTGCTGGAGCACAGCTCATCACGGGTATAGGTGCCCATGGAAAATTAGGGTTGCGGAGACTTCAAGAGGTCATCTAGTCCAACCCCTTGCTCACAGCAGGACCATCTCTAACTAGATCATCCCAGCCAAGTCTTTGTCTAGCCAGGTCTTAAAAGCTCCAAGGATGGAAATTCCACCACCTCTCTGGCTAATTGTTCCAGTGCTTTACTATCTTCCTCATGAGAAAGTTTTTATTTATATCTAAATTAAACTTCCCTTGCTGCAATTTGAGACCATTGCTCTTTGTTCTGTCATTTGCTACCACTGAGAACAGTTTTGCTCCATCCTCTCTGGAACCACCCTACAGGTAGATGAAGGCTGCTGTTAAATATTCCCTCAGTCTCCAGATTAAATAAGCCAAGTTCCCTCAGCCTCTCCTCAGAAGTCATGTGCCCCAGCCCCCTAATCATTTTTGTTGGCCTCCTCCGGACTCTTTCCAACTCGTCTACAACCTTTCTGTAGTGGAGGACCCAAAACTGGACACAGTACCCCAGATGTGGCCTCACCAGTGCCAAATAGAGGGTAATAATCGCTTCCCTCGATCTGCTGGCAACACGCCTAATAATGCATTGCAGTATTCCATTAGCCTTCTTCACAACAAGGGCACATTGTATTCTTGGAGCTGTGTAGTTCTTGGAGCTGGCCGTGGCTCTCCATTTCAGATAAAAGGTACAATACTTGACTGAAAACCAAAGTTAACTTTACAGTGAAGGCAACCCCAGATGACAAACCTTCCTTAACTTTGCTTTTCCCAAGGCCTGGGGTTTGTGTGGAGCATCATAATGGCTTTTCTACCCTATTCTCATAAAATGTGGTAGCAAGGCTACCCTTAACCACTGGGGCTAATGTAGCTGTAAACTCTTATTCACTTCAGAAAAACATTTTTTTTTTATCCATATAGCTATCCCTTCAAAAGTTTCCCTTGAACTGGTAGGATGTCCAACTTTAAGGAACTGAAAAAAAGAAAGGAAAAAGAGGGCGGGGACACACAAAAGGAATGGAGAGAATTGAAAAAAAGGAAACTTAAAAATAAAGAAATAGAAAGAAAGGTGAACTAACTTCAAAGACATGAGTACAACAGATCAAAAGGTATGCTATGTGACTACTATTTGCAGACAGACAGAGTCTAGTCCAGGGTGGGAAAAATGCGGCCCACGGGCCAGATGTGGCCTGCCAGGTGATTCTATCTGGTCCACGGGGCCCCTAAAAGATTTAGAAAAGGAATATTTATCTGCCCCTGTCTGCCTGTCATGCAGCCCTCGATGGCTTGCCAAAACTCGGTAAGTGGCCCTCCATCCAAAATAATTGCCCACCCCTGGTCTAGTGCAAGCTCTGACACTGGCCTCCTCAGTGACCTTAAGTCAGACACTCCTCCCTTCCTGCATGGGGGGTAATAACACGGATCTTTGTCAAGTGTTAAGTGTTTTTGGAGAGCTTTCAGGGTTGTTGGTTGTAGCCAGATTGGTTCAAGGACATATGTAGGCAAAGTTATTTGGCCATCTGACTGAAAATCTATTTTAGAAACTTTTCAAAGGGCTTTTTTTTAAGTTACTGGGAAACCACAATATCAGAGAGGTGTTGAAGGTGTTGAAGGAAGCACTGAATATCATTCTGAGAGAGGACTGGAGAGTGGTCAAAATGCATCAAGAATGTTATTTGGCATGTAGCTATGCAATTTAGCACATCAATAAACACCAACACAGATTGATATGTGGTATATAGTGTGCTGTTTCAGGATCTGAACATCAAACAAAAGGAAATCCCTCCTCTGACTGCAAACAAATCTTTTTAAATATTTGCAGATTTTCATAATAATTCAGGAAACATAAAAACAAATAGAAAGCCACTATTCCAAGAACTTTACAGACTAACAGACAGAAAGCAGGGCAGGGTGGCACTTTATGGCCTAACTCATTCAGAGGCATATGTTTTCATACGTTACAGTCTACTTTCAATTGATGAAACCTCATGCCTCTGGCCATGTTAGTTTATGAGGTGACACCTGCCCTGCCTCTGCCTAACTTCAGACTAATATGACTAACTGTCTTGGTCTAACAGATATATAACACACTAGATAGTGGAAAAAATGCTTGCTGCTACAATGGGCAAGATCACTGTAAGAAGATTTCCTGAATAAAGTGCATTTTAAAGAACAAACTGAGTGAGAAAAGAGATCTTATTTGGATGTGGGAATAAGTAAATGGTTCCAGGCAGAGTCATGATATAAGAGATGACATGAAACAAAGTGAGAATAAGAGAAGTCTTGGATCCAACTCACAAAGTCAATAGAGTGTTTCTTTGTGGTAGGAGAAGGTGGATATTGCCAAAGACAACAGTGGAAAGATGGCCATGGAAAAAAGTATGAGGCAAAGCAGAAAATTAGAGTCTAGGGCCTTGAAATAATGCAACACATTAGAACAAGAAGTTTGGATTTCAAGCAGAAAAAGAAAGGGAGCAAGAAAATGGTTTCGGCAGTATAAGAATGTAATTGACTTATTTGGGTAGCCACCCTTCAGTTCAAAGCCTGGGTTGTGCAAGATAGAGTTTTGCTTTTCTGGAGCACTTAAATGCCAGTTTTGCCAATCAATGCCAGTTCCTATTGGCTTCAGTTTTGTTGTGATTGCTCTCCACCAATAGGTAGTACTGAATCTAAGTGATCAGCTGTTGTCTGGTTTTGATATTATGTCTGAATGGGGTGAGAGGAGCAGTTTGAAAGGAGCAGGAGTTAAATCCCTTCTGTCTGTACGAGAGTTGTTACTTGCAGTATCCTGCTAAATCCTTTGGTTTCTCTAAGTATTACAATGTTGAGACCTCCTGAAAAATCAGGTTCTTCTTTATAGTGAAATCAGGCCTTATTTATATTAGATTGCAATTTTGTTTAAAATTAGCTTGATTGTGTTCCCTAAAATAGGTAAAAGTCCAGTGTAGTAGAAGCCATGTCAGACTATGTTGTGATGGCCAGAAGCCATTATTTCAATAAGAGAAGCCAGCAGAACCTTTAAATCCTACCTCATTGTGTTCCCACAATCATGCTCTCTTGCCAACCCAAGGACAGAATATACATACAGCCACTGTACAGGACAGAGTCTCTGTGTAAATTACTGAAACCTAGCTGCAAATCTTCCACACAGAGACATCCTGCTATGAGACTTTCTTTTAACTAAATCAATATTCAACATGATTTAATAAAGAAAGGGAAAATATAAAACAGCAAAGAAGAAAAGACCTTTAATGTGATCAACATGGAAGCAGAAAAACCTAAGACAAAGGGCCACATTCTGCCATCTTCACTCAAACAAAATTCCTACCAAGATCAATGAGGGTTTTGTCCAAAAAAGGCCAGAAGCAGTATTTGACCTTTCCCCACTTACTTCCCTTGGACAATACAGCCATAAAACCTAAAAAACCCAGACCCATATAATGTTCCAAATTCAAAGTAGCATTTGAGAAGGGTGGAGAAATTGCATCCACATTTCAAAATGTGGCCTTTGGAGGGTACAGCTACAGTCCATAAAAGCCACTATTTGCAATACAGAGTGAATAACATGGATAAGGATTACTTGCATTGGGTCTAAAGTTTGCTTTATATATAGCTAGATTAGATTAATTTATATTAACAGAAGTGATTCTGATTAGTTCACCTTTATATCAGCTATGTTTAGAGGGAACATGGTGGCCCCACAGAGGGCCAGATTCCCCAAACTGCAGATATCACATTGTGCCCCGAAGTGTCTGGAGCTTTGTTAGTGAAGCATTCCCCTACGTAGGGGAAACAAAGATGGAAGTGTCTCCATCTCTTCCTGCTGCTGCTCTGCTACCTGATTCTACCAGCTGGCCTGGAGCTCTAATACCCAGCATAAGTGGAGGCAAGGAGAAAATAATAGGAGTAGGAAAGTTTCATAGTGAAGAACCATTTTACTACAACAGATTGCCCACTACCCTTTCGTTTCTTGGCCAACAAGTTAACGCCAGATAAATCAAGTTAAAAATTACCCTCCTGCGGCTTCAAGTTGGAGTAGGGCCAGCAGGTAGCTGAGAACCACAAAGCTGTGATCACATCAGCTCCCTCTCTTCTCTACACCTGAGCTGTGTTTGAGCACAGTCAAGAATCAAGCCCACAGTATTTACCATCCCCACCCCCGCACCCCCAATCATCCTGCTAATCTTTATTCATTTGGTCTGAATTTTTAAAGAGGACTTTTATTATGTTTCTATTGTGTATAGCACCCTGATCACCTTGGCAGAGTAGTAGATGGGTGTAGTGCTTTATACATTTAACTATAATGTTATTTTATATTTACTAGCATTTTAAGAATACCTCTTGCTCTCATCATATTAATTATATGCCTGTACTTCACTTAATGGTACAATAGGCTGTAATAGCTATTTAAGTTTTATTAAGACTACTTTTTTTTCAATGTGCACCATCTCAAAATATTCACATGCCTGTCCAAGTTGTACACCCAAGTACTGAATCAGCATGAGCAAATATAGCTTTGCTATCTAGATGTTCATGTGGAACAACAACTTTTTATTCTTTAAAAAAAAATCTTTATGGTTGTCTTTCAGTGTTGTCCCTAAATATCTTTACCAGAATTCCTCTTCATTCCTTTGTAAGACAACACAAAATTTTGCTTGTGGGAGAGAGAATTAAATGTTTTACCTTTTTAAAAGAATAGCCTGCTACTGCTAGGATATAAATGGCTTATAGATGTGTGACAGTTCCCTCTACTGGTAAAGGTAATGGAATTGCAAGTTACCAAATAGTAACTTGCTCTTCTTAAGAGACAATCATGAGTTCAAATTGCATCATACAAAGATATTATTACAAAAGAGAATCAGGTTTTATGTGGTTGGAGGGGCACTTAATCCACCTAAGATACTGGTCTACTGTACAGTAAGCTCCTGGTTGTACCAAAGGACCCTTCAGAATCCACTCAATAACAAGGACTCCTCTGTGCAGATTTAACTAGAAATGTTATTAGAAATCCAGGTTAGGGCTTTTCCATTTTGCTGTAATTGTCAATTAACTAAATGGGTAATCTATTTCAGCATGTCCAGCCTAAAATCTCTTCTAGACCTCTCTGCTGTGGTTCTCAGACTGTGATGTGCAGGTGATCTGCATATAACAGCCTGGCAGAAACCTCCTTCTTTATCAGTCCCTTAGCTGCTGAACAGCATAACAAATAGAGCAGTGTTTCTCAATGGGGATGCCACACCATTCTGGGGTGCTAGAAGACCCTTTCAGTGCAGGTGTTGCTACCACAGTCAGATAAAATGTCCTGTGCTTTCACACCATCTGATGAAGTGAGCTTCAGCTTGTGTAATGTGTATGTATATCTAATTTGGTTGGTCTGTAAGGTGCAAATCTAATCTATCTTCTACTTGACTTCACACTAACATGGCTAACTGTGGCTCTGCTTTAGGCTTATTAGATAACCTCAGCAGAGGCAGAAACACATGTGTGCTGCAGCCTTTCCTGGTGTGGCTATGCATAAGGTGTGTGGGGCACTTTTTGGCGGCAGGGGCAGCAGCAATGGTAGTACTCCAAGTGAGGACCACTGAGGTCAGCTGAGGATTGACTCAGCATTCCCAGTTGAGGCCAACTGGGAATGCTGCCAAATTCAAACAGGTTGTAGAAGGACACCCTGAATTTAAAAAACTCAAGAACCACTGAAATAGAGACTTTACAAAGATGAGCCACCTATTTAAACAGTGGGTTCAGTTGTGTTATTTTGTGATTGTGAAAGGGAGGAAGAGTGGTTCATTCAATTACAAATAGAATACTTAGGCTTACTTGATTGACATGTAGTCCACGCTGTAAGTTTAGAATATCTTGACATACAATACACACACCTGTGGATGCCTTCCCTGCTACACAATGATGGCATATGGGAATGTAGTAAGTTAATTCAATAAATAAATAACATATGAAAAAGTAAAAGGAAAACAAGGACATTACTGTTGACTAAGCAGAGAAACATGCCCTGTTTCCTACCTCCCACCTCTTTGGTGTCTTCCCTTCCTCTTCGTATTTACAGGACCTCACCTTAGTGCTTTTGGCCAGCGGGCCAAGGCACATAAGGGACCCCACTCGAGCCCCAGTCCTGGAACAAAATGTAGGCAAGGCAAGGGCCCCTAAGGGGACACTTGCGTGTCTATACACAAATGCCAGGAGCCTGGGGAATAAACAGGAGGAACTTGTTCTCCTGCTAAATGCAAATAACTATGACGTCATTGGGATAACATAGACCTGGTGGGACTCCACCCATGACTGGACCACGGGTATAGACAGCTATACCCTGTACAGGAGGGATTGAGTGGATCAAAGGGGCGGGGGCGTAGCTCTCTACATCAAGGAAAGCTACACAACCTTGCAAGCCGACATTAGCACCCACAGTGGACAACTTGAGACCCTCTGGTTTAAAATCCGTGGGGAACATGGCACAGGGGATACTCTGGTGGGGGTCTACTACAGACCCCCTACCCAGATTCAAGACCTTGACCAGGAGTTCACCAGGGAATTGGCTGAGGCCACACGGTCCCAGTGTATGGTTGTCATGGGAGACTTTAACTACCCAGACATCTCGTGGGAGGAGCGCTCAGCCAAATCTGAGAGGTCGCAAAGCTTTCTCTCATGTGTGGATGACCTCTATCTGGCGCAAGTAGTCTACAGGCCAACAAGAGGTAAAGCGCTGCTCGACCTCATACTGGCAACTGGGGGTGACCTAATCAGCAACCTAACAAATTGAAGGGAAGCTGGGTGACAGTGATCATGAACTGATCACCTTTACCATCTGCTGTAAAGATGGCAAGTCAATCAGTAAT
>NW_017729006.1:6872711-6873267 GCF_001723915.1 Gavialis gangeticus
CACCATCTCTCTGGGGAGCCTATTCCAGGCTCTGGCCACCCTTACAGTGAAGTAGTTCTTCCTAATACCTAACCTAAACCTATGCACAAGCAAAGTCTATCCCGTCTCAGAGGAAAGGCAGCAAAAGGGCACAGCAGCCCCCTTGGCTCTCCAGGGAACTGGCGGACCTCGTGCGTCTTAAAAGGAAGACCTACAAAGGATGGAGGACTGGAACCGCCACCATGGAGGAATACTTTGCTTTAGTCCGGACTTGCGGAGAGCAAATCAGGAAAGCCAAGGCTGTGATGGAACTCCAGCTAGCTACAAATATCAAGGACAATAAAAAGTCCTTTTTTAGATATGTGGGGAGCTGGAGGAAAAGCAAGGGCAACATTGGACCCCTGCTAAACCTGATGGGGCAACAGACAACTGACGCCCAGGAAAAAGCAAACTTGCTGAATGGGTACTTTGCGTCAGTTTTTCACCAGTTACATGGGACGTCCCTGCCCACTATGGGTCAGGGAGGCCCGGGTGAGAGAGATTCCTTGCCCTCCATCGAAGCTGACCTTGTGAAAGA
>NW_017729006.1:6878267-6878810 GCF_001723915.1 Gavialis gangeticus
GTATAGACAGCTATACCCTGTACAGGAGGGATTGAGTGGATCAAAGGGGCGGGGGCGTAGCTCTCTACATCAAGGAAAGCTACACAACCTTGCAAGCCGACATTAGCACCCACAGTGGACAACTTGAGACCCTCTGGTTTAAAATCCGTGGGGAACATGGCACAGGGGATACTCTGGTGGGGGTCTACTACAGACCCCCTACCCAGATTCAAGACCTTGACCAGGAGTTCACCAGGGAATTGGCTGAGGCCACACGGTCCCAGTGTATGGTTGTCATGGGAGACTTTAACTACCCAGACATCTCGTGGGAGGAGCGCTCAGCCAAATCTGAGAGGTCGCAAAGCTTTCTCTCATGTGTGGATGACCTCTATCTGGCGCAAGTAGTCTACAGGCCAACAAGAGGTAAAGCGCTGCTCGACCTCATACTGGCAACTGGGGGTGACCTAATCAGCAACCTAACAAATTGAAGGGAAGCTGGGTGACAGTGATCATGAACTGATCACCTTTACCATCTGCTGTAAAGATGGCAAGTCAATCAGTAAT
>NW_017729006.1:6883949-6887571 GCF_001723915.1 Gavialis gangeticus
TACCCCTGGGGCAGGAGGCTGGACTTGATGATCCTCCGGGGTCCCTTCCAGCCCAAATATCTATGAAATTTTTATTTTCCTTCCTGATATTTCCTGTGTGTGGGTGAAAACAATATTTATCCAAAATTCTTCCCAGAAAGACAAACACATATCTCACTTCTGTATCCCCAGGAGAGGATTAAATGAAATGAGCAGTCCTTTGGAAACTGGCATTGAAAAGGCAAGAGATTACTACAGTCAAGTTATCAAGCGAACTGACAGAACCTTGGCAGTTCAGGAAAACAGGCTATTTGAAGATCATTTACCCAAGTATCTATGCAAGCTATTCAGTCATTGGTGGACAGAGAGGGAGGGTGGAAAACGAGAATTCAGTGCCTGAAATAATGCTTAGCTTTGGAAGATTAATATCACTTAGGTGCTACAGGAAAGGTTGGTGCAGAATGAGCTTTCCTTGCTATACCTACAATACGGACAGACCCCTTTGACTCACCTCACATTGTGAAGAGTCTGGCAGCATTCACTAGAAAATGAAAGCCTTATTCTAGATTTTCTTTAACCCAGCTAATTTTCTCTGGATGTCAGGTGCTCTCTGTTCACTTCAGTGGGTTGTTTACAGTAATACCGTTTGATTTCATGGATACTCAGGGGATACCTATGGCCACAGCCAGCACCAGTCAGCTTTCTCCCTTGTGCAGTGGAGTGCTGTGAACCAGGTGAAGTTTGTGCCCTTTAACTGTGTGGGTACACTGATAACTAGGGCTCCTTGTAATCTCTCTTTACTTCTTCTTTGTAGTTAAAGGTATAATTTAGTTCTACAGTGGATTCCAAGCACATCTCTTTATGTTGGGTACAGTTATCAGCACTAACATAGCCTCTCTCAAGCACCAGGGCAAGCCATGCAAAACCAGACAGATGGACCACATTGCTACACAGCTTGTGCATGACCTCCTCTGCCCTTCCTGCTATATATATATCTATCACCTGGTTAGGAAAGGCTTCAAATCCACAGAAATGATTTGGGTCCAAGCCTGTATTAGTGAAGTTTTTCTGGTGTAATACTACCAACAAAATCCTCCTAGCGTAAATGCAGCTGCTGTAAATGCAGTACTCTCTTGCCAGCATAGCTTATATTGGTTTGGCAAACACAGTTGGCTAAACCACAGAATTCACTCTCTCCTTGGTATAACTGCATATACACTAAGCCTTTTGCCCCACAGCTGAGCTATAAGGAATAGGGGCAGGCCTAGCCAACATAGTTTTGTCAAGAGAATGCTAGATCTACCAACAGCATTTTGTGTCATCCACACACAAAGGGGATTTATGCTAACAACACTCCAGGCTTTTCTTGATAGAGTAACACTTCCCCGGTGAATGACATAAATCTTCTCCTGTCACATGACAGCCAACAGAAAGCATATACAGAAAATTGTTTGCTTCTATTAGCTCTAGTTTTCCTGGAGCCTCTCCTATGACATGCTTTTATACTGAGGATGCACCACCATTCTAGGTGGAGACCCTTATCACCAGACTAGTTCTAGCCATGGATGCTTTGACATATAGCTAGAGTGACCCTGAGAAGGAAACCCTCAAACTGTGCACCAAGGAGTATAATGACCATGGATGACCTTGAGTTTCCCACCACCACTCCTCACACAGATAGCTGCCATTCAACATTCAAGACAGTCAATGCCAGAGCCAGTCTCCAGTGAAAGCAAGAAAAGTGGGCTTTTTTCCCTCTTTGCCTACCAGTGCATGCCTTTCCTTCCCTGGCATGCCCCCTGCCATGCATCTGGAAACGCATGAAAAAAGGAAAAGAAAAGGATAGAGAGCAGGGTTTCAAGTCCTGCATTATTAAGTGGTAGATTACTAAGCAGTTAATAAATACAAGAAAAGAGATCAGTACTCTCTGTACATGGTGCCATTCCCACCACAGTCAGCAATAGGGAGTTACGCTGCTCTCCATGAATGATAGACTGTAGTCCTGTAAATATAGTGTGGCTGCCAGATCACTCTCTTCACTGATATAACTATTCCAGCAAATGTAGACTTGACCCTGAACAGTGGGATTGTATTAGTGGAGGGAGTTATGGCAAGGGTGGATGCAAGCAACCTGTGAAAACAAAGGAAGATAAGACCTATCCCAGCTTGGACCATAAGAGAAGTCATAGTTCTCTGGTAGGTCAAATTATCATTCTACCCTCCATTACAGCAGAGTAGAATCAGCAAATCTCATACAAATATGTCAGGCGGTTTGAATAGCATCCCAAGCCAGGGAGCCCAGGCAGCAACTTGGACTGGCCCTGACACTCATAACACCCTGAGATAGGTAAGCATCACAGAATGTGTCTATGAGACACTTTACTGCACAGTGGTACAATTTGCTACACAGTAAGCATGCGCATCTACATGTGCATATGCTTACTATATAAACTGCTCCAATCATGAGTAAATTTGCTACCTGCAACTGCAAGTAGCAAATTTACTTATGATTAGTTACTGTGCAGTAGTGCTCGCATAGATGCCTGACTGGGAGCAATTCTGCTCCCTGTCAGCCAACCTGCAGGAGGCAGGAGATTGCTCCCTGCCCCCGGAGCTGCCTGCTGGCAGGGCAGGCTGCGCCACTGGAGCCTGGGTGGGACTATGTCCCCTTGCCCAGGTGGTAGGGGGCTCCAAGCCCCCAGCCTTCAAGACTGTGATCGGGGAGCGGGTCCTGGGAACTGTCCCAGTCAGAGGCAGGTCCCAGCCCAGGCCCCAATCAGGCAATCAAGGTGTGAGGCTTGGAAAGAGCTGCAGGGGAGGGGCAGGTCCCAGCCCCCTGCCCCAATCTGCCAGTCAGGTTGCTAGCAGTGAGCCCCCAGCTGGGTGGGGAATCCTTGCCCAGCCAGGGGCTCGCTGCTAGTTGCCCCACCAACAGACCAGGGCAAGGGGCTGGAATCTGCCTCTCCCCTACAGCTCTTTCCAAGTCCCCTGACCCACATTGGGGAGCCAGGGCCAGGATCTCCCTGCTGCTGGGGCAGGGGAATATTGTCTCCACCCCAGCAGCAGGTAGCTCACTGGGGGCAGGGGCCAATGTTCCAGCCCCAGTAGAACATCCAGCCCTGGTGTCCCTGCCAGCCCCTGGGCTAGCACCCAGGGGGAGCCTAGAGTTCCCTATGATGGCAGTAGGGGCCCATTGCGGAGCCCCAGGAAATGGAAGCAGTTTGCTGCCATTAGCAGCAAATCTGTGCCCGCTTCCCTGCCCATGTAGATGCCTGCCAGGGAGCATTTACTCACAAGTAAATTGTTCCCAGATCTAATGCATGTGTAGACACACCCGCAGTGTCCTTTTCATCAATGTGGAAACCAAGGGATTTCCCAAACAACTTAATTGGAGTTAACAGTGTCAGAGCCACAATTAACAAGTTCCTGCATTACAGTAGAGAGCTGTAGAGTTTCCTCTATAGTCCTCTACTATGATGCCCTGCTTCTTGGAACTATAACTGAAATTCATTAAGGTTACAAACAGATCACATTTTGCCCAGGATAAACCATTTTATCCCAGGACAAAATGCTGTTGTTCAGATGTCCATGTCCACTCACCTGGGATAAATCCAAAAAAAAGGTTCATAGGATAAGGAAGAGT
>NW_017729006.1:6892571-6899094 GCF_001723915.1 Gavialis gangeticus
GAGTTTCCTCTATAGTCCTCTACTATGATGCCCTGCTTCTTGGAACTATAACTGAAATTCATTAAGGTTACAAACAGATCACATTTTGCCCAGGATAAACCATTTTATCCCAGGACAAAATGCTGTTGTTCAGATGTCCATGTCCACTCACCTGGGATAAATCCAAAAAAAAGGTTCATAGGATAAGAAAGAGTTATCAGTTAAGAAATAGCTAACAGTTTATCCTGGGACATCACAAGGTACATCTAAAAAAATGATCCTGGGATTGCATCATTGAATCAATGGCAGAAAAGTGTCACTGCATTCAGCTGCTCACTAAACCCTAATTAGAAAAGCAATATGTATACATGCCAATCCTGGAATATTTCTGTTCTGGGACAAACACAGGCAAAAACTGTCCAGGGACAAATGCAACATGCATTCCTAGCTTAAGTAATCTAGAAACCAAAAAAAGATAAGAAGTTTGACCTCCTTCTAAGTGTTGTGGCAGAAATTTTACTTTTTATTCTGTAGGTTCCATGAAACATCTTAAATCAGAATTAACCTTATAACAAAATATAAAACAAAGATACCTTTATTCTTTTTTCTGGATTCTCACCTTGTCAGGGGAAGAAAGGCCAAGTCACAGAACATGCCAGAATTTGCAGAGACATAATTTTTAAACTATCTGAACTATGCCTGCTCTCCACATTTCAGCAAAGACTGCAGGACTTGAAGTCAAAATGTTAACAACTATCTACCTGTATTAAGCATCCTAGTACTCAGCTGGTACAACCAATGTCTCTCTGAGGCCTTGCAGTTACATACATTTAGCCACATTTATTCCTCCAGTCTATGTGGCTTTTCTTATATTAACCCACTGTCCTGATAAGAAGCAACCACTACAGGAAGATCGTTCATTGTGCTTCCTCTTAGTTTTCTTAACTACAGCAGCAGATCTGGCAGTTTGCCCTTCTTGGGCGTGAGAAAAGTGAACGGTGAAGCTGCAAGCTTCAACAGACAGGATTACCTGTAAATGCAAAACCAAGCTTGCAGCCTTGAACATGGTAAACAGAAGGGACCTTCTGAATCGGCCAAGCCAGAGAAGAACTGAAAAGTATCAGTGCTAACTGCTGGGACAGACAAATAAGCTGACAGAGAACTGAAACCAAGTTTCACACCTGACTCTGTGTAAACAGTCCAGCTAACAGAGATTGATGGAAGGATTGTCTCTGCTTAATGCACAGGACTGAGACTCAGGAGATAAGTTCAACGTGCAGGTCTGTGACATACTCTAGATGATGCTGGACAAGTCATATGTCTCCTTACCTCAATAGCGCATTTGTATATGACTGTAATTCCTTCTTTCCTCTGAATCTCACATTTTCCCTTTCTGATCAACTTCAGGGCCAGATCCACTAGAAAGGTATGCAGTTACTTCAGTCCCATTGACTTTAATGAATTAAGTATTTAAATAGGAGTTTGGCACCCAAATACTTTTGAGGATATTCCTTTGTAGGACATCACAAGAACCTGGTTGGGGACTTTAGTCACCATTATTTACATAGTGGTTATTTACATAGTGCCACAGATCTGTATGGTACCCTGTCTCTCTCCCAGCCAGCACCTGCCTAGCAGAAGTACAGGGTGAACCAGAAACTGTATCACAGAGTTTTAAGATGCCCTGAATCTGTTTCCAGAATATCGGTTCCTTGAGGCACCTGCTGCAATGTTGAGGTGCACTTTGAAGATGCAATTGTATCAAAGCAGGTTTTGTTATCTCTACAGGTCCATTTTCTGGTATAGACTATTGCCTAGTGCATGCTAAGGCTTGTACCCAGCCACCACCCTGCTTGTGTTAGGCAGTTTTGTAAGAAACAGGGATGGTTTCAGCATATTTCAGGGTATTAAAATAAGTTTAGCAGATAGAAACCTCTAAGTAGAGCAGATAATAAGCATTAATCACCCTAATAAAACCTTAGTCAGTTGTACAGGGTTCAAGGTTGTTCGTGTACATAGATCATAATGAAGCTAGAAAGAGACATTAACCTTATCCAGCTTTCCTTAGCAAATCTACTAGTTACTTTAATGGGATCGAAAGTTTCAAACCTCCACAATATCTTGTTTTACTTTTGCTAATTACTTTGATACAGAGATCAAAAGGACATTTTTTATGGCACAATAAAAAGGCAGTAGTTAATAAGACGTGTAGAAGCATATTTACTTTTGAAAAGAAGGTAATGTACATAATGATTCAGGACATGAGTAAAAAGCAGACAGAAAGCAGATAGAAAGCCCTGTTACCTAAATGACAATTTTCTAAGAACTGTGTGATAAGTATGACAAAAGATCAAATGCTGCTGCCTTAATTAAAAGAACTAAATGTACATCCCTACCTATGTGTGTACAAGAAAAGGTTCAACCTTTGTTCATATTATCAAAGGACAGTTCTGTGGGCTCAGTGATTTTTATATTTTGATAATGATATCAATTTTACAGTAAGTGGAACACTAGAATGTAGCAGTAATCAGAGAAGTCTTTCATCTCTGGATCATCAGATCAAATCCCACTCAGATTAGCAGCAAGAGATAAAATAACTGCCATAAGATAGGTTTTTCTGTGTTCTTATATCAGAAAGGGTTTAATTAATTGTTTTCTAGGTATATTTGTGAAAAAGCTTGTGGGTGCCAATGTTCATTAGCTCAATACATATAAATTGACAATAATAAATATAGAACTGGAAGGAATCTCCTGGCATATTGGATCCAGTGCCCTGCTATTGCAGGTCACCATATCATATAATCTCCAAAAATCGAAGATTATTTTAAACACCCACAAAATTTAGGCTCTCAAATTCCTCCTCAAATCATCATCATTGTAAAAGTTTAGTCAGAGCTCTTGGGAGAAATGAAAAAAAAACAAAAAACTAACGGACAAAACAAGATTAGTTTCATTTTTGGGTTGACAAAACATGAAACATTTTGAAAAAATAAAGGGTGAAAATCGTTATCTAAGAAGGCTCTTTTTTGGATGAAGGAAATATTCAGAAAGGGTCAGTCATCTCACTCTCTCTTTCTATATATATGTTCTTCTTCTCCTCATGTCCCATCATGAAGTTCAAATTTGAGTAAAAAAATGGGCACAAATTGTTGGATCAGCCTTAACAAGGTCCTTCTTGGTGCATGGCTCTCCAACATGTGGGCAGACAAGTAGGTGCTTTATAATCTGAAAGTTTCCTCTACATTCCCACATGGTGTTTGAGTCATTAGAGTATCCCAACAGTTGCATGTTAACTTGATCTTACTGATTCCTGTTTAGAGGTGGCTCAAGTTTCTCCATGTTGGCCAGTCAAGCTCTGCACCTGCAGGAAGATGTTCAGTAATATTGATATTCATCCCATCTCTTAACTGGGTGATCTCTGGTCATAATTGCCACATTTTTATTCACATGACTGCTGGCATTTCATCCAGGCTGCTTACAGATGTAACCCCCTCCCCCACAACGGTGCTTTACTTTAAGCTCCATGCACTGCCATGTCCAGTCCAACGCATGCCCAGAAGAGGCATTGCATTAGTTAGATCCAGCTTGCACAACTTCAGGTGCTTTAGTGGGGCTTTTTTGATGCTTTTATCTAATAGCTGGTTGAATCAACTTAAATAAAAGTACCAAAAAGCCCTGCTGAAGCACCTGATCTATACAGATGCTGCAGAGCTGGGTTGAACTAATTCACCGCTGCTTCCAGTAAAGCATGGTTTTGGGGTTTTTTTTTAAACATTTATTAGTAGCCCCAGTGGCTACATTGTAGAGAGGAAACTTTCCTGTGATTTTAATCTGCTGGGAGTCACAGAATGGCCATGTAGTGTTTGCCTCTTATCTTTGATCTGCTGGGTGCAATCCCACTTGCTTGCTACTGTTCTCCTATTGTCTCATGGGGTGATTCTGTTGAGTAAGTGGAGACGACTGACATTCATTGGTTTAGGGCATCCAGTGATATACCCACAATTTTCATTCAGCACAACATCTACCCTCTTTGCAAGTGTTGATCCTTTCCAAACCAAGCATGTGTATTCAGCTCCCAAATAATAAAGTGCAAGTGAAGTAGTCCATAATATTGTTAGACTGTCCCCCAACCCCCATTTAGAGCTGATGAGCTTCTTTAATATGTTGCTCTGGGAACTAACTTTGCACTTTGTCTTGTCTACATGTGCTTCATATGAAAGAATACAGTTTAGTGTCACTCCCAAATAGATAGGATTTGGATAGTGGGAGAGAGCTATTCCATGCCAGATTAGTAACTCAACGTAATTTGATTGGACCTAATCTATCTGTTCCAAAGGCAGAAAAGAATAACCTGTGTTTTAATTTGGATTAGCACGTAGTTGATTTTTAATGCAGTAGTCTGACAACCGTTGAGTGCTGATGCCAACATGGCCTTGAGATGGGTGAAGTTCTTAGTTTGGGCAGTGGTATACAAATCATATGCATAAATAATACTTCTCATACCTGGCTGAATTGGTTGATTGTTGATATATGTAAGTTAAATTCCTTTGTTTTCACCATTGGCTCTACTTCTTGCACAGAATCATCAATTTTCTAGCAAGGATTGCAGTATTATTTGTAGTAGTTGGTAGTCTTTTGTCATATATATTTTTGCAAGGAACCTCCAGTGGTTTGCAGTGTTATAAGCTGCTGTTATAAACTGCAGACAAATACAGCACCAGTGACCATTCCTTTTTCAAAGCCATCTTTGATGCGCTGCATGACATTTAATATTTGACCAATGCATGATTTCCCTGGGAAAAAGCCAGCTTCTTGAGGGATCAGGTGTTCTTTGACAACATCTTAAACTGTGATAAGCAGTTTAAGATAAAGCATCTGAAGTTTGAAAAGATGACATAGTAAGGATGCAAAACTGAAGTTCTTTGGATCTGAGGAATCTTTCCCTATTTTTAGGTGTGCTACAATACATGCTTGGTGCCATATCTTAGATACTTTGTACATGGCTACACACACATCATACAATTGAAGTAGCCAAGCCCTTGCTGGTCTGAAGGGTTTTGTTTGTTCTGTGTGATGTCTCCCTACATAAAATTATATTGAAAAGAAATAAAATAAATCTGAGGATTCTGCGTATTCATTGTCCCAATCCAGAGTTAATTGTCGTCTCATTTTAATTAAGCCCAGTGTTATACTATTAAACTTAAGAACTATGAGAACACAACAGCCATTTTAAACATGATGTGTTGCATAGAGCCGATAAAGCATTTATTCCTAACCTGCAGTTGATATATGTGTAATTCTGCTTAACTGTTTCTGCTTCAAGTTGCTCAAGATAAGAGAATCCTGCTGCCTTTGCAAACAACTACAAATTTGGTGGCTTTACTGGTTGGTTTCCCACTTGCTGCAGAAATACAATTTGTACTGGAACACATTTTCTGAGCACAACCCTGTTTCTGTTTCTGAGGTCACAAACTGCACTCAGTTAAGCTGTTGCAGAAGTATTAGACAAGACACCTCCATCCTGTTCAACCACTAACTTGAGTCTGTGTTTCTTGCTCTCTGGTCTCACACATAACACACAGATGCACCTGCTTGAGAACTTTTTGCCCTTTTTCTCCTCACACCTTCTCCATTTATGAAACATTGCAAAAAAATTCTCAGAAAGCTCTGGGGACCAGATGAACAGGCTTTAATGAACACAATACCCTAAACTGGAAGGCCAGTGGTTTTGTATTGTGAATCTGACAGACCTCAAAGATGCCTGATTATCAGAGTGTAGATGCTCTACACACATTTTATATTTCTATTAAACTATCATTTAAATGTTTACTTTTATAATGACATTTTTATACTTGTAATGATCTGTGAATAAAATCTGAAGTAAAGTTGAGTAGCTTAGATCAATCTTGAAGCACTGAGCATAGACCCTACAGATCAGGAAGAAGACATTAGGCATGTCCACACATACAGGCACATGCGCTTGCAGCAGCTCAAAAGAAGTGGTGCAGATCTGAGCTGGGGCTTTTTGCCTTAGCGCACGTGCCCAGACATGCACTTTGGTGTGGTGCAAGTTGTGCCATGGGACAAAATAACCCTGCCAGGCTTTTCTGGGATCTGCAGCTAGGGGGAGCTAGAGACTGGAGCCAGGCTAAAAAGCTGCCCTGTCCAGGCCCTATCAGTACAAAAAGCTGCCCTGGACAGTAGATCACGGCTATTCATTCTCAGGAGCTTCTGGGGTGCTTGGTGTCCCCTTCAGGCACACTCATTTCCATGTTTTGACCCTTTGGCCCACATGACACTCCGATCCAGTTTTTTTTTCCTTTAGTTGTCCCAAGAATGTAGTTGTTTCATTCGTTCATTAGCCCCCATAAAAAAGGGGCTACTAGTTAGCCAGGTGGGCCTTGCCCATGGTAATTGATAGACAGGAGATTCTGGGGCCTGGCCAATTGGTACCTGGGGATACTACCCCTTGTGCCAGCTGAACTGCTGAAGCAGCCCTGAGAGTTCCCTGCACCCTCTACCCACTGCAGCAGTCTGGCAGTGG
>NW_017729006.1:6899278-6906745 GCF_001723915.1 Gavialis gangeticus
GATCAGTTGGGTAATGTTTTATTGATATATCTACAGCGTTCAAGCAATTTGAAAGCCTACCAGTGTCTCTATCATCATAATAAAATGAATTCTAAATACCTATATGTTTTGCTGTTTGCCTTTGGTTTTCTTACCATAGGCAGGTAGAGCTCCCTGTGACCCCTTCACTAACCAGGATGTGGGGACAGCTGCCGGAGCTCAACATGCTGGGCTGAAGCTTCCTAGCCCCAACCCCGAGCGGAATGGCATAGCTGAGGCAGTAGTGGCTGGAGGCAAGGGGGGCAGAACAGCCTCACCAGCCCACAGCTGGTTGTGAGCTTGTAGCCCCAGGTACTGCACAGGATAGGGGAAAGGGGGAGCAAGGGGTGGGTGGGACAGTCCCTGCAGCTCCAGCCCAGGCTGCTCCTTTGCCTCCACTCCCAGTAACACCTGCAGACTGGCTGTGCTCATCCCGCAGCCCCAGCCACAGCCACAGACCTGGGCAGATAGCAGGGCCATGCTGGCTGCCTCTGGCCAGGCCCCCTGTCCCCCAAGCAAGAGCAGGAGGGAAAGCTGGGCAGACCAACTGGAGTCCTTTGCCCACCCAGAGACAGGGGAGTTTAATCCTCCCCAACCCACTTTTGTCTGAGGCACTGCTGTAGCCAGTGTCTGGCCTCAGGGACAAGCCTAGCAAGGGCTGCTTCCCTCCTACCCCTCAGGAACAGCCTGGCTGGGGTCCCTACAGGCCCTCCACAATCATACTTAGACCCTGCCAGGGCCTGGCCACACCTCCAAGTCAGCTTCCTTCCAGCCTTGTGGCTGCTGCAAAGGCAAGGGACAGCTGCTTTAGCACCCTCCAGGTTGTAGCCTATGCCACTGCAGGCATGTATCTACATTTCCAGAATTAAGTGTGAATGTCTATGCACTTGCAAATCAGTTCACGCTGAACCAGTTCAGGCTCCAGCTTTTTGAATGTCTATCCCTCCCCTGACAGCTTGCAAGAGAAAAGCCACAGTTTCCCATATTTTTTTCCTCTAAAGGAGAATCCATTTTTAAAGTTTATTCATGACTCTTTCATATGTTTTTGTGACCCCCTTTTGGGTTGTGACCCACTGGTTGAGAAATACTGCCCTATAGAATATCAAAAGAGCAATCTGCTCTATGCGAGTTACATTCTTCGTAAGAGATGCATAGTCCTGCTAGAAGTCATATCCCAGCACAAAAGTCCAGATCAAACAGTATCCATACCAGTCTCCAGCATGTGTGAAAGTTCATATCCTGAATATAAAAATTGTATGCAGTTCTCACCTAAATTGTTATATGCTGGTGCCAATGTACTACATGTTAGCAAATGCTTAGCAGAACAGGCAATTTTATGTAGATTTTTCTAATTTGTTAATGACATTGTTTGCATCAGGGACCCAAGCCAAAAATCAATTTATGCCAATAAGTGCCTTCTATGTTAAATTTCAATGAGCCTTCATTCGACTTCCAAAGAACAGGTTTCCTATTCTTGTATTCTCATGAGCTACAGTCCTAAAAATCATTTGTGGATTTTGGCTCTCATCTTTTTACTATCTAAATGGCCTTTTGTAACAACTCAATGTTTAAGCTTGAAAGAAATGTAGATGTCCTTTCGGTTTCTCTTCTCTATTGTCAAATATAAGAGAGAGAGGTAATTACTAATTATATCAGTCAACTTCAGGATCACATTAAAAACAGTTTGGAAGAGCTGACACTCCATTCCAGTACACATTGACAGAGAGGGGGCATACATTCTCAGAACACTCAACTCCCAGGATGCAACAGATTACCTGTGGCTTGTTTGGTAACAAATTAAATGAATCATTCTGGACCTGATTCTCCTCATGTCAGTGTGTGTACAAGACAAGTTATACTGATTTTTTTCGTATCACCTTGATACATAGTATATATAACTGTGTACATAGGATGTACTACATGTCATACATGTTCTTAGTTATGTGTGACTATTTTAAAACAGATAACCAGAATTGCATGTGCGCGCTCATGCACGCATCTGTATCCCTTTTGTTACAAGCAAGTGCAATACTTGAAAATCCCCTTACTTGTTGTGGGTAACTCAGATTCTTGTTCTTCTTAATCATCATAGATGAAAGAGAACACTTACAATGGTATTCTCCTTTGGGGCTATGTAGCACAAATATTCCAATAGCCTAGATCATCTGAAAACTTGGATTTAAAACAAAAATTAAAGGAGTTTAGTGACCTCAGCTGAGTCTCTGGTAAGCATTTATCCATATTACAAAACCACTGCTGAAAGAAGTTTGACTGTAACTTTTGATGTGGCCATGTTAGAAAGACTAATCTGGTTTGAGCTATAATTACACTTTAATTCCATCAGACAGAAATATTCTGACAGTGTAATTCCTTTATGGTTTGGACCACATAACTTTTTATGAACAAAGGTTGTACAGTAGGTCAGACTGTAATATGACTCTGCTACAGGTTCAAGTCTTACCTTCAAACATTTCCAACTCAACATTTTCAAATAAGACAACCCCAAGTTGGGCCCCTAAATAAGTACAAGCCCAGTCTGATCAAAGGTATCTTTTATATATTAATTCATTTTCACATTTTGCAAATTTCTGCATTGAGGGAGGAGGGAACTACAAGTTTTAACAAGTGAGCAGGGAGCTGAAGTTTCTGAAAACCAGGAACAAGTCGGATTAGATTTTTTTGGACTAGGGAAAGGGCATCTCTCTCTTTACCACTCTTTTCTGAGCAGAAGTGGAGATCACTTTAAATTTAGGAAGGAGTATGGAATTTTTCTTTCCCCATTCCCAGCAAAATTTAGCAATTTTTTCTCTCAATCCCTGCCACTACAAAAAAAATTTTTTTTTAAATAAAATAAATAAAGACAGAGCCAGGACATGCATTTGACCACCTTTGTACAATGAGCAAATTTGTATCCTGCCTTCTCCGCAAGGATACTCACATCTCTTTTTTCAGTGTCATTAGTTACTTTAGAAGTCCATAACGCATATGGGTAGTTCAAATTGTTTCTTGCATTGTGTATTACCCTGTATTAGGGTACACAAAGTCAACTGTCATTATATTGCGCATCAACCAAAACATGTTGCGTTTTTCTGAAGAGCTTATAGACTTCCCTTTTCCTTGTTAATTTGGTCTCACCCGGTTCTCCCACTCTTTCAAATCATTTGTACATAAATGAGAAATAAAACCACAGCCTGTCCTAATGCAGAACTATAGTCATTTTGAAATTTGAATGTAGTTGGTCTATGTTTTCCTTCATTTAACCCATTTCTCCTTTCATGCTTCATATTTCTCATGCTGTAAGTGCAAACAGCCTCTTGTGAGATACTTCATCAAAGCTTTTCAAAATGTTAGTCTCAAGTGAAAGCTTTTCTAAGGATTCAAATCGTACACTCAATAAGGGTCAGAAGACCAACTGTGCATATAACTCATTTTTGGTCACATGTGTAAGCTATACCCTGAGAAAGGCCTAGAGACACAGTTCAGGAAGTCTTTGATAAAACAACAGTGACTAATTCAGCTGTGCTTGAGGAGGACTGAGCAACAGCCTGACTTCACTGAAAAGAGAAATCTGTCATGAATGAAATGCTGATACCCGACAGATGTTTTTACTTTATTTAGCTAAATAATTAGAGCTCTTTTTTACTGTTATTAGTCATGCTAAGCATTAATATTATTCACTGTTACTCATAGCTTATTCCATGAGTAAGCTCATTAATTGTAATGAGACTAAAGTGGAGCAGCAGTCAGTGGAAGGGAGGCAGTATCTGACTCCTGATTAGAGATGCATACATAGATAAGCAAACCTGAAGACTGAATTGTTCCACTAATTAAGCTGATGACTAAAGTTCTGAGCCTTGGGCAGAGGTTATCATACAACACTATTGTGCAGACTCCCTGAATTGGTTTTCAGAAGCACTTGTGGCAGAGCCAGCCTCTGCAGCACCCCCTTGCAACATACTTTTATATGAATAATTCTGCCACAGTAGTTTTCCAGGAGCCTTTAATTGCATTTGAATGATGGCTTTCAACCTTTGGGGTACTTTCCCTTTGAGCAGGTTCTTGAGAGGCAACCAGTTCTCAAGACAGCCCCAGACAGGATAACAAAAGCAAAAGTAAAGAGTACTGCTAACAGAAGCATCAAGCAAGTCATGTTCTACATCTTCTACCCCAGAATATTGACTCTGATGACTTTTCTTCTCTAGAAATCTTTCTTCCACAATCAGTCACATAAGCAAACCAACCTGCCTTCTCTCAGCCATTTCAGGCATCCCAGGGCACCTTTCCAGCTGGGAGTAATACTGAATAGGGGTCACCTGGTTCCTAGATAGTAAGAATCAAGGGGTAGGCTAAGCTGTCTTTAAAATACCAGTCAGTTTGTAAGAGCACCTCAAGTACTTGGCCTTAAATGATCCGAATTTTCTGAACATGGGATTTAGGTTTCCAGACTTACAGATTTTTAAAACATCTGCCCACTGTACCCTGTACACTCATTTACTTAAAAAACAAAAAAACCCAAACAATTATTGCGATTCCTTTCAACAAAATTCAATAGAGATGGCCATTGCAGGATTTATAGCATGGAGTTTATCCTGTACAGGTTATAGGATAGAGTTTTATAAGACATATTTAATTATTAATTTTAAAAATGAAGTTCCTGGACCCACTAAACTCTGAGAAATACTCCCAATACCAGTGACACCAAGATTATACACTGCCTAGCTGCAACTGATTCAAGAAATCTTCTAATGACATTTCATGTAACTCCTTGTAGCTGTTTCATGTTCCTATGCATAAAATTAACTTAGCTGGCCACTATATATTTTTTTTAAACAACTGCAGTTTTGGGGCCCCATTTTTAAGACGGTCTTCTATTCCTGTAGCCGCCGGCAGATGATCTTACAAGCAGATATGCACGATATAGTGTTAAGGCTTCTGAAATGGAATGAACTGGGAGTACAAAAAACATAAGCACAATTCATTGCTGATAAGAGGGAAAAAAACACCATATAAAAATGGACTCCTGGCTTGAAAGTCATTATGGACATTTTTACCTCCCTTGAAACACCATAATAAACAAAAGGGATAGACCAGGCCACTTCATTTCTAGAACAAAGAGAAGGCAAATATTCACTGCCCTACCTGAGGAGGCAGCCCAGAAAGGATTATGTTTCCAGAGGAGAAATCAGTCTCTCCCCCAGTTCTCTGGAGCACAGAATGAAACTGTGTACTGTATTACCATCTTTTCAAACAGGACAGCACAGTTCCCCCCATTCCTCAGCTATCTCCTCAGGTCCAGTATGAAGAAACATGACCATTGCAGTAATTTTTTACCCCAGAGTTGCTAGAAGATAGCAGCCACTGCACTTTCCTTGGTGCAAGGATTGCTTTTGTGATTGGCTTTTGTACAGGGGAATGAGGGAGCAGGATAGGGCTTCTTATACTATCCCATCATGCACCTGTGCTCAAGGCAGTGCAGTTTGGCCAAAGAGTCCTATCATTAGTTATACCCATTACATTCCATATATTTGATTGTCTATCAAGATAGGTTTGTCCTGAACACAGAAGGAGGTGGGGTGTTCTTTTCAGACTTTATATCTTATCAGAAATACAACAAAGCATTTTCACTGACCAGGTGTGTTTCTAGATAAAAATCAAAATTAACATGCCCTGGAGTTGCCTAGGGGACTTTTTTTGTCCTAAGTGCTCCATTAAATGCTCAGGTATGGTCAAGCTTAACAATTGGCAAGCTGAGCATTTACAAACAAGTGGCATAGATCAAGAACTTCCCCTGTTCATAAAATCAAGCTACTTGTTTCAGGAGCCAATGTATTTCTGGATTTAAGCACATCAGGCTAGCAATCAAGTCAGAAACTGTTGACTTAAATCTACTTCTGTTTGTCAAATTGGAAGAGTAGTCACCCCACACTCACAGGAGTGTGGTAAAAATGAATTAGGTAAAGTTTCAGATACCCAGGTTGTAGTGGTATTGGTCTAGAGGAAAAAAGCAATCAGGACTTGTGGGGCGCATCCACAGGTGTGTGTGCTTGCAGCATCTCAAATAGAAGTGGTACAGATTTGAGTCAGGGCTTTTTGCCTTAGTGCATGTGCTCGGACATGTGCTTTGGTATGGGGCAAATTGTGCCACTTCGGGCAAAATAACTCTGCCTGGCTCCTCCTGGATCTGCTGCCAGGGGCAGCTAGAGCTTGGGGCCAGCACCTGCGCTGTCCCCAGCAGTATAAAAAGCTGCGCTGCCCTGGCCCCATCAATACAAAAAACTGTCCTGTCAAGTAGCTCAGGGCTACTCACTCTCAGGAGCTTTTGGGGTCCAGCCAACTGGTACCTGGGGACACTACCCCTTGTGCCAGCTGAACTGCTGAAGCAGCCCTGAGAGTTCCCTGCACCCTCTACACATTGCAGCAGTCTGGCAGTGGGGGCTGCTGCCTGGATGTGACTTGCTGCACACCTGCCAGACCTGATGGGGACTGCACAGCCAGTAGAGGCATCTGCCCCTGTGGGCCAGCTGCCAGTGGTCTGTGACTGCAGAGCTGGCCTTTGTGCAGCACTACTGCCATGCGTGCCCCTGCCTGGCCATCTGGGCAGCTATCACCCAGAAGATATTCTCAGTGTGGTAGCCTGCTTTGAACTCTCAAAGCATGTCCTCCTGGCCCCAGTTGGCCAGGAGGTCAGCCACCTCCAGCTGGGTCCAAGGTACCAGCTCTGAGCAGGCTCCTCTACCTGGGTCCTGCCACTGGTCTTCCTAGCAGGAATTCTGGTGTTCCCTATTTGAAAACTGAAAAATCCCTGATAAAAAAAATCCCAAAGTCACTCTGTAAAATACCTCCAAATCCATGTTCCTCCACAATAGAAACAAAGGACCATATATAGAGAGAGAGTGAGACAGAGACAGCAATCAGTTGGGCAATGTTTTATTGATATATCTACAGTGTTCAAGCAATTTGGAAGCCTACCAGTGTCTCCATCATCATAATAAAATGAATTCTAAATACCTATATGTTTTGCTGTTTGCCTTTGGTTTTCTTACCATAGGCAGGTAGAGCTCCCTGTGACCCCTTCACTAACAAGGATGTGGGGATAGCTGCCCCTGCAGTCACAGCTTCTGCCAGCAGGTCTCATCCCCCAGCCCCCCAATGGCTATCCTCCCCACTGTGTGCTGGGGGGATGTGGGGTTTGCAGGAGAGGAGTGGAAAGCGGGGTGGAGGGATTAGGGTGGCTGTGGAGGGATGCGGGGGGCCATGTGGGTAGGTGTGGGTGGACTATGGCGGGATTGTGCAGGGGGACGGCTCAGGAGGGGTGGGTCCCCCTACACAGCTCACAGATTGCCCCCCACAGAGCTATGGCCCCTGAAAGGGGCTACAGCCCCTCACAACAGGGGCTACATGGCCCTCACAGGGACAACCCCCCCCGCAGCGCTAATATGCCCACCCCCA
>NW_017729006.1:6906794-6910521 GCF_001723915.1 Gavialis gangeticus
CCACCCTCTCTCCCAGCCCCCACAATGGCTGCCCTGCCTGACCTCACCCCCTGCCTGCTCCTGCAGCCCCCTGATGGCTGCCCCACCCAGTCCCATCCCCTGCTTCCATTCCTAGCCCCTCAGATGCCTGCCTACTGGCCTCAGCCTCCCAGCACTTAAAAAAAAAAAGCCTCACACTCACCAGTAGTAACAGGGGATGTGGGGGCTCTGGGGCCATGTGGCAAAGCCCCTCTGTGCAGCACGGGGCAGCAGGGCTCAGCCCTGGCCACCTGGCCCTCACACTGCCACTGCCCCACCGTGTGGGTGCAGCAAGGGTTGGCAGGATGCTGTGTGGCTCCGTGCACTGTCAGGCAGCTGGACCACTGTGGCTGTCACCCGGGCCCCATGCTGTGGAGGGGACTCTGCCACGAGGCCCCAGTGACCCAGACAGCAGCTGCTACTGCCAGTGAGTGCAGGGCTTTTTTTTTTAATTGCTGGGATGCTGGGACTGGGCAGAGCATCGATCAGTGCTGAGAGAGGCACGTAGGAGATGGTGTCAGGTGGGACAGCGATGCGAGGGGCTCGTGGGGCAGGCAGGGGATGGGGCCAGGCAGGGCAGCCATTCGGGGTCTCGGTGGGCACGCAGGGGATGGGGCAGAGCGGAGCAGCCATCGGAGGAGCTGGGGGAGTGGGCAGGGGATGGGGCTGGGCAGAGCAATGACCCAGGGGGCTGGGGGAGTGGGCGGGGTTGGCAGGGGTCCCCCCATGATCCCCTCTCTCCTTCTCCAGCTCCCCCCACCTGCTACTTACCAGCACAGAGCCCAGGTCCAGCTCCCTGCAGCTGGCACACTGCCTGCCTGTGCAGGGCAGGCAAGGTGTTTCAGCACTGGGGCGAGGACCAGCCATAGAGACACTCTGGCTGGCTACCAGACCTTCTCTGTGGAGGACTGAGGCTCTGGTTGCCTCAGGGCACAATCTGGGACCGTGCCCTGCCCTGTTTTTTTCCCCTGTGGGTTTTTTTGATCCCTGGATGTCCAGGGGCCGAATTTTGCCCCCGCACTGCAAATATGCAGTGCAGGGAATGTTTTTCATTCCCGCACACACCTCTTGCAGCATCTCAAAGGGTTTTGAGACACTGCAAGACGCATGTGCATGCTCATGTGGACACGCCCATGGTAGACCTTTTAATTTCCTTAATTTCTTGCAGTTTAAGAATTCTTTTTGCAAAAATCGAGTTGGTCTAATAAAAGACATCACCTCTACCATGAGTCCTGTTCACTTTTAGGTAAAGTTTGTGCTTTGAGTGCTTTATGACTGAGTGCTAAGAAGTATTGTGACACAAAAGCTTTTTTAACAAAATGACAAAATGCCATCTTAATGTTATGCTTGCTGCAATCTATCCTAGATATGTTGAGCAAAATTTACTTTTTCTTTATTAAAACAATGTTTCAGCTATACCTATATTTTGATCCTGCCTTACTGAGTTAAACGGAAAAGCTCCATTGACTTCAGTGGAAGAATGACAAGGCCCACGGGAACATGTTTTAAGTTACTGATATTCATAGGAACTTCCCCCATGAGCACAAATGTCAACCAAGAATAAAATACTGACATTGTTACTAGTGCAGAATAATGGTTCATGACCTTTGCACTGTGCCCTATAGTGCAAATGTCACAACATTTATTAGGTAGTTATTTTTCACTATGTTTAAGGGTATAAATCACAGTAGAGAACATTTTTTATTATTCTTACAGTGACCTTTGCAAAGCCTGCACTACGAGATTATGTTGTAGTAATTGGACAATCCAAAGGTCACAAAACATTATTCTGCCCTAGTAACTATCATAAATGTGCTGGTAGTTATAGAAGGTATTTTTCTTTAGGGGCAGGTTTTTTAGTGGATTGATTTTACACTTCTGGAGATAGGGGTTCAAAACTGGCCAAGCCAGTTATGTGCTGGAGGCTCACAGGAAGAGTCCCAGTTAAAATTCACCACCGTTTGAAAGGATGCTTAAGGCATGCCCCACTGATGTAATGAAGTTCATCATTTTTCTTGATAATAAATACTCAATTTTGGGGATGATTCAGTAGCAATTTTATTTATTGATTAGATTTATTTGTTGCCCATCCCAACACAGGCTCAGGCTTTTAGATGGGGATTGTGCTAGAAGCTTTCAACAAAAGCAACATGGCGGGGGGGGGGGGTGGACTCGATGATCTTGCGAAGTTCCTTCCAGCCCCTAATGTCTATGAAATCTATAAAGGAAAACAGTTTGTTGAACTCTTGAACAAAGAGTTAAAAAAAGACAAAAACCAAGTTGTGGTGGAGAGGCAATATATCATTCCCATCCCTATAAAATGTTCTTCATGGAGGAGTCCAAAGTTGGATAACTACAGAATATATTTTGTGCATTTCTCAGTGAATATTAGAACACCAGATTATAACTCTCAGGCTACATTTAGATGTGTTATTAACATGCAGCAACGAACTCTGGTGCATATCAGAGCAATAAATTCAGGCACCATTTGAATGTGCACCCAGGACTATAACACGTTGAACTAGGTTGGAGCAGCACCAGCTGGCAGGGGACGGGGTGGGCAGGGCATCAGCCTGCGAGGCTGAGGATGCTGCAGAGGAGCTGACTGGTACATGAGTGTGCAAGGCTACCCAGTAGACAGCCCCCTCAATGAAGCACTCTAATGCCCCAGCCAGCTGGGTCAGCATCTACATGTGTCTTACTGCACACAAAATAAAACAACTCTGCAGCAAGATAGTACTTGCATTTATAAGTATGGCCCTGCTGCAGAGTTTATTCATTTCTGGCAGCCTAATAGGACCATTCATATAGACATGAGACATTTACTGCAGAGCTAGTCTATTTCAGAGTAAATGTCTCATATATTTGCACCCTCCAACAAAATGTGTATATGCCTGTAAAATGTGTGAATTTCCATTAGCATGTTATTTTTTGCCACAGGATGGGATATGATAACTGAGAAACGGGATTCAGAAAGCAAAGATGAGCTGAAGGAAACCTTGATGAGATATAAAGGTAGTATAACAAAAATTAAAGCATACATTGATATGTTCAAACATTTCCACTGAGTCCCACACCAGAATCACTGTTACAAGAGGGAAACTACAGATAGTTGCAAGAGAGAGTTTTTGGGATGATGATGTGCAAAGCATGCATTCTACTTAGCTTCAAAATACATCTATGCAGCAGTGCCACAGCATGTTTCTTTGGAACAAGAATGGCATTTTAATGAGTTAAAAAGAAGCATGTGGTTAACCCTGTCGGGGCTTGTCACCATGATGTAGCAACCTGGTCTTTCTAAGCATTTTGCATGACAGAATTATAAGAGGCTTTTTGCCTCCAGGCCTTAATTGTGTTTGGGTTTCACTAGTACAACAGTATTTTACTCTACCCAACTTTTACAGTCAAGATCATCTTTTCATGTCTCTGCAAGATGAGAACCATCATTTCATGACTGTCAGCTGGTGCAAATGCTGAAAATTTTGCAATATGATATATGGAGAGTGGAGATACAAACAAGCACCAGTAGAAATAATCCAACAGAAATTTTAGAAACCATAATAGAGTATCCTTATGTCCTATATATGCATCAGGCTAATAAACCTTTAGCAAGACAAAAAGAGCATCTATACACTTGCTTTCCAAGCCACTCTAATTAAAGCCCCCACAGCGTCATGTGTATTCAGCATCCCATACTTCAAAATGGTGA
>NW_017729006.1:6915521-6916661 GCF_001723915.1 Gavialis gangeticus
ATTTTAGAAACCATAATAGAGTATCCTTATGTCCTATATATGCATCAGGCTAATAAACCTTTAGCAAGACAAAAAGAGCATCTATACACTTGCTTTCCAAGCCACTCTAATTAAAGCCCCCACAGCGTCATGTGTATTCAGCATCCCATACTTCAAAATGGTGACAGGGGCACTTTAACTAAAGCTCGTTCAATGAGCTTTAGTTAAAGGGTCCCTACTGCTATTCTGAAGCACAAGGACACTGAATAGATGTGACGTAGAGACTGGTGGAGCATGCCAATTAGCACACACTGGAGCAGACTTCCGGCACGTGTATAGGGGCACAAAGAGATTGGTCCTGGAGTGTGTTTGTTTGTTTGGCTCTTTTAGCTGTTAGGATATGAGAGGAAAACCTTCAAATGTTCTTTGCAAGAAAGATTACCACAGAAACACATTGATTTCCTAACTGTGCTAGAATACATTGGTGTACTTGGTAATCAGTTCTGATAAAGTGAACAAGTAGAAAGTTTATGGCACAAATCTGCCCTCTGGTGGAAACAAAAGAAAATATTAAAATAGAAAAGGGAAACTGTAGTTTAAGCTTGCAGAAAAGGACAATTTTCTTGCCATTTTCCAGTTGGTCTAATAAAAGGTATCATTTTGGAACCAAGAGTTCTAGTTTTTTGTATGTCACTATAGTTTAAAGAACTCTAAAATTTGTTGTTTGTTTGTGTTATTAACAACATAAATAGAAAATATAATAGTTTAATTTACACAAATTTTCACCCATCTTCTTATTCATTTAATTAATTAATATTTCAATCTGTGAACAATTGCAGAGGACACAGAGGAGAAAACACTGGCACAGACTGTTTAAAAGTGAGACCTCTGGAGAGAATGATGATGAAGAGTGAAAGCACTGGGGCAAGAAACAGAAGGGTTGAAAGAGGGGCAGGGGAGGAGAAGGGGCACCAAGGTGTTTTGGTTTTTCGGCGGGATTGTGACAGGTTAAAGGAGATTGGGATGGGCATGCAGTTGTATTATTGTAACGGATACTTTCTGGATACTTTCAAAAAACACTTGGATGTCTATCTTTCTGGGATCATTAGACCCCTGCTGACTTCCTGCCCCTTCGGCAAAGGGTTGGACCCAATGATCTTG
>NW_017729006.1:6921661-6928572 GCF_001723915.1 Gavialis gangeticus
CCTGCTTGAATCACAATGGCTTCACAGCTCCCACTGTGACTATGTTCCATAACTTAAAGCAATCTTCATAAATCTCTTCTACCAACTTCACATTATTTAACCTGCAAAGAATCAAGAGGGACTCAGCACTCCTGGCAGTAACAAGACAATACCAGATGAGAAGGTCTACTCAGTGGTCTGCCACCTTTTCAAAATGTAAATAATCATTTTCCTCAAAGCCTCCAGTTCATCATCATCAAAGTGTTGCTGAGGAAATCCACCATCACAATGGTATTTCATTAGCATAAAATAATAATATTATATGTTTGTGATACAGGCAAGGGAAAAGCTCAAGGACCATCAATACTATGGCCCCAGTCCTTCAACTTGACCAACCACTGTTCCCACATAGACCCCCATTACAGTCCTGGGGTTGTGCAGAAATGTAGGGGGTCTGTCTGCACAGAGTCAGTTGCAAGATCATAGCTATAACTGTAAACGAGCCACTGAAGAAATATTACTATTGTATGATCCCACTGACTGTAAGGCAACTTCTAACCCAAGGGTTGGCAATGTTTTGGGGCAAAAGGCCAAAATCACTGCAACCTTGACTTGTAAGTTGTTGGTGTGCCTGGGGCAGATGAGAGGGGAACCATGAGGGGCCCGATCCTTGTTGTGGCAGTGCAGCCCCCAGCCCTTTTCCCAAGGTGCGTGTGCCAAGCAAAACCACACTGGCATGCGTGCCAGGGGTTGCCTACCCCTGTTCTAACCACTATGCTGTTGCAATAAGATAGTTCTATTCTGGAAGTGAAATTCTGAATATCAACGGACGTAGGAGCTGGAAAATCATCAACATACACTCACATGCGCACATACACATACGCATACACACACTCTACAGTTATCTAGTTTTTGTAACCATAATTTGGCAGTCTGAAAACTTCTTAGCCATATGAAAACTCACTGGCTAAACAATAGATACCTCAGGTATAGTTAGCAGTTTGAGAAATATTCATTTGTAAATTTAACTGGAATAAAAACATTCTGTAACTGGAAAAACTTCAACCCATTTAGTTTATTTAAAGAATAATATATTTATCCCAGAGAAAACTGGGTTTTTTTGGACATAGAGGCACAAGAACAATCCATTACCATGGATACACAAGGAGCAAACTAAGGGGTATTGTTTGCATTCAGCATTTGAGACTGAAAGCAAAATTACTATGGTTGTTTAGAGAAACACTACATGTCCCTGGATGGTGAAAATGGGGCACTGTTCATGTTAAAACAGCATGTCCTTCTGATCTGTCCCTTGTCTGCATCTCCTCCTCAGCATAAAGTTCAAGTTCCCTGTTTTCATATCCAAGGTCCTACATAGGTATTGTGTCTCAATACTAGAACCTAGGGGCATACAGTGGAATTATTAGGAAGCAGGTTTAAAACAAAAGGAAATTCTTTTTCACTCAGTATTAATTAACTTAAGGAACTATGTCCCACAATACGTTGTAGAAGAGGCAAATAACTTAACCAGGTTCAAAAGTGGTTTGGACAAATTCATGCAGGATAGGGCCACTGAGGGGGTATTAAACATAATCTTTAGGGATGCAAATACCAAATTAGGACTTCCCTTCATATCTGCTCTCTGCCACTTTGAGATATAGGATACTGGGTTAGATAGACCTGTGATTTGACGTCTTTTATGGCCTTATTTCAGCTCTTGCTGCATGTCCCCCGTGTTCCAGTCAAACATATCCTTTAGACAAATCTCTTCCTCTCTCTTTGTTCCTGTGTTCATGCTGCCTCTTGCACTAGGATTAGCCTCTCTTCCTGCATACCAAGCAAACTCTCTCTTCTCCTTTGAGTCTCACTCAGCCCCTTTTCTAAGGCCAATCTCCTTATCCTATTTTTATACATTTTTTCTCTTCCAACTTCTTTTTTATACATTATTTCTCTTCTAACTTCCAGACTTAGTTCCAGACTTAGCTTCCATAAAGCTATGGTTGAACAGGTATAACTGTGGTCACAATTTTAGCTGCATAATCTTTATGACTGGCAATGATGTGGAAGGAAAAATCCTAGTTTGCTTCTTGAATCTTAGTTTGAATTTGCAGTTGAAAGAAAACATCCTTCTGGCCTCAGGGCCATGATGCAAGATGTCTACATCAGTTTAACAATGTTAAGCTAAGAACGGAGAGACAACATGAATTCCTAAATCAGGGTAACTTTACCCAATGTAGTATAGAATTACTTTGAGGATAAGTATAGAGAATGAAAAAGCCAAAGGCTGAATCAATTCAATCTTTGCAGGTTAGTCTAAACTGCATAGATCAAACTGATAAGCAAGTGAATAGACATTCACTTTTGATTCCAGAAATGCAGCTTGCAGTGGCCCAGGACAGAAGCTGGCAGTTGCTAATCATGCCTCCCTGCTTGGCTGGAACAGACAGCTTGGGCCAAGGCTAACCTGCCCAACCTGCATGGGGAGAGAGGGAGGGGACTTGTGGGGGAGGTGCAAAGCATCCTGGGATGCTGGGGGACTGTGAGTTAACTTGAATCTGGAGGGGATCTGGGACACAATTTCAATAAACTGATTTAACATAAATCAGTTAAATCTGATACTACATCCATCCAGGTTTATCTTAAGCTGGTTTTAGCCATTTTGGAAGTGGTTTATGTACACTGAATTTCTAGGCTAGGTGCAGACAGTCAAAAAGGCTGAGACTGAATTGATTCAGTCTTTGCAGGTTAGTCTAAGCTGCACAGATAAAATTGAAACAGAAGTGAACAGACATAGACCTTTGATTCAGGCACTGCAGCCACATACCTGCAGAGGCTCATGCCAGAAGCCGGGGGGTGCTAAAGCATGGCTCTCTGGCTGTGTGTGCACTTTGTGTGTTCACTTTCTCTTCCTGCTGCCCTGAGGTCTCTGGGATTTGCAGTCCAGAATTACAGAAGCAGGACTCTGCAGGCTTGCTCATCACTTTTTCTTCCTGCTTCCAGGTGCCTCTGGGTTTTATAGTCCACATTTGCAGCCAGCAGTAAGTTTGAGTGGGGGAAGGAGTGTTTAACCCCCCCTCCCTGGCCCCATACGCTAACCAGGTTTTGCTTGGGGGGAGGGCAGCCCCCCCATAGACTGGGCTGCATCTGCAGCTGCACTTGTCCCCCCTCCCCCTTGTGAGCCAGCCCTCACTGATCCAGCTAGGGAGCACAAGCACAGGCCCAGTCCAAGGCTGGAAAGCATGCTGGGATGCTGGGGGACTGTGATTTACCTTGTACCAGGAAGGGGTCTGGGACAGAAGTTCCATAAACTGGTTTGATCCAACTCAGTTAAGTCCAACACTACATTCAGCCAGGTTTATCTTAAACCAGTTTCAGCCACTTTGAAACTGGTTTATGTACACTGAGTTTCTGTTCTGTTTCTGATCACTTAAATCAGTTTATGTGTAACTTCTGTCCCTAGCCCTGTTGTGTTACAGATTTGAACCAGTTTCTGATCACTTATAATGGTTTGTGTGTTATTTCTGTCCCTAGGCAGAAAGAATCTGGTAGAACCCATGGGGATGCGATATTTCCACAGTGTACCTCAGTGTAGCTGTTTGTTCAGTGCAAACAAGCTATTATCAGTTCCACTGCCTAGAAACAGCAATGTGTTACCATGGGATAAGCTGTTTCTCTGTCCAGTCTGAATCCTGATGTGGTTTATATGTGGGTACCAACCAATGTAAGTGTCATGGATGCAGACCCTTAGTGCTGCAATTAGATCCCTACACCTGTGTGGAGGACCACTGACTCAAATTTGGGCTTTTATTTGTAAACTGAGCAAGTGGGACATTGAATACAAGTGACACCATAAGCTTTCAGTACCAAAAGCTCATTATTACACATTCACTTTTTAGGTAGGACTGATTTTTCATTCATATTCGTAAAGCACTTCAGCATCCTCAGATAAAAAGGCTATAGAAGACCTCAATATATGTTAGTTTGGATATGTAATCCCTATAGAAAAAATGTTCTACAAATATATAAACAATAAACATAATATTTCTATTATTTCTGTTTATTCATCTTAATTATTTCACATTATCTAACATGTATATGTGTATATTTTACAAATGAATCCTGTTTTTTATTAAAGTATAACTAGTGAATGGGCTAGTTTTATGACACAGTCTCTCTCCAGCTGAAGGGCACTAGTCCAAGTGAGTTGTCTGTCTCAATAAGCAGAAGGACACAGTGAGTGTTTTCACAAATCCAGCTGAATCTCACATTGCCTTAGCTTAAGGGCTGGTGATGGTATTTGTGGGTAGGATCTAAGTGGCCAGCACAGTCTAACTGCCCAACAAATGGGGAAACAATCAAGAGGAACCAAAGAGGAGGGTAGCTGGGCAGCTATACATACAGTGGCCAAATTCTGCTCCCACTTACATCTATGCAATATCATTTTTGCACCATATTCATTCTCTAGTTAGAATTTTCTCCTTCCATCCATACTCCTCCCAGCCCCTGTGTATGTCTGTATTTGTGTTCCACTCTGTCAGCTCTTTTCTCCCATTTTTCACGTTTCATTTGCATTGGATTTTTGTCTCTTTCTCCTTCCTGGTCTTCCCTATGTGGAATAAAAACCAAATAAAGCTAGAGATGAACTTTTAAAATGTATTATGATAAGAGTAGGTTAAAAATGAGGCAAAATAACTCCTTGACTCTAGATATTAATAATGGATGAGCATTCTAAGAAAAGAATTAAGCAAATTAAACTGAATCACTGTCCCAGTAGACTGCTCCTCATTTTTCCTTTAATGGGCCTGAATTGCAGAGGTGCTGAGCATTCACATCTGCCATTGACTTCATTGGTGATGTTTAGCACTGCTGAAAAAAATAGTCCCAAATATTCTAACCGCATGATTTCTACATCATGTGATCAAGTTTGATCTCCAAGTTACAGAGTTTACTGTACAACTGTCTGTTTTGATTTTTTTTTGGATGTCATAAAGTTCCTGATGCTACACAAAGTCTGTGTACTTTGAGATTGAAATTATGCTAGTATAATAGTTGTCATCTTGTTTTATCATCACTTACAAGCCCTCACCAATTTATCACAAATAATATTCTCTGAAGGATGGTTATAATTTCTGAAGTGTGATAAAAAAATCTGTTACAAACTAGTAAAGTCTTTCCCCCAATGTGAATTTGCCACCAGTAACTCAACGTTGCTCATGCGTAATATTTTCCTTGGCTCTGAATAATCTTTAGACATCATGATCAAAGCAAATTTGTCCACTTTGCCATTTTTGAATTGCAATGTGTCAAAAACCTCCTGGGTCTGTCCTGCTCATTTAGTTTTGATCAGTTCATTCTCTTTCTCCTTCATCAAGATCTATTTATTCAGCTTCTCTAATTCCTGGCATGCACAAAGTGCAGATTCTTCATGGAAATGTTTCGTTTTCAGCCCTGCACAGGTGTGATTAGCTCTCCCTAGCTGGACAGGTCCAGCAGTGACCATGTCTAGGGATTTATACAGGACCTTACACAATGGGTCCACTCCTCTAGCCTCTAGGCACTATTACAAGAGATATAGTAAGTGTGGATTTCCCAGTTGATGTCAAAAGGACTAGCGGTATGCTGAACACCATACTGGTTTTAGACTGAAAAAGCCCCAGAGCAAAGGCTGTCTCAGCACTTGTATCTTTCATAGCACCAAGCAAGCTGCTGGTGACTAAAGAGCAGTTCTGAATAACAACAGTGGAAGGAGAGTTTTGCCTTTGGTTTCCTTTCTAGTTCTCAGTAATATTTGTAACGCTTCTGAGTCAGCCATCTTCATGCTGCTCTCTCTTGCACAAGGTGGCAGTACAGCAACACACATCATGGCAGTTTGCATTTCAGCTCAGCAAGCTGCTCCCTTTCAGAAACTCTTGACAACAATTCCCCCTAGTCCCAGGAGTTGTCCATGTAAAGTAGTAGAGATCAGAGTAGCCATGTGATGTAGCTTCCTGACCCCCCTAACACACATACCCTATACTGATGTCAAAAGTGCCCAGTGTCATTTAGCATAGTTTCAAGCCACACAGCTGCAAGTCACAGTTAACATAGTTCACAATGCATCTACCCTTGGGTGTATATATATACCAGGGTAGCTGGACCAGGAGATAAAAAAGAAAAGAACCTGTATACTTCATGTTAATAAAATGAAAATCCTTCTGTGTCTGAAAATATGTGACATAGCTCATTTGCATCAGAAAACAAAGAAGTCCCAGACATTTGAAGGGCAATTGGAAAGGAGACAAAACTTATCTACCTCTCAAGGTGCCTAAATACTAGGCCTGTGCATATAGGGAGGTATTCAATTCGGATATGGCCAATTCGGAGGACAGTGATTCAATTCAGTGATTTGAAACACTGTCCCTGTTTGATTCGGCGGAATCAGAATTGGAGATTTGGCACTGATTCAGAGATTCAGATTGGCAGGGGAGAGGCAGGCACAGCCAGATGGCTGCAGGTTCTCCCGTGGCTCCTCCAGCTGTGCCTGTCTTTCCCCAGGCGGGGGTGGGGAGGCACAGGAGAAGCCCCCATGGCTGCCCTGCCCTGCCCCATCCCCCGCCCTGCCCAACCAGCGTGGGGGGGCACCAGCTGTGCCAGCATCAGTGCTGGGAGTGGGGACTCTGCCCTGCCACCCCTTGACAGCTGGTGTGGGGGGGGGCATGGGATGTGGGTGCAGCAGTGGCAGGAGCAGGGGCTATCCCTGCTTCTGTTTGCCCCCTTCCATCTGGAGGAAGCTGTGCCTGCATTGCAACCCCCGGACCCTGCACCAGCTAGGCAAGAGGCAGCAGGGCAGAGCACCTGCTCCCAGTGCTGCTACACCTGCATCCTGCGCCCTACCACTCCCCTCTCCAAGTAACGCGCCCCCCTCCCACCCTGGATGGGCAGCTTCTCTTAGC
>NW_017729006.1:6928621-6931079 GCF_001723915.1 Gavialis gangeticus
CAACCCCAACAGGCTTACCAGCTGGAAGCAGCTGTCTCAGCTGCCTGTTTAGTCTATGGTCGAATCTCCGAAGTGGCCGAATCTTTTGCAAAGCTTTTCTAAATTGATTCAGATGTTTTGAATTTATTTGGAGCTTTTAATTGGTCTCCCAATTCGATTCAAATTTGGAGATTCGGTCCCCAAATTGGGCCAAATCTCCCCTGAATTGAATTGGCTACCAAAGCTTTGCACAGCCCTACCAAATACATAGTTAGGCATCTAAAAAAATAGACTAGCTTTCAAAAGAACAGAACATTCACAACTCCCATAGACTTAAACAGGTGTTGTGGGTGGCCTACACCTCTGAAAAATTAGGCCGTTTATTTTAAGTCTATCAAAGCCTTTATACAACAAAGTGTAGACAACATGCATTTTGAAAACATTAGTTGGCATTGTGATAGAAAACTCTCAGCGAGACATTTAATTACTTTTGACTCAGTGACTTTCACATATTAATGTGAGGACCTAATGTGTAGAGGCTGCCCCAAGTAACAAAAGTCCAACTTAGCCTGGTACATAACATTGTTTAAAACTCAATAAATGTTAATGACAAAAGTAAATTACAACAAAACAATGTGTTTTGCTCATTTCTGGTAATCAAAGGGGAGGGTGGAATGGACAAAACTGTTATGTCAACAATTAAATATAAACAAAACAAGACAAAACATTCCAGCTATCATCAGTTTGAAGGGATGTCTTAATTTGATACTGATGTGAGGAAGGTAGGTAGTTAGGAAGGGGTCAGATTTACCATAATGGCTTACCACTCTTACCATCTTCTGGTACCTCAGGATCAGTGGTGACACCACTGACTTCATTGTCTTCACTGTCCTGGGCCATCCTGAATGGCTTTGCCAATCCTAAATACAACCTCCTTGTCTTCTTTCCCCCCAGTCTTATGTCTCATTTCCATTTCTTACCTTATTTCACCACCTCTCTTAGCTCTCTTTTCTGTTTAGCAGCATCTCTCTGGCTTATACATCCAAGACTGCATCCTCTGAAATACTGTTGTGAGCCACATGACTGCCCCAAATAAGGCAGTCTCCCATTTCATGGAGAAGGGTGTTTGTGCCCAAAACCTTGCAAAAAAAATTTTCTAACTATTTAGTTGATCTAATAAAAGAGATCACATGTACCCAAAGAACCTTGCCTGCCTATGTGACCAAAAAGGCAGCCTGAAGCTGGGACAAGCCTGCTGGGTCTTGGGTTATTTAATAAAACTATTTGCTGTCCTTCTCTTGCAGGGAGCTTTCAAGGGAGTCAGCACTTTTAGTGACTAGAAATTGCATTTTCTATCTTTGCTGTTCTTTTATGGTCCCTTTAATGTATGTTTGTGTTGTTCTGTTTTGAAAGCAGCTAGAGTGAATTTCAACAAGCACATCAACAGCCGTTCCAGCTTACCACCACTCACTTCCCCACCCTGCAACAGGAGATATAGCATCATTAATATAATCTAAAACTGTCAAACATGCACTTGTTTTTTCCCCTCCCTCTAGTTGGGAAATTGTTAGAATGAGAACCTGACTTAATCCTTTGCATTTTAAATTCAATAACTATCTTTTCTTCCTTTTTCTAGAGTTTAAAAGAATTTCAGTGGTGACTGTGTACTATGGGCCAAGACTTAATTCAAAACCCAAAACCATTTACACTGTTAATGACAATAGAGGTCAGACCAACACTGAAGGCCAGAATCTGATCAGAGTTACTCCAGAATGACACTGACTGGACTGAGGTCATGATCTGACCATACCTTGTTATATTCCTTTTGATACACTCTTTCTTCTTCCCTGATGACTATGTATCATACTAAGTGTCCCCATACAAAGTGATCATTAATATGAAATCACTCTGTTGAACACAGAGCTACTATTAAATAACACAAAGATTCCCTCATCTATGGACTACAGAAAATGATACACATAGGTCTTGCAATACTGCTCACATATAGTCACTTTTAATATTCTGTCAACCACAAAGGCAGAACAACTATAGTAAATTAATTTTACTAGGACACTTTTCACTAACCTCAGGAGCACCACAGGTGCATTTGTAAAGCCAAAGGGCATAGCACTAAATTGGAAGAATCCCTTGTGACACACAAAAGCAGTGTCTGATTTGTTTTTTTCATCTAAAGATACTTGCTTGCAGCTGTGCACTACCTAAATCTAAGGTGTTAATGTACTAGCCTGACTTCAGAAATCTCAGGAGTTGCTAACCCTAGGCAAACGATATGTATCTTTGGGGGGCTGCTATTTACTATAAGACACAACAGCACTTTTTCTTGGAGGAACAGGACTACAGATCAGACTATGTCAGAGGGAGTGAATGCTATTTTTTACCACTTCTATACTAAATCTTTCCTTATTTGCACTGTGACAAAACTATTCAGAGCACTCAGCTAAGCCTCTCTGTCCACGTC
>NW_017729006.1:6936079-6949467 GCF_001723915.1 Gavialis gangeticus
TTTACTATAAGACACAACAGCACTTTTTCTTGGAGGAACAGGACTACAGATCAGACTATGTCAGAGGGAGTGAATGCTATTTTTTACCACTTCTATACTAAATCTTTCCTTATTTGCACTGTGACAAAACTATTCAGAGCACTCAGCTAAGCCTCTCTGTCCACGTCCATTTAAAAAGCCTAGAATTATGTGTTACTAAGGGCCCTTTAGACTTTTAGGTAAAGATATGATAGGATCTGATGCACAATCCACACAATCACAACTCCAGCCATGCCACACATGCATGGCAAGAGGTATGATTGTGGGATCCAGCATTAGATTCAATGACATCTTATTGCCAGTGCTTGGGGAGCCTGGGATTGTCATCCTGGGCTTTCCCTGCACTAGCAAGTTGCAAGTTCCCGCAGCAGTGAGTCTCACAGCTCACAGGATTCTCAGCTGAGGCAGCACCCCACATGGAACACTGCCATGGCCGAGAGGCCCATCAGCAGCAGGACTCCTAGCTGTAGCAGCACATGACATGAAATACCCCTGCATCTGAGAGTCCCATCAGCTGACAGGGCTCCCAGCTGAGGGGGCATATGCACGCAAATTAAAGCTGGATAGAAACTAGCTATAAAATGATTACACATTTTCTAGCTCTAACTTTATAGCTGGGTGGACCTTTTCATGGCATGATAGTTACTTTGCATGTGTAGCTGGTCTAAATTAATTCCACAATTAGCCAGTTAATTGTGTAATACATGTGACGTGTACAGGGGACCTAAACAACATCTTCTGCCTATACTAGCTTCCATAGAAAGCAGATACTACTCAGTAACACTACTCAACTGTGTGAATGCAACATCTGGCCCTCAGTAATAGTTTTGCCTTCTCAGTTCAGCATGAGGCTTCATGGGGTTTGGAAACCCTATTTCTACTTGTACTTTTGACCCATGACATCAAAATAGGCACATTTTGTCATACCATAACCTATAAAATACAGGCAGTTCTTGACTTACAATGTTTTGCGTTACAACGCTACGCATTTGCAATGTTTATAAGTTGACACCCTGTTTCAACTTTGATGTCAGTTTCAACTTTACAACGCTTGATGCGATGTAACACTATGGCAGTGAACAAGTTTGCTGCATCACTCATCTCCCTGGAGAACATCTGTCCAATAACTTCCTTGGACAATTTCTTTAAGAAAGCAGGCAAAACTCCAGAAAAACCTGCAGCTAAGACTCCTGAGAAGACTCCAGCCAAGAACCCTTCAAAAAGTCCAACCAAGAGCCTTTCAAAAAGTCCAGCAATGTCTCCTCAAAGAAGTCCTTCCAAATCAATATGATTGCTATTTACAATATAAATACATTAATGTAGCTATATTACTCATCTATAATTGATCGAGTACAAAATTCTGGGGTATTTTTGGTGAAAATCAGGTATCAGGCTTTGGTTCAGGAACCAATCCCCCATTTATAACATTGTTTCTTATGAGAAAATTGGTTTTGAGTTACTACGTTTCGACTTAAGATGGGGTTTTTGGGAACCAAAGACTGCCTGTATATAACCTCATATACTAAATTCCTTTGTCCCAGGCTGTATAGAAAGACATCAGTCATTTTACACATAAGCTCCCATTAATTGTGTGTAATTGCTAGCATGCTATGTAGTCCAAATCAACCATTAACACCCAAAGTGGTATGTCTGTGATCAGAAGTGCTGGAGAAAGTGCTGTAAGTTACCTTGGAGTTAAAACCAGGCACCACAAGGCTTCACGACTCAGCCTACCATCCAAGGCCTAGCGTCAGAAACCTGTGCTCACAAGGAGTACTCTCTCACTGATTTAAGAGCTCACTAACAGGAGAAAGGGCATCATCATGGACAGCAAAAAACTAATAATTCAAAGGGTATTATTTATAGTACATTCAGCACAATTTAGCACAAAGCAGGGTGGATCATTAGTATCAGTTAATGAGAAGTAGATTAAATGGTTCTGAATGTTTTAGCTGAAAGGTTGAGAGAAACACAAGATCAGAATAGAAAGAGAATACTGAGAACTTTTTAAGGCTCAGACTCTGCAAAGAGAACAAATACATGTAGATCTCCTACATCTGTGCATGCTCTATTGCTTTCTGTGTGGCTCTGAACAGTGCCACAGTACACATGGCTCTCACTGGAGTGGGTCCTCAACTTGGAAACAACAGCTCAGTTTGCCATTTAAACTTGATGGCCATAGAGATTAATCCTGAAGGCTGGTGACTCCTCAGTTCTCACTGACGTTAGTACTTCCATATTCCACTTAACACTGCAGATTCAGGACCATTTTAAGGACTATGGTAAATGTTTGAATGAGCAACTCAAGCAAGTGAAGGTATTCTATATGCTAAAATTCATATCTCCAGAAAAGGCATAGAAATTCTTTAATGTTCAGTAGTTAAATGGTTTCGTCTGACTAGCGTGCCCACTGACGCATCCCCAGAATACAGGATATGACCTTGATGGGGGACGGGGGTGGGGGACACATGAAAGAAACCACCAGCCCCCTCAGCCAATCAGCAGTAAGGAGTGGAGCCACCACGTCCTTGGCCAGTCAGCAACAAGGGGCAGGAGCACCATGAACCATAGCCAATAGAATCATGAGGACAAATGATTGATATGTATTTCCACCAATGAACCGAAAAACAAGAGTTTTTGAAGTCTGTTCCTTACCTAGAAAATGCAGGGGAGAAAGGGTTTCAAAACAGGAGTGTCTGGAATAAAATAGACTGTTTATTTCAAGTATAAAATATTGTAAGAAAAGGCTTTCCTGATGACTGTTTCTCCATATTATTGTAAATGTTTTGCCTTTATAATCATGCATGCCTGTTAATCCTTACTTTGCAAACATAGCAGACATAGGGTGACCCCTCTGCCTGACCCTGAAACATGCTGGAGATTTCAGAAACAGTGCCAGAAATTAACAGGATTTCCATTTATTGGTGCACTTAGCACAGAGCACAATGAAAAGACATTTTCTTACCTGCCCAAAGATAAGAATGATGAGGCCTGATTGTACTCCCATTCAAGTCAATGGAAGTTCTGCTGTCACTGACAATGAGAATGAACCCACAGTAGTCTGCTTCTATGCACAGCCTCAAGACAACCAGCTAAGTGTATGCTGTTATTCAATGAGCTATGCAGTAACCTGGGGGTAAGCATTTATAAGACTGAACACTCTACAGTGAAAATATGCACAGCCTAAAATATTCCAGATCATTTCATCTAAAATGTTTCATACTCTTCTGGAAAGGGTAATAGAGAATGCAAACCAACCCACAGAATTCCAGAAGCAGGGCTGTTTTACTCTATATGATTTCTATGGCACAGCTGTGCTTCTATGAAAAGACTACCATTCTTTATGTATTACATTATATAAAATTTTAGAGCAATGCTATAGAATTCTACTGAATTTCTATAAAAACTATTGAAGTCCATAAGATTTTCCACTAATAAAAGACTAAAGGGAGCTTCTTATGAAATATAATTGCAGTAAACTTTCTGCTTAATTTCAAGTATAAAATATTGTAAGAAAAGGCTTTCCTGATTATTGTTTCTCCATATTATTGCAACTGTTTTGCCTTTATAATTGTGCATACCTGTCAATCCTTAATTTGCAAACATAGCAGTTAGTATTTTATAATAAACAAGAAAGCTCAGGGCACATTATATATTTCACATTGCACTGATCCTGAACCCTATATCAGACAGATTACAAATGGAGGGTATACATGGAAACTTAAAAATAAATTTCCAATTTCATAGCACACTTCAGAAACTTGTTCAAGTTAATACTAGTCTGGGGATTGAAAGGTTTGATAACATATATGAATAAATACAAATGTGTATGACAAATATCTAAGGCTGCCTGATGACCATCCCTGTGTATGTGCAAAAGGGAGCAATAGACAGCACGGAGGGCCTTCCTCCTTCATCCACAGACTAAAAGGTCTGCCCTGCAAGATGCTGAGAACTCTGGTCCTGATCCATCAGTTACCTTAAAATGTGCTTAATTTTAAAAAACGAACAGCTCATGGACTTGTATGGGTCTTCTCAAGTGCTTAAAGGGCACACATACCTACGTGCTTTGCTGCATCTGGGCCACAGTGTTCAGGGTCTTGCAGACTTGCAACCCAGTACAGCTACATGATGGAGACCCCTGGCTGAACCATCCCCAAACCATAGCAAAAACGACATCCCAGTCCACTTGCCCTAGTGCCATTAATAGCTTCAAGTCTTTCAACAACTGTTATCTCCAAGCCCCATCACCCAGGCAGTGCACCCTTTTCCCTTCCCCAAAACAACACTACTTAAAGGAAAGTATAATTCTGCCTCTTGCTGACATAGGAATCTCAGCGATGCCATCATGTGAAACTTGTGCATGTTCAGCAATACAGACAAATACACCATTCTCTATTAGTGGCCCTAGCATCAAGCTGAATATAATAGTTAGCATATGTTATCCCTGTGTGGGGAAAAAACAGGCACCTTGACTGGTAAAAATGCCAGAGTAGCTTTAGTGAAACCCTGCAGCATCTGAAAACCCCTGTGAATATTGTAGGTTCCAGGCTCCTCTCACCATGTATCAGAGGCCTAGTCTGCACTGGCAGTCTTCTGTCAACAGACAGCAGCTATTATGGCCAAGCCCTTAGAGTGCAAGAATTCTGGGGCTTCTTGTGTTTCTCTGCAGCTTTACTTCATCCACTGTGTCAGGTGCTTGTTTGGAGAGGCACCAATTGTTATGGAAGCCATGGCAGCCAGAGGAAGGCACAGGAGTGTCTAGTCTGCAAACTGGCAGCATATGTTTTAGTTTCTTCAGCAGAAGTAGAGAACCCTGCTGGTACATGAATGGATTCCACTTCCATAAGGGTACTTGGGGTAAAAATGTAGTCATAGTTTTGATGACAGAACTTGCACCCTACCATTAAAACCATCAAACTGTGAGAGTTTCTGCTGGATGTGCTAGTCACTCCCTGCATTAGCAGCTTGCCAAACCTAACCAAGAACAAGGGAATGACACTGATTTTTTTTTTAAGTTTAGTGATGGCAGCATCTCAATTCTGCACCTGTACTGATCATAGTATCTTCACAAGACATACCTTGTTTGTAAGTTTAACATTTCTACAGGCTCTATGACTATTACACACAAGGTTTTTTTCCCTAATTGTTTCAAACAGCTCTCTACCCATCCAAGAACTCTTCTTAGCATTATGTGACAGCCACAGTGTCTTTTTCATGTTCTTAAAACAGCATGAATCTTACTGTGAACTAGCTTCTAGGCATTCTTGCTGGCAATATTTGTGTTAATTTGTATCCAGCCTTCTTTGCAACAAGAACATCCTGACAGCAAAAAACTGATGTCCTGCCTGAACTGGTGCCCCATGTGCAAATTCAGATTTCAAATTCTTCCATGAGATGACAGAACTATTGCCACTGCCATGCTATTGGTCAAGAAGCATACTCATCAAGGACTGTTTGTTTGTTCATTTAAAAAACATGGTATTGCTTTTAGCTTTCTCAGAAAAAAGTAAATAAACAGACGTCCCATGAGGCAATAGGATCATAAATGTATGAATGTATTTTATATGTCCATTTTTATACATTCATATTATAGACTTTACAACCTGGAATGAAAATGGAATGAAACTGAAAGAAAATGAAAGAAGGCTACATAAAAATACTAGAGAGTTAGGTTAAGGGAGAACTGTCAATGGAAGATAGATTTCTGTCTTTATGTCTATTTTAGGAGACTGGATATATCCTCAAATTGTACATTTGCTATTTGATAAGTTGGATTTGTTAATAAAGTTTAAAAAATAGAGAAAACTATAAAATCTTTGAACTTGTCTTAGCCACCATCACCTTACGTTTCAGGAAAAGCCATTTAAAATTTAATTTAGACAGCAGGGCTAATATCCATCCAAGACTAACAGGTTTTGGTGACCACTCAAGCAAATGGAAATTGTACTTTGTTAAGGACTGCAGTGTCCCATGCATCACTTAGTATCTTCCAAATAAACAAGCCCAATGTCAGATTACCAAGACATTTATATTACAACATAGATGGATCCAATGATTCTATTTCCTCAAAAAAAAAAAAGATAACGGAATATTGTTTACTTAAGGCCTAATCCTGAAAATAAGTCCAGATACTATATTCACTATAGTAAGCTCTGTTACTTTCCTGGTATTTATGTTACCCTTTCACCAAGCAATTGCAGATTGAGGTCCCTTCCAACCCTAATTTTCTATGATTCTACGATTTTTGTACCTGGCCATGTATACTATTTTCTCATTTGGAGCAGAAAACCATGCCAGGTATTTGGGTTTTTTAGAGCTAAATATTATTTACAATTCTCTGTACAGAAATGGTAAAAAGTAGTGTGCAGATACTTCAAGTCAGTCACCTTGATCCTGTTTCAAGAAACAGCTTCTCTCTAGGGTCTCATAGCCAAAATGACTGCTGAGCATAAAGCATCTTGTCCCAGCCCCTAAACTGGGAAGCCCATCTCTAGGCAGAGCTTCATTGTGGAATTAATTTGTATGATCATCAATACATACCTCCAAGGCATTCATATTGGCCTAGTACAGGTGTGAGCAGCTGCACTGCCAATGAGTTACCGTGTCCTGCCCAGTGCTGCGCTCCCATGTGCGTCCCTAAAAATTCAGGGCACATGCCTGGGTCCTTGTGTTGTAATAAGCTGTGTCACTCTCTTATTTCTAGTAAATTATGAGAGGATGTACCTGTCTTTCTGGCCACGGAGAGAGAACTATGGGAAGGCATCAAAGGAGTATTAGAATTCAAGCAATTCGGCTTTCAGAATTGCAAGGGGGGCAGGTTACTAGCCTGAATTAAAGCAGAACACAGACTTTATACACATTCCCTGGGGAACTAGCTAATCTGGGTGTAAAGCACCACTTAACTTGAATGATAGGGTTTTGTGTCTGGACCAGGGGGGAGTTTAAGAGTTATACCTAAGCAAGGCCCCCTAACTGCTCAAGGACACCACATGGCCTGCCATTAACTGCTGCAGCTGTTCCTAAAAAGGAGCTAAAAAGGTTACACAAAAGAGAGTGAGGTAACCCACTCAGTCTCTTTTAGGATTCTCTGGGTGTGGTTATGGCCCATCTTTAACTTTTCAATAGCTATTTTCACTCAACATCACAATGACCCTAATGGCCACCCATTAGTACCTCTCAGCATAACAAGATTACCATATTTACCATAATCCAAGACTGAATTTAAGGTAAATCCCCAATAATTAGATTCTAGACATGAGAAAGTATAAATTGTTCCCATATATAAAATCTAATTATTGGAGGGGTCATCCTGCCCACATCACTGTAGCAGGCCAAGCAGCAGCAGGAGAGCAGGTGATAAGCAAGTCAAGCAACCCCTGCCTCTTGCCCTGCACACCTTCTCCCCTCCCATCTGTCCCCCGCCATCACTTGCCTACTACCAGTGCCTACACACCCCAGTACCTCTCTCCACAACAGTGCCTGCCACCGCTGGCTCCTACCCCACCTGCTGCTGCTACACAGGTGGGTGGTAACTTAAGCAACCATGTGCTCCATACCTTAGGCTGGAGCAGAGTTTAAGATGGCACTGGAGAGTAAGCAGTGGCAGGGGGCAGAGGTCTCCCCACAGGACTGAAAATTTGGTGGCAAGGGAGCACTGACAGTGTTAACTGCAACTCTCTGTTAACCCAAGGGAAGCCCTGAAGGCCATGTTCATAGATTGTACAGGGCTAGAAGGGAACCTGTAAGATCAGGGCACCCAGTACTAGGCAGGAAAGACAACTGGGGTCAGGAAGAGACAAACCTAGCAGGGTGCGGGGCCTGGACACAACGAAGCTGGTGGCAGTGGGGTGGGGATGGCAAGTGGGTGGACGTGAAGCTGGTGGCAGTGTGGAGTCGCCAGCACTAGGTGGGCCCTGAAGGAGGGGCCATGGCCACTCTGCCCAGCTCTGTGGGGCCTCCCAAAGCATGGGGCCCAAGGCAGTCGCCCCAATTTGCCCCCCCACAGGGATGGCCCTGGGGTCAGGTAACCCCAGCAAAATGACCATCCAGTCTCCACTTGAAGATTTCCAGGGTAGGTGATTGCACCACCTCGGGAGGGAGTTTATTCCACAGTCTGGACACCCTGACTGTGAAGAAGTTTTTCCTAGAGTTAAGCCTGAAATGGTCTTCCAAGAGTTTGTGGCTGTTACTCCTGGTTTTCCCCAAGGGCGCCCTAGTGAACAGTTGTTCACCGAGCCCTTGATGTATTCCCGTGATCATACGGCTCTACACACTAAACCAGTGGTTCTCAAATTTTTTTTTCACGGACCACTTGAAAATTGCTGAGGGTATCGGCGGACTACTCAAATTTTTTTTTGTTCTATAAATCAAAGCACACAACTCATATTTTAAAGTGAGTAGTCTTACCTTACAAGTACAGATAGTCTTGATTGTCCCCCAGTCTTTCTGTGGACCACCTGAATGGAGTTTGTGGACCAGTGGTGGTCCATGGACCACAGTTTGAGAACCTCTGCACTAGACTGTTCCAGTACGCAATGGAGTCAGCACTTGGCTGAATCCAGTGGGGGAGGGGGTCAGGTCAGCACACTTGAGACTGAGCCATGCATAGTATCAGGCTAGCACACCAAATCACAGCCAAGGACCAATCCCCCAGGCCAAATCTGGCCCAGGGACTGTCTTGGTGCCACTCATCCAGCCTGCAGGGCTAGGAGCTAGAGCACCACCGGAATAGAAAAGAAGTATATCCCTATGTTCATTGCTGCAATCAACCCAGATTGCACCCCCCACCCCTTCCGCCAAATTCATGCATGGAGGTGAGCTTTCATGCATAGCCCTCTCCACTCTTTCACCAAAGAGGAGCTTTGTAACCCTGCCTTGCACCCCCATGCTCTAGCTCTTGGGATGGTCCATAGTACATCATCCCACATCTGGCCCTATAGAAGTTAAATTGAACCTAGAGTATTATGAACTTTTCCAGTTTGTGCTCACCCCACTCCTATCCCAACCATAGTGGGGGCTAGGACCAGAGAGACTCCAGTAATGCAGTTCTATGGGGATTTAGAAAAAAATCCATTTCAGAAATATTTCTTTACTAGTGTCCTACAGATAAGGGAAATAACATGAAAGAGTTTTTAAAATGTATTATTTTTTATTACATCACTGTTCAGCAAAATATGCCAAAAATACTCTTCCCCTGAGTGGCTTGCTGTGGGCCTTGCTAGTGAGATAAATATTCCCTGCCTTATTTGAGAAAGTTAGTGACATAGACAATTCTAGCATTTATAACCTGCAATGAGACACCTCTTAGTCATAAATTACCTTAGGAAGCCCACTCTGAATTAAGTGGGGAAAAAACTTTCCCAGAGATGGAAGTACTGTAGCTACAGCATTACTGGGTAATGTTGCCAATTAGCCTGCTCTGACTTAATTAGCCTATTTGCACAGATGCTGCTATGCTGCTTGTGGTTTGTCTACTAGGCAGTCGACCACAGCAGTGTCACTGGTCAGCATGTGCCAAAACACCCAATCGCCTGCCCCACCTCCCAGCTAATGAGGGATTCTCACATGAGGCAGGGGAATGCTTACCAGCAAGGCCCACCCTGTAGGCTTCCTCAGAGCAGGTCTAAAATCTGATTTAAAAAAAAGACATCCAATTGTATTCATGCATCCCTTTCCTTTTTCTTTACAGCCCTCATCCCTGGGGACATGGAGGATCTGGGTTAAAGCAGTTAAGTAAAAAAAGCCAGACTTGAAATTGAGATTTGTGCCTTAGATCTACTTTTTGAATTCAAAAGGATGCTGGGGATTTTTTTCTAAATAGTTCTTACCATTCTCAAAAATAGATCCATTCAAATGTCACTGATTTTTCCAGGGATTTTTCTAGCTGTGTTTATTTTATATCAAATAAAGCCTGTTTAAACAACGCTTTCACCTTATTTTTCCTCTAGTTTGATCCTGCAGTGAAGTCAAAAGGCTGTGTGGAAGCATCCAAGCAGAATTCTGGCTTTGCTGCAGGATGAAGCAGCAGGAGAGTTAGGCTAAACAGCAAGAAATCTTTCACTGAACTATAATCTTCAAGGCATAAATCAGGAAACTACCAGCAAAGTAAGCTGCTTTGTATATTAGTGCTTCCCTGCAGGCTAAGCTAGGTAGGAGAGGTGTTGTCTGCCTTGGTTTGAATCAGATACAACAAAAACATGTAGCTGTTCTTGTAAATGTGTTCAGAATGTGCCCACATATAACTCACCCACTTTCAGAAGTTATTATCCTCACTGCAAAACTCCGTCTTGCCTACATTTTTATTCATTGAGGCAGGAATTTCTTTTTCCCTTCTCTGGAATTTTTCCTGGAGATAGGAAAGAGAAAACAGCAAAAGTTAACTCTGGAATGGAGAAAGTGCATTTAGCTTAAGTCACTGAAATATAGTTAAGTACTGGAGCATTTTCCTTCTCGTGAGCATAACAGTCCATAAAAATTGCTATGCAAATGATCAACCTGGAAGCTGTAAAACTCTAAAAAGGATCACAAAACCTCAGTCAGGATCTCAAGGATGTTGGACATACCTGGAGATTCAAATAAAGAAGAATTGCTTTTCCAATCAGAGGTCAATCGGTATTTGTTTCTTCTAAACTACTAAAAATGGGCAGTGTTGAGGCATTCAGGGTGCCTATATATGTACAGGTAGGCTGCATGTTGGAGACTCAATTAATTGAGTCTGCTGGAGTGTGGTACCCTCCAGCAGACTCCAGTGTCATGTGTACTAGCATCCCTGCACTGAAAAATGGTGGTGTGGTAACTTTTAACTAAAGTTTGCTCAACAAACTTGAGTTAAAAGTGGGGATGCTGCTACATGTGACCTCCAGGAACTTTAATTAGCTTCTAATTACAGCACCCCCCCAGCACTTGTATAAATGTCCTCAGTTACTATGTACTTCTTTTTCTAATTCGAAAGTGTTTAAGCACAGTTTCATTGTGTGACCAAATCTTGTTTTAAAGATACTCCAAAACAATTTCCCTTTTCATAAATTGCAAAACATGGTTATAATTTTAATAGTGTAGATTGAATATTTAGGACTAATCTACTTTGCAACTCTAGCCCTGTCAGGGGGGCTTCCTTCAACATACTTAACTTCCATAGTAAAATGGGAACATACCCTAAATGTAGCTATGTTATAACAGGGTTATATGACAGAGTAAACATGATCTAGTTACATATTTACAAAACAGAATTCAGGTAAACCCTAATATATCTGTTATGAAGTGTGTCCATATAAAACCACACCTTCTCAGACAACAGATCTGTGCTAAAGCTGTACCTACTTTTGTGATAATAATTAACTTCATTTCCTTCCCCCCCTCCCAAATTTAGCCTTGTAGATCCCCTATATTAGTGGGAAACTTCAGGTTTTTTTCTTTTAACTCATGAAATGTCAACAAAATCACAAGTTGATTTCCATCTGCAGGGACACATTCTTCCCTTATTTAGACAAGTGCAATCCCACTGAACGTAGAAAGATTGAACAGGTGTGAAAAGGACAGAATTGAGCCTTCAAAATGTCTATTGTTGGTGTGAGTATACTAACTGTTAAATTCAGCATGGGATTCAATGGTCTGGCAGTTACAGTGGCCTAGATTTTCAAAACTGATTGTTGATTTTGTGTGCCCATTCTGAGACATCTTAAGGATGTTCTGGTCTTAGCATTTTTGGAAAATTAGGCCCCTTCAAGGTGTCAAGTTGGCCATCCAAAAGCTAAGGACCCAAAAAGCAAGATGGTTTTGAACAGCTGAGCCATTTATCTTTAAATTCGTAAATCAGATGATTGGGATGTAATCATCACCAAAACAAAATAAACAGTAAGACTCCATGATGGTGCAATGCATGGTATCAATTTAGATACAAATTAACTATTTAGAGACAAACTTAATAGTTAATTCTGCCATTTGAATCATGACATTAATATTTGGTATATTTTGAGGTATGACTCTATTTATATTAAGAACTCACAACAATATCAACAATTAATCCTACTTCGCCTGCCATCAACTCAGCATGAAAACGACATATTTGCTAATCACTAGAGCAAACTGTTTTCACTGCCGCTGCAAACATAACTGAAAACAGAAAACATTAGATATGGATCAAACTTGCTGGAAGAAAGCTGAAAGTGATTTGCCCCATTTACAGTAGAAGCTAAAACATTTGCTATGTCACTGAAGATAGAAGGGGATTAACTTCTAGACCCAGATGCCAGCTATGCCTCCTCATCAACACAGCCCAGAACATCACTGGACCAAAAAGCACTGATTATAACATCCCAGATTCATTTACCTGCACTTCTACCAACATCACTTTTGCCAGCACTTGCTTACAGTGCCCTTCTATTGTCTACATTGGACAGACAGGGTAATCCATATGTGTAAGAATGAATGAATGCTGAACTGGTATCAGTGCCAGAAAGACAGACAAGCCTGTGGCAGAACACTTTAACCTTCCCAGATATGCCGTCACTGACATCAGAGTAGTGGTTCTTGACAACAAGACTTTAAAAACGAACTTGATTAGGAAATTGCAGAACAAGAAATCACCCACACACTGGATTGTTAGGTATGGCCTAAACTGAGACTATGGATTCTTACCCACTCACCTGGATTCGTTTTTATAAACCCTGTGTTCCTCAGTGGGTTAACTGCTTTGTTTTTTCTCTCTCCTACCCACCTTGCCTCTCTAAACAGCACCTCCTCCTTTCTCCTCCCCCCTTCCCTACCCTTTGCATTCTAATCACTGCTTCCAATTCAGCAGCTCTGTTTCCTGCAGTCCCTTCACAACATCTGATGAAGCCTCTGCTTATAAAAGCTTATGCTAGCTAGTCTATAAGGGTGTGTATGGAAATGCTCTGTGCACATTTTACAGTGCTGTAATTTAGAGCACTTTTTATAGTACTATAAAGATACACAGCTCTTAAACATGACAGAAGTGCAATGTTGGGGGGGGTAAGCGCTTTGAGCCTCTCTGCACTTCCCAGGTTCCACTGCAAGATTCAGGAGACCACTGACATGAGCAGACCAAAGGAGAAAGTGGATCTGGGATGAGAAGCATTCATCCAACCCACCACCCCTCCCCCCATGCCACCCAGCAGACACTGCTTCTGCCATAGGCAGCAACTTTCACTCAGGCTGACAGCCCAGCTCCAAAGGGCGGGGGGAGGTATCCCACCCACAGCATTTCCCCATGTCTAGCTGTCACCTGGCCCTGCTCCAAGCCTCTGGTACCCACCCACAGAGGGACTTGTGGGGGAGTGGTGTGTGGGTAGGTGCATGCATGTGTGTGTCCCACCCACAGTATGGCC
>NW_017729006.1:6949501-6951628 GCF_001723915.1 Gavialis gangeticus
CCCCCACAGTATGGCCCTTTAACTTCCCCCCCCCCCCGCCTTTGCTAGGAACCCTCATGGTGTCTGCCATGGGGCTAAGCAACAGCTCTTGCCCAGGCTGACGGTGCAGGGGAGCACTAACCAAGCTTGCAAAGCCCATCAAATACTGGCAGAATCACCAGAAATGTGACCAGAGTATAGAAGTTATTGAAAATGCTATAGGTTGCTAAAGATCTGTAAAATGCAGCTCTTCAAATTTAATACCTCATTTAACAAGAGTTAGTTTAAAGCACTGTACCCATTTTTAAAGTGCTGTAAAGCTGTGCACTTCTGTTACATCACAGCAATAAAGTGCTTTAAATAGTGAAAAAAGCAACTTCTGTGAGCACCCTAAAGGCGCCTTCTGTCTGACTTCAGCCTGGCACAGCTCTCTCTGCTAGCAAAGACTAGTCATGTAGCTTAAAATGCTATTGGAAGGCCATCAGATACTGCCATAATGAGCACCAGATAAAAGCCTATTTGAATAGAATAGAGCAAGCCTATTGTTGGTGACTGTTATCAGCAAGAAGTCATCTTCCTATAGCAGATGGACTCTAAATAGCATTAGATGATTAACTATGGCAATTCTTGCCCAGTGCATAGAATTAAATGGACTGTCAAATTCAGGGTCAGCAAGGAACTTTCCCTCTGGTCATACAGGACCTTATGCACCTGCTTAATTTCACCGACATCGAATGAGTAAAATTAGGCAATTGCAGGTTTGGCCCAAAGACATGCCTCACTTCCTGCAGGCCACCTAGTGGGATCCTCCATTAGCTTCAAGAAGGCAGCTCCCCCAGAATCAGATTCCCATGACTGCAGGCAGGCAATCCACTTCCCTCCTGCTTTGCCTTCCTCTCTGTTTCTGTATCTTCTTATTGCCAGGAGGTGTCTTTGGAGGATTTCTCCCCTTCAGATTTGTATTTAATTGTATTCTTCGCGAGTGTCTTCTAGTTGCGCTCGGTCTTTCAGATGAATGTTTCATCAATATGATTAGGATCACATCCCTCAGTCTACCCTATTTACACAATCGGTTGTGACAGCTCAGAGTCTAGTACTCCCTCAAGGAAATATCCCATACCACCCCATCAGTTTATTCAAATCATGTTTTTGCACTCCGTGCTCTCGGGCTAATGGTATTCTCTTCTGGATTAGGTATTTGCGAGCCCCACCTTTCCCAAGCAGGATTAGGTTACCCCTTCCCATTAGCCAGCAGGCTAATATCATTAACAGGCCTGTGGATATTTGCTCTTGAGGGGGTGGAGGGGGGACACTGAGGAGTCAGTAGAAGGAGGAACGCTGTTGTCAAGGAAAAGAGCACTTTTGTCCTGAGGGGGGCTCTCTCGGAAGGGGGGATGTCAGGCCCAGCAGACAGCAGCAGGGGGCAGGGTCTGCCCTGCAGCAGCCCCCTCACCGCCCGCTCATTCTCGCGGCCGCGGCCGCGGGGCGGGGCCTCCGGGAGCCAAGGCCCCGCCCTTTTGCTCCTGCCACTCAGCTCCTCAGAGCTGGAGCGCCGGGATTGGCGGGCTCCTGCGTCCAGCGCCGCAGCCCTCTCGGGCGCCTCGGCTGAGGGGTCTCGGTACAGCCGCCGGCGTCGGGGCAGCGCCAGCAAGGGGGCGGCGCTTCGTTTCCTTGCAAAAAACCACACAAACAAGAAAAACCCATCTCCCGCCTGCCCCGGCCCATGCACGATCCGGCGAAATGGGGTCTGGGGGCTGCTGCGAGCTGATGCTCGGAGCTGGGCCTTGGGCCCTGCTTCCGTCAGGCGCCGGCTTGGGGGGCACGTGTGCGCGTACACTCCCACTCGCACAGCAGCTGCCTTCTCCTGAGCACCGACTGGGGCAATTCCCCAGCTGAAACGTGTGTCCCGAAAACCCCGGGATTCAAGTAACCCCAAACATGCGGCGCCCCCGGGCGGAGGAACTCGCCCCGCCGCTGGCCGGAGAAAGGCGCCGCCCGCCCGGCTCCCGCCGCGCAGCACCCGCGGAAAGCGACGGGAAGGCGCGAGCGAGCCGAGCCCCACCCAGGCCGAGCCCGGGGCCGCCGAAGCGAAAGCCCAAGGGATGTCCCCGTGCGGGCACAGCCGGGCTTTACGGGGGGGGGGGGGGG
>NW_017729006.1:6951638-6957969 GCF_001723915.1 Gavialis gangeticus
AGCCGCGGGTCTCTGCCCTCAGCCCCAGAGAAGCAGCAGCAGTAGCCCCTCCGCCTTCATTATAAATATAGACTTGTTTATCAGTGTCAGGCGAGGCAGATTAATTAGATACATCTATTCACAATTCGGTGTCTGGCATCCCGTTTTAGGAATGCCTGATCAGCTCAAGGTGTTAATTGGGGCCAGCCAGGCACTTATGTGTCTATTAAACAGCGTGAGGACTTTTCACAAGTACTAAGCTCCTTTCCGTGCAAAAAAAAAAAAAAAGGGGGGGGTGGGGGGGAGAGGCTGTCCAGAGCCGGCAGCGGGATCGTGCTCCCTAACACGGGGTAAAGAGCTTTGCAAGGAGAGAAGCAGCTCCGCCGCAATGCCTGGCCGCCGGGGGAGGGGGGGGGAGATCTCCGGCCGGTTTGCGTAGGGCAAGTAGCGAAGAGGAAAAAAAATCCGCATTGGCTCCATCTCTCAACAAAAATCTAGTTTGTTTTCTTTTTTCCCTCCCTCTAAATCCCACCACCCCAAACCCAGAGCAAGGCACGGACCGGGGGTTCTCACTAGATCCACGCCGACTCAGTGTCCAGAAAAGCACTGTAACTGCCAAAGGGTCAACCAAAAAATAAATAAACAAACTAGCTGCCACGGTGGAAGGACAGCGGCGGGGTGAGGCTTTAGGAGGCGTTGCCACCTCCGGGCACAACGAGAACTCCTCTTTGAAGCCACTCGGCCCCGTGGTTTTATTTTCCACCGGGAAAGTAAGGCCAAGTCGGGCCCTGGGTGGCAGCTGCTCTCCCCCTTCGAGGACGCCGATGGGGTAGGTGGGATTTTAGGGGGACGGGTTGGTTTTTTGTTGGGCTTTTTTGCACGTGCAGGGGCAGGGGCCGCGGTGAAGGATGCAAATGCCCAGTCTGATTGCGTTAGGGCGGTGGGGGAGGCTCCCCGTGCTACGGGGTTTGGCTCATTGTGTTTGCAGCGGGGGCTTAGTTAATCCTATTATCGCCTGCATTTCCTCAGGGAAGCTGAGGATGCAATGGGGGCGGTGGGGAAATGAAGCAGTGGGAAGGGGGAATTGCCTCAAAGCCGGGGGGGGGCGGCAAAAACCCCGGGTTGAGAAAAGCGCTGCTGTGAGTTGGGACGGTACAGAGAGAGAGGCGAGCGGGGGGAGCTCCCGTCGCATCTCTGCAGAGCGGCTCTTTATTGAGAAGCTCGCAGGAGGTGATAAGTGAAATTCACACGTCTTCCCGCACCCGGACCGGGGCCGAGCTGACACCTCGCCACCCCCTCAGCCGCACCTGCGTCTGCGTCTGGGAGCTGGCATTTGAGGCGCATGGAGGGGGTCTGGGGAGGGGGACATTTGAAGCGCAGCACTGCCGGCTGCGGGGGGTGGGAGCACGCTGGTACTACCGCCTCGCAGCGAGGCGGGAAGACCGCAGCCGGGGGGCTCAGCCCAGCCCTGCACCGCCCCGACAGCTTGCACGCAGCCGGGGCTAGGGCCTGAGAACGGGCGGGGAATCGAGGAGCTGGGCATCCAGTTCATTCATTCAATCTAGCGACCCTAGACCCAAGCTGAGCGATCAAAAGCATGGAGTTTCCCCTCCACTAGAAGAGGCAAATTCCCCGCTGTCTCCTACGACCGTCAAAAATAAACAAACAAAATAATAATAATAAAAAAGAAAAGTTCACCACCCATCAAATGAGCCCCTCTGCGCCTTGGGCAAGTGCATTCTCTTACCGTTAAGGGTGTCCTTATGTCACTAGCCCGTCTGTTTCCTAGAAGAATTCCTGTTGTGCTTGCAAAGCTGGGTCCATCCATAAAGGGCTGGTAGAGAGAAGGGGAAAAAAAGAAAAAAGACCCACCAACAAAGAGCAAGAACTACACACACACAGAAGAGCCAGCCCCATTGTTGCCCCACTATACATACCACTTTATTAAAAATGACTACTATGTACATAAAAAAAAAAAAAAAAAAAAAAAGAGAGAGAACCCAAAGAGACCTGAATTTTAAAAGTCTGTGCACATCAGCTCTTTAGGTTCAACAGTTTTCCTTAAAGTGTTGGGACTTTTTTTTTTTTTTTTTTTTTGCAAATAGGAGGGAGTAGAGAAGTTGCACTTTCGAAGTAATACGGGGCAGCTGAAAAAGTCACTTTACTTGCACGTAAATGGATACCCTGCTGATGAACCTCTCCATGACCCATTTTAATGCTCCAGTTGTTTAAGTTTGAATAACTAGGGGGAAAGGGAGAAGGGAATTGCTTTTAAAAAAAAAAAAAAAACACCACAAAAAAACCCAACACTCCAAAAAACTCCGAAAGCACCAACTTCTGCTGATCCCAACCAGACTTCTATATGTAGACTATTCATACAATATTCCACAGTATTCTACAGTGTACTTAGACAAAAAGAAAAAAAAATACAGCTGTACAATTTTTTGGCCACCTCTATGAAGATCCTCATAGCTTCCACATCCAGAATTTTTAGAGTTTTTTCATCCTATCCTAGACAAGGAAAAAGGCAGATTTGGTCATCAGAACCAGGGCCTGGGTAACAGGGCATTCACATCAACCCCTTCCCAAAAGGGTTTTATTCCTCCCTTGGCTCAGCTGCTTTCTGCCCAAGCAACTCCAAATGTTAGATGTTTCTGACCAAGTGTGCAGGTACCATTGGAATAGTGCCTGCTCTGCTCCAAGCAGAGAAGTAGCAACCGTGCAGCAACTCGGAGCCCCTTCTTGCTCAAGGGACCTAGAAAAAGAGTTTAGGATCCACACCCACATCTCCCGTTTGGTAGTGCACAGCACTTACCCATTGGCTGCCGGGCCAGCCAAACTATACACTTTAGTGTCTCCAATAAATAAGCCACATTGTAAAAAGCCAGGATCCTTACCATAGCCCCTTCCACTTCATCCTAAAATTGTTAGTCAAATGATATTATCCTTCCCACCCTGCAGCAGTCAAAAAGCTTTGGCACCTTCTATAGAATTGCACAAAACAATTCAAGGTGGAAGGCAAGAGTCTTTTTGGCAATTTTAATGCAAAAAAAACAAAACCAAAAAAAAAAAAAAAAAAAAAACAAAAAAAAAAAAAAATAATGGTGAAAATCTAATTTTTTTTTTAAAAAAAAAAAAAAAAAGGGGGGGGGAAAGTAATTTTTTTTTTAAAAAAAAAAAAAAAAAGGGGGGGGGAAAGTAATTTTTTTTTTAAAAAAAAAAAAAAAAAAAAACCAAGGCCACCCTGAAAAATTTAGCTGAACAGGATAAAAACAGTTTAAGAACTAGCATAGAAAGCATAGTAGCCCATGCCTTTTGAAGTGTCTTTGCCATAGTCCTCAGCATTAATGTCCTCACATTTCATTGTAGGAGAGTTTTCATTGCTAGAAGTGCTAGGGGAGAGTCGTCTTCTCTTACAAGCACCCGTGTAGACCCCTGAATCATTTGAATCTAGAGACTTTATGGAAGGTGGGGTCTCTATCCAGGATGAGCCAATTTCTTCTTTAACTTTCTCTTTAGAAAGCTGGTCTTCAGAGAAGCCTGAAGGACTTGTTCGTGAAGTCCACGTTACTTTTCTCTGATAGGAGGCTCTGCTTCCCCACCCCGCCATAGATGAAAACGTTGGATCAGGATAGTATCCCAGTGCATGGGATGTCTGAAGCGGAAGCGATTTAATGCCATAGGGGAGCAAGGTGCTTGGTGAATACTCTCCTTCGTAAGAGTTCATGTCCAGTTTGTTGGCACCAGACTGCTGCACAGGAGTAACAAACCACCTCTGGGGGGGATTGGACACTTCTTCATTTTGCTGGGGCGAGAGCAAGCCATTTGTCTGAGGTACTGTTCTCTCACCATTGTAAAATCTGGCTGGTGGTAGGTTGTTGACAAACTGTTCCTGGAAGAATGGCTGCACACTGTACCGGGCTCCTGGGACAATCTGGTGGGATCTAGGAGAATCCGTGGGAGATGGAGTTAACCTGTCATTTTCTGAAGCTGTGTACATGCTACAATGCAAAAAAGAAACACTAAGTGCTGTTCTTTATAATTCCATGTACTGGCATTAAAAAAGCAAGACAGACTGAACTATGTGCTATGGCTAAAATTCTGGCATTTGGACCACTTGATCTGTTCTGCTGAGTTAGCCTCATGGGAGGCTAGCTTCCGAGTTCCACCTTCATCCCCAACTTAGTTATTTACAGGCCTAAAATACTCAAGTGCCGCTCCTATTAGCATGCAGCATTTCAATGCTAGAAGAGCCCACTGCAGATGGAACACAACAGTTTACAAAAGAAAGAAATTATACACCATCGTATAAAGCAGGAACTTTGTATAGACAAAAATGCAACAAATTTGTGACGGATCACAGATCTGCTACTGCCTTGTAACCAAGAGCATTGGCTTACCTAAATTTTAGGCAAGCCTCACTTGGACACAGTCAAGTGAGGGCATATAAAAATAATGCCAACATCTTTCTGTAGGGACATGGGGGAGGGGATGGATTTTAAAAAGTTAAGACATATACGTGCCTCTTAATGAACACAACCTGGATAAACAACAGCAGAATTATACTTACGAATCATAGTTGTCCCTGAAGCCTTTTGCAAAAGGGTTATGGTCAATTTTAAGCTGGGTGATCTAAGGGGAAAAAAAGAAAAAGCAAAAGACAGTGATTATGCGGGGGGAGCGTCAAGCACATTAGGCTATAGATTTAGTCTCCCTCCACACCCTCACTTACATCAGTATTCTGATACGCAGTAACTGCTATGAACTGTGTTTCTGGGAAAATAAATGTCTGAGTTTTTGAAGAGTCATTGACATCTTCGACTCCATCTTCAGTCACTTCTACAATATGAAGTCTCGGCTGGTATTTGTGTAGAGACTGCAGCACTATCATCTAAAAAACAGCAATGCCAAAAGCGGATATTCCATCAACTACATAAAACTGCAGCTAAAATCTTACATATTAGGGATAGAAGAAACTCATTTTAAGACCAACGGCTCAACTGTGCATGAGAGAAAGCACCCACTGGAAAACAAGTAAAGCGTTCTCTGGTTTTGCTCGAGTGCAAAAAAGAGCATTTCTCCTATTGCAAAGAACTCAGAAAGACAGCAGGTCAGGATGTTTTTGACACCATGGATTCTTATTTGAAATTTCATGGGTTTAATTTTGTGAATCAAGCGTGGGTGTTTGCACACCTAACAGGGCTAATATATTATGGCACTCTATAGCACTTAAAAAGGATTTCATGAACCATAGGGTGTGTAGCACCCAAGCCCAGAAGCACTGGTTTAACTTTACCATGAATACAAGCTTAACCTCTTTGCAGAGGCAAGTTGTACCTTCATCTTTAAGCTTTAGAAGGAGATGAAAGATCCACTGTCAAAACCCCACCAAGGGAAAGAAAACCTACGAGACTAAACAGAAAGTGGAAGTTTCACCCAATGTCTACTTATTAGTGCTCCAGATTGAGAATTCAATACAGCAACATAATTATTTGATACAGGGGTGAAGTCAAAGAACAGCACATCCTGCCTAGCTAAGGTCTTTACCCTGCTGCTTGGGAAGCCCCAAGGACCCCTTGCCACAGCAGTTTGTCATTTATGCACCTGACACAAGCCCCTCATTTACCTGAGCATTGTTGTTGTTAGCACCTTTATTATTAGTCAGCTTCAGTTTCCCGAAGGAGATCTCCTGCCTCATCCAGTGAGCTCCAGTGTTGGGGGATTCAGGGTGAACATATACCTTGTTACCTAGTGGGGGAGAAGGAAGAGGGAGGCAAGACACACCAAGTCAGAACAAGAGTGGCTGGCCCCCCTCAGGGTAGGGGACAGGGCAGCCAAGTGGCGAGGGTGTGGGCAGCAAGCCCCACACACCTTGCATGTTGTTGTCCGCCTTGCCGCACGTCACCCACTTGCCCCCCTGGAAGCGCCAGTGGTTGGGGTCGGCCAGCACCACCTCCACGAACACGTTGTAGTGGGCCGTGGAGTTCAGGCCCGTGATGTTGAAGCTCAGGAAAGGAAACATGCGCCTGCAAAAGAAGGGGAGGAGAGAGAGAGATTAGCGCGGATCGGGACCCCCGGAGCCCCGCTCCCAGGCAGGGGTTTCGCTGGGGGCAGCTCAGGAGCCGGGCGCAGGGAGCGAGAACGGAGGCGGGTACACGGCTAGCAGAGAGCAACCGCGGCGCCGGCTCCGTCCTGGACGTGAGGCGCGGGGAAGGGGCTCCTACCTGCCCTGCTTGGTGATGATCATCTCGGTCTGGTGCCGGTGGAACTTGAGCCAAAGCGGCCGGTTGCAGAGGAAGACCTGGGCGCGGAGCCCCGCGGCAGCGCCGAGGGCGCCCAGCCCGCCGCAGGC
>NW_017729006.1:6958119-6964328 GCF_001723915.1 Gavialis gangeticus
GCTCCGGGCTGAGCCCGTCCAGCGAGTACCGCGCCGCGCCCGCGCCCAGCTCCTCTTCGCCGCCCGCCGCGCCCTTGCGTCCGTCCGTCTTGGCGACTGCGAAGGAGCCCGGCGCCTGGCCCGCCTCAGCCTCCAGCATCGCGCCGCCCAGCTTCTTGGCGCCCTTGTCCAGTGGGGGCGAGCCCGCGCCGCTGCGGTAGAAGGGGCCGCCGGGCAGGAGCTGCTCCCCCAGCTGCATCGCGGCGGCGCGGACACACGCGCTCAGCCTGCCCAGCTTGGCGCCCGCGGTATTTATAGAGGCGCGCCGGGCCCCAGAGCCGCCGGGGCGGGGCTTGCAGCGCCCCACGCGCGGCCCATTGGCTGAGGCGCCTGACACTAATTGAATTAGACAGGCACTAATTGGAACAAGTCACCTGCGACTCCCCCCTTGCCTTTCAGCCGGCTGCAGGGGGGGCGGGAAGGACGCGATCGCCCCTGCCCTGCCCGGCCTGGCCCGGCCCGAGGGAGCGAGCGAGCGGCTGGTTTGGGTCCCGCCGCTTCGGCTCGCCGAGGCCGGGAAGCCCCAGCCCCGTGTACGAGCAGCAGAGCTGGCCCGCGCAGGGCCCGTGCACCCGGCTCCCCCGAGACCGATGCAGGCGGCGGTGCGGGAGCCCCCTACGCCTGGCGCAGGGACACGCGCGGCTCGAGGTGGTCCCAAGCAAGTACCACAAGCTGCGTGCGGCTCCCCGCGCGGCATGCCGCCTGCCTTCAGCCTTCCCCGGGGCGCACAGAGCAGGGAGCGCCCCTCCGGCGCGGGGCAACCCTGATGGAGCCGCCTCATCGCTTCCCTGCCCGCCCTCCTCCCGGCTCCCGTGCGCCCGTGCGCCCAGCTCTCTGCCGTGTGGGTTGAAAGGGAGCCCTGAGCACCCCTCCGCTCCCCATTCCTGTAACCCCCCGCGGAGGACGGAGCGCGGCAGGCTCCGGGAGCAGCCCCGCACCACGCAGCGGGTTGCGGGGCTGGACAGGGACGAAGCGCAGAGCCTCGCCTCCTCCGCTATTCAGCACCAAAGTGGCCAGGGATGAGGAACACTCACTTCCCCACGCGGCAGAGGAGCGCTGTTAGCGCCCAGCTAGAGCAAAACGGGAGCACAGGGATCTCGACTCAGGCTCTGACATGGGAGCGAGCTGATTTCCCCACCCCTTATGTTGCCCGTAAGCCCGACAGACAGACATGGTAAACGACTGGAAGCACAAAGATTGACACCACGAGTGCAGGCGGCGAACAAAAGATTTGCCTCGTACATTCTCCTTTCCCCATCTGTTAAACCCTAGCGCTGGGATTTTTCCCCCCGCTTCTCAACCTGCTCCCCCACCCCCTCCCCAGAGCAGGTGGAGGAAGACAGCTCCCTGCTCTGCTCCAGGAGCTGGATGCTTCCTCCGGCGGGGAGACACAAGAAGGAGCCTGTTCCCACCTGCCTTAAACCCCACACGCCGCCTCTCTGAGCCAGCTGCGATTTCAATCCGTTCCTGTCAATTTCCGGGGGGATTTTAGTCAATTTCCAGCGGGACTTTAGGAACGTGTCAGACCCTCTCCTAAGAAATTGGATGATCCCGGCCTCTCCATTCCCGCAGTCCAGGGGGGAGCCACCGCTGAAGCCTCTGCCCGGCAGAGAAATAAGGAAAAGAGCCTCTGCTTGTTCACTGTGGGGCCATATTCGGCGCCTTCTCAGGCAAAGCTGCGCTCGACGATGTGATTTTTACACCACCAAGAGCTGCAGGGCTAAGCTGTGCGCGCACATGAGGGGTTCATTCGTATTTGATTTCCTCGCAGAGGAAATGACTTGAGCATCCACGGCGGGATTTTACCCTGGTTAATTTGTTCTTTGCCTGAAACCGACAGACGAGAAACCTTGCCACTGAAGACAAAGTAGCTGGACAAATCATAGGGCATCTAATCTATATTTTTTTACAGAAGCAACCAGCATTCAAAGCCGCGCTTCACGAATCCCAAGGAGACCCTGCGCATCGGAGGCACGCAGCTACAACGCAGCCGTCCTCGGATATACTTAAAACAAAGTTCAGCCTCCCGTTGTGCGCTGCTGTGAGCCGGGGTCTTGAATCACGGGCTCGAGATCATCGCTTCTCAACCCCACCTCCGCCAGGTCGCCCCGTGCTATAGTCACGTGTGGGGCTACAGTTGTGTAACTGGCTCCCTCAAGCACTTCAGATGTCACCATGTAGATCAGACAGAAGAGACTTTTAAGAAACAGAAAGAAGAGTGTCATATTCGTAAACCTACTAAAATAACCTCCAAACCACAAAAAATGAACGGGGAAAGAAAATCCGGCTTTCATCTGATTTCATCCTGTTTGACTTGATTTAAATACGTGAGGGTCACTACATCTAAAAGAGAGATTTATTCCGGAATACCCGCAGTTTTATGTGCGCTGTACGTTGTACAGGGGCAATTGCTGAAGATGTACTTGTACGCCTCACTTTTTGTCTTTTGGATGAAGTGTACCTCCTGCCTGTGAATGAAGTCTGTGTTACAACAAAGCGCTTAACTGCGTGGGACTTAAGCACGTGCTTAAACGCTTTGTTGAACGGCTCATGAAAGGAGAAAAGACTTCATGATCCAGTAGATCTTTTCTATTTGCCATTAGTTTTTCATATATATACCCCAGGGGATCTATGATAACTCCCCGAAAAAAAACAACCCTTTACTTTCTTCACTAACAGAAGCATGCCAGTCACCTTCCGTGTCGGTCAGAGAAGACCTGATGCCAGGACAATAGAAAGTAGCTCAAGATTTACAGGTCATCCTAGTTTCTCTTGGTTCCTCCATTGATATGCGGCTGTTCGGGGTTTTTTGTTTTTTTTTTTCAGCCTAATAATCTTTTCCCTTATTTTGTAAAAACATCTCTCACCATTGCTGACTCACCCTTTTGACTCTCTTAAAATAACAGCTCAGAAGTTGGGAGCCTTTTCTGTTTGCTACGTATTTGAAAGGGGAAGGTTTGCCCTTTTTGAGTAAAAAAGTAAAAATAACTTGATCAAACACAGAAGGAAGGACTTTTCTACGATTGGTGCCTGAGGTGTGTAAGGGGGGCGGGGAAGGGGAAGGGGGTGTTAGGAGTTCTTCCTTAAACTGTCATAGATTTTTTTTTGCATATCATGTTTCCAAATCCAAAATTTTCCACAGGTACCACGTATGTCAAGCGGCTTCAGTTTGACTTGTGCTAGATATCTTGGTCCTCGTTTTCAAAACTGTTGAACATATGCAGCATTTTCTGAAATCAATGAGCTATGGGTGCTCAACAGCTCTGAGTATCAGGCCCAGCATGTTTCAGCTTGGGTGCTTGGAAATTTAGTGGCTTTAAAAAAAAAAAAAAAGAATTAGCTACATCCTTTTTATGCCTCCATGTTCTCACTTGTCACGTGGGAATAAATATTCATTTACTTCCTATGGGTGTTTTGCGAGACTGAGATAATTAATGGTTTTAAAGTGTTTTTGACCCTAAGGGGGAAAGGATGTAAAGTTATATTATACTGCTATAGGAATCAACATCATGTAATGTCATCCTGACATTAAATAAGTGAGATTTTTAGCTCACACTTGAACTATACATTTTTTGAAGCAAACATAATCTGTAGCAGTTTAAAATCCATTTGGTAAAATATAGTCAGAATGAGTTCATTAAAACAAATTACACCAATTTTAAAGAGAAAAAAATAGCTCTACAAAACCTAACCATCATTATCTTCAACATTCACTGAAATATCATGAGATTCACCTTTTTACAGTTACAGAAGGATAACAGTAATTAAGGCACATGGAAAATTTGACAGGGAGGAATAGATAGTTTTGCCATCAGGGGTCAAATTAAACGTTTTTAAAAGGCAGAAGCCAGGAATAAAGATTAACATATTTAGTCCTTTCTATCCAAACATATGCTAAAGAAAGAGGTTTATGTGAAAATTCAGCAACAGATGGGGGAAATCAGCTACCGACAGGAATAGCTGGAATGCAAACCACAAACAGGCAAAAATTAGTAAACCAGAAACTGGGATGTATTCTGGAAGGACAACTCAGCATTTGCAAATAAATTGTCCTTAAAACAAACCTGTAAATTATTACAACGATCCACGCTCCCTTCTTCTGCAACATGGTTACAAGGGAAAATATTACTAGAAATTACAGATTTCCTTTTATTCCCTTTTAAGGATAATGATCTTTACTAACCAGGGAGTGATCCAAACTATATGAATGCACAAACGATGTAAACTACATTCAGGACAGTTCCTTTAAGTGAGGGCTGGTTGCAGCTAATGTTCAGGGCATCCACCACAATGGATAGTTTTGCTAGAGTAGAACCAAAGTACAGCTTTTCTCAGTTATACAGGTGAAGCCAAATCTCATCAGTTTGCCATGAGCTATAAAAGCACACTGGAAGAATAGGTAAGACACAGTCAGTTCAGCAAGTGTTTGGGAAGGCTGAGAGAGATTTGGGATGGAGATAGCCACAGAATTAGCCCAAATTACCATTTTGGCAGCCCTCTTTTTTTCTTCAAAGAAGAAGTTTAATGGAAGGAAGCAGAAATACTGGAATGAGCATTGAAGGATCACAGAAGAAACTCCAACCACAAGGAACACAACTCCCTATAGCTTGCATTATTCATATGATGGGAGTCACAGACTAGTGCTTCTTAAAATTATTGCCTTTTTCCTCCATTATCTTTAATCAGGAATGCCTGAAAATTTGGAGAACTTTTTCCCCTTATAAAACAAGATAAATTGCTCAGATTTTCCTAGTACTCACATCCTCATTATTGTTATAGAACAATGATGGGTGCAATCTTCAGAAGCAGTATGTTGGAAACATATGCCATTCCAAATGTACATTTTGAAATACTCTTATTTACAGTTTGAGTTCAAGAATGTCTTGGATTTTTATACCAGAGACAATTCAGCTGCTTTTTACAGTATTTATTTGAGGCCGCTTAGTGTAGCTGTCAGTTTAACTTTAAATTCTTCAGGAGTTGTTCTCATTTATTTCCTAGCACTTTCAAAAGTAAGAATTCATCTCAAAGGCTTTTATAAGACACAGACTAAGTTCATTATGGGGCCAGGACTTACGATGTCAGAGCCATAATAGGTGTCTGTTAATCATTTTATTTTTCATTATTTTTGTTCTATAAAGACTCAATCTGGGGCTTGAGAAAAACAACCCTCTGGGCTGAAAAATGGCCAACTGTGATACATGCCAGAGGCAAGGAGCCTTTCAAGGTGGTATCTTTTACTGGACCAACTGTATAGTTAAGCTTTTGGGTGCAAGGTCTAGGGGTGCCAACTTTTATTTTTGCCTGGGGGAGAGGATGGCTAAGATGATGGACATGTGGAAAGTTTTATGCATTTTAAGTGACAGCCCTCTTCCAGAAGGGGGCCAGGGCCCACAGGCCCCATGTACTCAGCACCTACGCAGGTCCTCAGGACCTGGCCCAGCCAGACTTTGAGACCAGACCAAAAGCTTATCTAAGATTTCTCTAAGCCATACAGTTGGTCCAATAAAGGAAATATATCACCCCCTTCCTTGAAAAAAAATAAATCCTTGCCCCTTACATACAACAGTGATTCCAAACACAAACACCATTATCATAAGACAGGTCACCTCCGATCATCATTTACCACCGTAATCAGCACAGCAAGAATCCCAGGCACTAAGTAGTTGCAAAGGAGGACTAGTCGGCTTCAAATAAAACGAGAAATTAGGATCAAAATTCAGTACATGCATGAAAACATAGAGATGGGTTGGCTACCCCCTCTCTTCGTTTCCTTCAGCCCAGCCGCTCTCTTGAATTTCCGGCCTCACCGCCAGAGGGGGAAGGTAAAGCAGACAAGGCGCTGGCACCTCTGGAGCAGGTACACACACAGTGAGGGCAAGGTCCATGCTGGGACTATGCCGGTGCTCGGGCTGGTGGTTTCCGGGACAGGAAAACGCTAATGGAGACGGAGCTCCAGAGAAAAGGCCCCGAGTTCGGGCATTGTTTTCAGTGGGATCAAAAGTCACCCTGAGGGGCTCAGGCCTAGCTCCTTGGCACAGGTTCCTGGGGCTGCTCACAGCTCTCGAGGGGGAGGGGCAGTGGGCTGGAGACTCCCCTGGGCTGGAAGGGCTGGTGTCCCGCGGCGCTGCCTCCCGCCCCGGGGGGCGCTTCCTAGGGGAAGAGGCGGG
>NW_017729006.1:6964739-6978748 GCF_001723915.1 Gavialis gangeticus
GGGGGGAGCCGGGCGCCTGGGCCGGGGCAGATCACGGCTCTGGCTCGGGCAAGACCTAGTCACACGCGTGTTGTATCGCTTGATGGCTACGGATCTGTGCGTGCGCGCGCACCTCACACGCATATACACATAAATGTAGACATGCACATACATAGATGCATACAAACATACGCATCTGTGCACGTACATGCATATAATGTATGGGTCTATAGTTATACATATACCATGATATATACACTATACATGCAATGTATATAAAATACATTTACACGTTGTATATACTAGATTTTGCATATATATACACACATTTTATTTCTATATATAAAATGTGTGTATGTATGTGTATATATGTATGTATATATAGAGACACACATACATATATACACAGATATATGTGTCTATAATGTATTCACTGGTGCAATACACACACGTATATACATTGTATTTATACTACATAAACTATTTATACAATATATATAAAATGTGTGTATGTGTATATATGTATGTATATACAGAGACACACATATACATATATCTGTGTGTATGTATGTAAAATATAGTGCACTAGTGAATGCATTATACACACACACCCAGATACACACACACCCACTTACATACATGTGTAAGTGCGCGCGCGCATAAATACAAATGCATTCCCTGGGGTGCACGTGTGTGTGCAGAGACGAGCCCCGCGCCCGCTCAGTGTGCGCAGAAGTGTACCCGTTCACCTAGCAGGGGCACCCTCCAAGCCAGGCGCAGTACCCGCGTGTCTGCACCAGCGGGTATGCCCTCGCAGACGCTGAGATCTCAGACATCCCCGGTGCCGGCGACTCCCGAGACCTGCCCGGAAAGAGCAGGAAGATTTCCGCGGCGAAGCAGCGCGCGGGACCCATCGCGCTGCCTCGGGGCTGGCGCGGAGCGGGGCGGAGGAGGAGGGGAAGGACTGGGCTGAGCACTTTAGGCTGGCGCCCAGCAAGTGCATTTCTTGTAAAGCAGCTGATAATCTGGAGCCCTTTGCTAAACTGCAGAGATCTGAGCGAGTTTCAGATTGAAGAACGGAAATTTCTGATCTCTGTCACCGTGGGGATGTTCCTCTCCTGCAGCCTGCCCCATTGTTTACATTCCAGTAGGTGCTCTGAATGTTTCCAGTCTGCAGACTACCGACCGAGCCCCGGGCAGGACACTGCACCCTGCCCCTGGTCTCTATTTTTAAACTGAGAGATTATGCAGATTACTGGATTTGTTTTAATTACCACTGAAACGTCATATAGAAGAAAATGAGACATCCAAGCAAACTTCTACAACCCATTTATGAGATTTAATGATATTTGTTAAAAGCCTAACATTCCCATTACCTGCAGCTGAATCTTAGCGGTAATGTGTTTGGGGAATCTTTTGATTGACTTCAGTGGATTTTTAGATTATGCCCCTAGGACTACTCTATTAGAATTACTTAAAATACCTCCTTGCTGTAGGATTTACTGCTGCCATTAGTTATTCAGCACTGTTGAGAGCTGTTGTATATTCCTAAACGTTTTTAACAGCATAGAAGAATGTCAGTGATTACAAACTTCTAACAAGAGCACTAAAGAAACAGTTCTGGGAGCAACACCTTGCTTGACAGGGAGGTAGAATCAGCATCACACAATTCAAAATGACTGCAGACAATCGGGATAATTAAAGATGAGATTTTGAAGTCATTCTATTGTATATGCTCAGGTGTTAGTGTGTTTAGGCTCTGCCATTCATTTGGTAATTAAAACCAGGCATTCTTAAGTATCCAGTCCTGCAGACACTCATACAGCATGGTTATTTTGTATAGGTGAGTACCTCTAAAATGACTTAGGTTAGTATTAACAGGACCAGCACAGAATAGCAAAAATCAACAACACCTGGACTCATTTGTCAAATTGATTACAAATATTGAAGTTCAATGGGTCCAATTTTCAAGTTTGAGCATCTTCAATTCCCATTACATTTACTGAGATTGGCACATCTAGAAATCAGGTCATCACTACTTACATTTCAGGCTTTTGGTTTGTAAGCATTTGTCTAGAAGGCATGTCTACCTAGCTTCTGCCATTTCTATCTCTGTTGATTTTATGAGCCCTAATCTGTAGGCTAGAGACATGGGCATGCTTATACTGGCAGAAAAATAGTTGCATATTTGATTGGAAGAAACTACTGTTAATAGGGCTTAGTACATACTAAGATACTTGAGCATCACTGATACTAGTGTTTCTACCATGGAAATGCTATGTTTGTCTCCCTGGATGCTATTGGATAATACTGTGGAGTTTTGGAGTCCTGGAGTGGGAACTTTGCCAGCACAAAGGATTTTGAGTTATACAGATGATAAGAAGTACAATAAGCAAACCCACCCCAAAATAGTTTAAAACATTATGATACAATGTTTTCAGATGTTCAGGCTTCAGTCTCCTGTGGTGTCAAAAGGATCCTAACATTTCTAAATAAAAATGAAGATTGGGGGTGGGTGGAGGTAGGGGAAAATAAACTTGCAACCCTTTGTTTTCCATCATAAAGAAGAAAAAAGAAGTGCAAACACAAGATTTCCCTTTACAAGTCAGTTCTAATATAGATTGTTGGTTTCAAATGAAACAAATACCAACCATCGCATACACCCACTAAGTAAAACCCATCAGATAAAGCACAGATGTTTTGCTAAATCAGTATAATGGATTTTTCACTGAATTCTCTACCTAGCGTATATGTACACTACAATCCAAAGGTGGGGTGGCAGCTTAGGTAAACATACCTGAACTAGATTTGATTTAGCTTGCTTTGGTACCAGTAATAGCATGAAATTCTGCACAGGCTGCAAAACCCATCAGGCTTCCCGGATACATTTTGGGAGGCTGGCCTACTGTGAGCTCTGTGTAGCCACAGTTACACTGGCATCTGCACTTGAGCTTGTTAATTTAAAGCTAGCCTAGATGTGTCTGCAATCACACCTCAAAAATTCCTAACTGCAGTTAGGGAAATCCAAAGAGAGCAGCGGTTGAGGTCTATGAGGCTGGTAAAGGCCATAGAATTATGCAGTACCTGCCACACAAAGCTGATCATGAAAAGTAGGGGAAAAAGGAACAGAAGAGAATATGTTTCCAATCTGGACTCAGGGTATTGGGCTGCACAGTCGTTCTGTGGTTCCTGCTACAACTTTTTGAGCAGCCTCCTCCAGAGATTCCCATCCATGATTCAAAAGCCAGAGTCCCCAGCCATTAGAGTTCTGTGACTGCTGCAATCTTGCTTTCTTTCTATGCTTGTTCAGTTAGAAGGCAAAGCTTACACCAGTGCTTCTCAAACAGTGATTTTCAGACTCAAGGAGCCCCTCAGTAGACTGATGGCACTCTATTTTTGACTACAGAAAAATAACAGAACAATTCTCGGACAGATCACAACAGGTCAGCATGTTTTAAACACTATGGATTCCTATTTGAAATTCTGGGTTTATCTTGAGATTCATGCTTGCAAATCTAACAGTGCTAATATTATGTGGTACCTCACAGCACTCTTGAAAGGATCAAGCCACCCTAGCTGAGAATCACTGGTTTACATTATAGACTCTTGCTGGCATAGCTTTTATCCAGGAATATAATTATGACTGACAAAAGGCTTTGGAGTCCAATCTAGTTATAGCAGCAAACCACTCCTGTCATGTACTTGGGGTCAGAGAATGTGCAGGTCCCTACACAGTCATTTCATCGGTTCCTCAGATGCACTGGGTATTTAGGAGGTACCAAGGAGTGAACTTTTTGCAGGATGAATATTTTTGCATTTTAAATAGCCTTGAAGAATGTCTAAGAGCTATAAGAATAGGAATTGCTCTAAAATGCATCTTTAAAGCAAATGCTGAAAGCAGCAAAATTTAAATGTGGACAAATGTCCTGCAAGAATTCCATTAAGCAGGATTAGCGTCCACCTACCTCTGCATCTCTGTCATATAGTTAATAACTCAGAAAGTTCTTTTTTTTTTCTTTTTGAGGTTCCCTTTGAATCTTATAATGCCAAATTTTCTGAACATTTATGTCAGACTTCATGCACGTATTTATGGTTCAGTGACAGAGCTCAGAAAAGATGAGATTTGAATATGTGACAAGCAAGGTTTGTTTGGTAATATCTTTTACTGGACTAACTATATTCAGAAGAGATGTTAAACATGATTTTGGGCACAAAACGTATTTCCTCAGGTCTGAGAAAGAAGCAAGTTACAATTCAAGCAAAACAGGAGGTTGAACAATTACTGAGACAATTGACTCTACTTGTACTGATGAGACGCTAGTGGGCGCCACTATAATAATTGTCCCAGGTTTTATAAAAACTGCAATTCCCTATGGCTTTCTTGTTTCTAAGCTCAAAGAAAATGGCCAATTATTTTTCTGTCTGAGAGAGTCTGTGATGTGGCAGAGAATGACAGCTCTGAGAGAGAAAACACCTCTTCATTAAAAACAGCTCACAAGCACGCTGAATATCCAAAGCTCAGAACCTAATCACACAAGGATTTGAAAGGTAGTAAAGAAAATATGCATTTTCCCTGATTAAATATATGCATTCAAATACAAACCCACGAGATCTTCTTTACTACAGTAGGGACAGATGCTTATAGTCCTTATGGAAAATACCACTGTATAAAAATAAAGGGACTGGTTCAAATCCCATTGAAGTCAAAGGGTGTCTGCTACTGACTTACCTAAGACACGGACCATGTCCTACAGAAGAACCGCTGAATTTAGTCACAAGACCTATATTATTTTTCAATAATGTTTAGAGATTAAACTAAAAAACAACAGAAATGTTTATTTCAATAAACTGCCCATAATTCCTTTTTTGAAATACATACCACAAAGGGGACTTATGTAAATTCCTAACTGACAAAATGAGGGCCATTTTTAAGAAGGTACCAAAGACACATGACTTATGTAAAAAAAAAAACCCACAGAATCCTGTTCTTTAGTAGAGAACATAATTGTTGCATGGGGGAGTTACCCTATAGCTGTTAGTCAACTGATATAAAAAAAAAAAAAGCTTAAAAAGGAAGCTATGTTCTCTGGTGTGATCTTTTAAAAATAGCTTTGCTTCCATTTTCAAGTGGGGTCACTGGAAGGGTGGAAGAAGAAACTATTGGAGAAGAAAGGGAAGGAACTGGAAGAAAGACAGCTTAGTTCGGGGTGGTAATGCGGTGGCAACGCATACAGATTCCTGTCCCTGTACAGTACTTTCCTAATGACTGTCTCTGTTCCTGGAAAATTTAAATGAAAAATACATTTCTAATCCTTGTGGCTGCTGTTTCTGCATGCTCAAGGTTCAACCTACACTACAGTTTTGTTGGCACTCTGCTTTGTTCCCCGCGGCGGCAGAACCCTCCTGCCTGACAATCTATCCCACCTCTGCCAAGTGCAATAAAGCTTCTATTGCTGTCTGGTATCTGATGAAGGTGTGTAGGTACTCCTGCACTTTCAGCTAGCTGCTGCTGTCCTCCCAAAGTAGGTGTCTTCCCCCTGTCCACTTCTGCTCTGGCAATGCAGCTGCAGTAGCAGAGCCGCAGAAAGCTACCAGAAGTGCCAAGGTGTGCATGCATTCTGGCAGCAGCGGGCTGGAGGGTCCCATCTGTCCCCAGAAGCTCTGATGGAGGAGACAAGTAGGTGTAGATATAGTTAAGACCAAGAATCAAATCCACAAAGCCCTCTTTGGCTTCTAAAATCGGTGAGTGACTAAGTCTTCTCCAGTGATACTCCCTAGATGCCTACAATCTCTTACTGCTACTGTTTGTGCTGCCATTTTGTCAGATCTGAGCAGCTTGATGCCTTTCTCCCTTCTAAGCCCAACTGGGATCCTCAGATGAGGCCTCATCCATCACCCCTTAGGGATCTGATCTGATAGAAATGCTCATAGCACACCCAACACACGTTTGGCAGTGAGCTCTACACAAAACCCCCAGCAATGGGAGTTGGCAATGCCCTGACCCCTCAGTCTGGGACCGTGTTGACACAGTCTTTGCTTGCCTTCCTGCCACTGAGGGCCACATCTACTAGAGCTAGGGGACCCCTTATTCTCTGATATAGCATACCCCCCACCTTTGACACACCCCTAATTTCCTACTTTACTGGCAGCTCTGTGCACCTGATGAACAGCTTTACACGCTGAATCCAGCCAGCGGGCCATATGTTTTACACTCAAGCCTTGAAGAGCTATCTTGAGAGGTCATTGAGGAGACTGGGAGTATTGCCTTTGGCACACATTGGATCAGGGCATTATGTATTTCATATCGGTATAGAGACAACCAACTTTTCCACAGTAGGACTCCAGGTGTGAATGTCACCATTTATTATTCCACAGGGTAATTTAAACATCTCTATTGTTAGTTGTCACTGCAGATAATTTTAGCAGAAATGGGTTCATGCCAGGGTGAGTGACAACTGGCAGGATTCAGCTGCTGATTCCCAGGCAATGGCAGATTAGTTACTATACTACCCTTATTTCCTTACTTCTTCCAAATACAGATCCACACCTCTCTTCCAGCTAGCCAGACTAAGCTGGGCCCCATTTTCCATTGAGCAATCTGGGAAGGACAAAGTGGTTGCCTTTGTTGTTTGTTACACTCATGCTGAGAGCACATATTGTAGACCCTTCTTTCAGAACCAGTCTAATCCAGGGGTAGGCAACCCCAGGCTGGGAAGGGGCTGGGGGCGCACTTCTGCAACAAGGATTGGGCCCCTCGAGGCTCCTCCTCTGTCTGCCGCTGGCATGCCAACATCTTACAAATCAAGCTTGCAGATGTTTTTGGCACTCTGCCCAAAAACATTCCTGACCCCTGGTCTAGTCTAGTTTATATGGTCCAGCAGCTAGGTCTCCCTTTAGCAAAATAATCCAGTTGAATAGATCTCACCATCAGGAAGTTTTCCTTGACCTTTTCCATATATCTATTTTGAAATATTCCTCCATCAAATTTAGTCATTACCTGCTTACAATAATGGTGACATGCATGAAAAGATGCATGACGGTGTTCAACATATAAACACCCATTTTTTCACCTACTCACAGATCATAATCAGTTATTTTCAGTAAGATTTTAAAACCTGAATACCTCACTATTTTGTCCTCTTTTATGTCTTTTTCCACAACTGCTATTTTTAATTTGTAAGCTTAGAATATTTGTATTTGATTGTTTTCTGTTTTAAATACACTGCTACTTAACCCTAAGTGACACACCACCTTTTCCATGCTTAGCATATTCATTATACTGTCTCCTCTTCAGCCTCTTGATTTGCATGCAAGAAATCTGTGAGAGTTAATGCAATTTGCCATTGAAGCCAATAAAATCCTTTCCCATAGGAGAAGGAAGTGAGAGATACACAGGGATTCTTGTGTATATATTTTTAAAATGTGTAAGATGCTCATATACCACAGTGATATGCATAGAAATAAACAACTATCTGGATTAGATAGGGTTTTGCCTTTGTTGGGACTGCAAGATCATGTACCTTGTGTACTGCTGTGCTTGAAAAAATACCTGTTTTAGAGTTTGATCCTTTCACTGAGTTGAAGACACTTGCTTATCATTTCTGAGGATCAGGACAAAAAAATTAACTGGTGCTATTCTATTCCCACTTCACCCATAATCTCAGAGTAGCTAGGCAGTGCTGCTAAAGTGATGAGCGGTGAAATAGTTAACTAAGTTTGTAAATCAGTTGCCATCATTACATTTCACAATCAACACTCAGTTAAGACAAGTGAGGGAGGTCACCTCTGAGTTTTCAGACCTGATTCTACCTTGCCTTGCATTTAAACTAATGCAAGATACCAGATCAAAGAAATAACAGGAAGGGGCAACAAAAGCCTAATACCTCCATCTAATTGAAGCCACATTCCACAGCCCCTCTTTGCAAAATATGGGCCCTTGAAACTAACTATCCTTAAAGCCTCCATAAAATGAGGATAAAGTATCCCTCTTCATGTGGCTCGGTCTGTCCTCTGGTCAGCACCAAGCTGTGCAGTGTTATGCAATGTTGGCTCCATTAGTTGTGCAAATATGATTCATAAGATAAACCCAGAGATTTCAGAAAGGAAATCAGTATCAAAACCATTTGTGACATGTTGTGGTATTTCTGAGTTCTTTGCAGTAGAAAAATTACTCTATTTATTTTCTCCAGTCAAAAAATGAATGAAAATTAAGAGCTGGCATTTTCCGGAAAGTAACTTGAATTTAAAAAGGGGTGCCTTGAGGCTAATTACGGGTGCCTTTGGGCCAAAAAGGTCAAAAACCACTGCTCTAAGGCATAACTGATAGCAGCAGCAGGCAAGAGAGTATAGGGCTTTGGCCAGTGATGTAATGGTGGACATGGGCACTCTGAGCAGCTGCCACACACAGGGGCAGCAGCAACTTCTGGTAGCAGCTATACCACTGGTGTGACTGTGCAGTTGCAGTGGCAGCTAGTTTTTGGTCCCTTCCCCTTCCCTAGTTGGCACCTGGGGCAGCTGCCCCAATCATCCCGCCCTAGTTCTGCCACTGGCTCTGGCTATTAAAGCATCTGTTAAACTAGGCTGTTCCTTACAAAAGCTTATGCTATGCAACTCTGATTTAGACAGTCTGTAAGGTACTACTCTATCCTGCTTTCTGCCTATTAAGAAGTATGACTGTATCAACACAGGCTTGGCTTTTTAATAGTTTGCACAGATTTTGAAGATAAAAGAAAAGAAAAGCAAAACCATAGTTTGTGCCAGAAAACCTCGAAAGTCTCTCTTCAGTGTAATGTCACTCTTAAAATTAGAGGAATTTTAAACAAAACTATAACCGAACTGTTATAGAGAATGAAGGCTGTTAAAGCAGTTTTGTACAGTGCTTACACACAAGGGGCATTTGATTTGTGACAACTGAGAAAAAAGTTTCACAAACACATCAGCTTTTGCAGGCTGAACTGCTACTATGAACCAGTGACTAAACTACTTTTTTTTAATGTTATAGCAAGTTTTTATAAACCCCATAATATATTCAATAACAGTGAAACAAATAGTATAACTGCAACAAATGAGTCAATGGAGTCATGCCAGGGATTAAGTTTGGCCTACCTATTTTAGAAATAGAGGGTTGCACACCTAATTGTTTCATTCAGTCAAGCACATAGCCCACCCAAAAAACTCTTTACATCTTTCTAGTTCCCCCATAGGCTTCCTCCAATCTCCACAACACCCTCCCTCTGGCCACAGATCTTATCCGTGCCTCATTTCTCCCTTTGCCTCATGTCAGGAGCTTTGTTTGTATCCGCCACTTCCCTTGCAACTTCCCGTGCCTTAGCTCATCCATCTCCTCTTATTTCTCCTCTGCTGGGTTAGGTCTATAATGCAGGTTTACTTCTATCCATGTTGCATTTTGCATTCTTCTGCCATCCTTACATGAAATCCTTCTCTCTGTGTTTATATGTACATTGAACCTGCTGGGATAATCCTTCAAGGCCACCTCCCCGCTCCTCATACCTGTATGTTTGAACCAAGCTATTTAACTCACCCCCATGAGCCAGCCAGTTCACATGCATATTTAACCTTTAATTTCCACACAGGCTGCTTCAGTTTTGAAACAGCTCAGCACAGCCAAAGGATCCTTGATGATGTCTGTCACTTTAAAGGTATGTAACTCTTGATGGCAGCATTTCAAACTCTGTATTTGAAGGAAAGGCAGAGCTGGGGTGTGTGTGTGCGTGTGTGCTTGTGTGTGTGTTGGAGTGTTATGGTACTGCATGGTTCATGGCTGCAAGCAACTGGTTCTTTGCTCCATAGAAAATGACAGACCAGTTTAAAGTAGATGATTCTGATAACACTCCTCCTTCTTCAGTGTTTCTGGTTTTCATCAGCTCAATGGGGTCTACCTACAGATGCTTAAAATATACGCTGACATTCTGGATTTAAATCACGTAACAGGTAAACAGAGAAATGGCACTACATTGAGTGCCATTGTCTTGCTTAGCTCAGTCACTTGACTATCTCCCTATCTTCTTAAAATGAATTTATTCAAAATGTGTGTTTCAAAGGTGATAAAACTGATCCCGTTTGAAATCAGGCTTTTTAAAGAGTGGTTATATTATGATAAATACAGGTTTAATTTCCCTCACTTCTCCCCAGCCCCTACAGGCTGTGACGTTGTAGGTGTAAATTTAAATTGACACTTTTTACCCATACAGAATTCTGTAAATTCTTAAAAAGGAGCTTGAGATCAAGTTGTTCCTTCTGTAAAAATGTATTTGACAAACAATGCTGTTTGAATAGTGAACTTAGGCCCAGAATATGAAAACTCAGGCCACATCTACATTATAACCTTTAATGGCGATTATGACTCGCCAGTAACATTTCTGATTCTAAATTTAGTTCGTGTCAACCATGTTGTGTATAAATTATTTCTTAGCAGCTAGTTATAACATCACCTTTCTTGACTGTAGACAGGCAGGAAAATGTCCTTCCGTAATCAAACTGCAATCCTATTAGGTGAACAGAGATGTTGCATAATATAATTAATTTGGCTACTCCTTATTCCCATCAGTTGTCTATGCAATACAACCACCTGGTCTCTTGTCCTAGTATGCCACAGGTGCAGCTCTGCATGCATGTACTTGGACATTCTCCCTCCTGCTGAGGCCATATGGGTGTTGCCTAAATTTTCTTAGAAGCATTGACCCAAACACAGTGCGGCAGCTCAGTAGGGATGAAAACACAAATGTGGCTGACACGTGGCTACACAAAAAAAATCTGCTCTGTGGTCACACTTGTCTTTATTGGAACAGGATCAGAGGTGAGTATAACCTAGACTATGTCCACACAACATACCTACTTTATCCAGAACACCTGGCTTAACACAATTGGATACACACACACAGCCCCAGACATACCAATAGTTTAATCCCTTTACAGTCATGTTAGCTGTTTGAGTTGAGACCTTAGATTCCTTTTATCTAGAACTTAAAAGAACTAAGATTGGCTATAGAAAACCATGGCTGCAAATGCTGGAGGCTTTTGGTGTCTCCATTGTTTTGTCTCCACACCATTTGAATTCCCTGTTGTCCTACTATAAAGTAGTTGTAGTAGCAAAAGAAATTCTTCTCTACAGGTAACATTAACTCTCATACGGATTTCAGAAATCCTACCAGGCAGCTGCTGTTCTGAAGCTCCATCTCCTTTCTACATGTTCAAGTCAAGCAGAACCCACTTCCTCATTGGTCTTTGAAAGGGTCGTTTCCTCAAGCTCAGGAAACAGTGAGAAGCATGCCAGGATGTTTACTAGTCCTCTTTCTAAGTTTCCGATACCAATTTCTGATACCAGGTCCTCCCACTCTTTTCCAACTGGACTGGGAGGGAGCACTCAGTGTTCAGAATTATGTAGTTAAACTCACTGCGTTCAGCTGAAGACAAGTCAGAGAAGCAAACTGGAACAGCTAAAAGAAGACTGCCAGCAGCCCTAGAATGCACATCCTCCCAAAACTGCACAAGCTTTGTGGCACTGATTTGAGATTTGTTCTTCTAAATTTCATCCAGCCAGGAGCTGCTATAGACTCTCAAACCACAATGGGAAGCTACAACTATAAATTATGATTTTTTTGTGATGCTCATACAGCAGGGTCCAGGAAATGTATGAGGGGCAATGCTTCTTTTGCTATCTTTTATTGGATCAACTGTATGGCTGGTATACAGCTGAAGAAGCTTTTAAGCATCAGGTGCCCTTCCTCAGGTCACTTGCACATAGGGAAAAAAATTCTTTGTGAAGTGATCATAAACTTAAAAACCCCCCCACATTTCTATAGTGAAAATCAAGTCGTCATATTATGAATGTCAAGAATAATAAAATTCTTATGGTCAGAATGCTTGCTGCTGTGAAGGCACCAAAGAAATGCAACTTAGATCAGATATACTGGAATCTTCACAAATAAATTAGAAAAAACAAAACAGATCAACCATAAGTTGGGGAGTGGTTCATACAGCACTGGAGTCAAAGGCAAAATTCCTATTGACTTCGTGGGGAGCAGGGTCAGCCCCACAAAATGCAGAGCTGGAAGCTATCTCTGTAGCACCGTTACACCCTTTTTTCTACAATGCAGTGTTGACCTCTTAATTTTATTATAGCACTTTCACATGCTCTAGACTCTCGAATTGTTTCTTCCTCTCCAGAAGAGGTACCAAATTCACTCTGGTAAAAGCTAAGGAAGTTACACAAACAGATAATTTGGCCCCATGTTTGCAATATAAAACAAAGTAGGTGCTGAATCCACAGACTGCTGTAGTTCCCTTTCATTCTAATTTCCCCATAGTTGCAATTCTTCCTCAATGGCCCTGCATTATCAGGAATGTCACTGAGACTCACATTGCACACATTTTTTCAGACAGAACAACCTGTCCCCAACACCCTGATCATAGCATATAAAGAATTAGGTAACATAACTTTAAATAGTTTGTGAGCCCTCTAGTGGTGCTCACCATTCACTGTTTTAGGAACTGCCACAAACTAACCAAACTCTCTGTGTATGTATTTGGCTAGGGTGTGCATGTTTGTATACATCGGTAGGAACTAAACACAGTTATTTGGAATCTAACTGTGCATATAATTTCTTTATATTATTATTGCTGTGTAACAGTAAGTTATACACCAGTGCTGTTGCAATGTTGCTGTTATAAGACACTTCAGGCACGTCTACATGAGACGTTTACTGTGGAGTTGACTAGTTAGCTCTGCAGTAAGGGTTGTGCATCTATAAGTGCACCTCTTGTAGGCTGGAGTAAACTAACACTGCAGCAAGGTAGTACTTGTAAATATAAGTACTCTTTTACTGTTTGGTTTTTTACTCTCCAGGGCTAGATACAGATAGTCAAAAAGCCCAAGGCTTAATCAATTCAGTCTTCACAAGGTAAAATGCACAGATTAAATTGAAACAGAAGCAAACAGACATTTACCTTCAATTCAGGAAATACAGCCATATGTCTGTAGTAGCTCAGGCCAGAAGCCAGGGGGCACTAGAGCATGGCTCGCTGGCTGTGTTCACTTCCTTTTCCTGCTGCCCCCAAGGTCTCTGGGATTTGCAGTCCAGAATTACAGAAGCAGCACTCTGCAAAGTTGCTCATTACTTCCTCTTCCTGCTTCCAAGTGCCTCTGGGATTTGTAGTTCACAGTTGCAGCCAGCAGTAAATTTGAATGGGGGAAGGGGTGTTTAACTCCTCCTCCTTGGCCCAAACTGGGGCTTGCTGGGGGCAGTCTTCCCTGTCCCCACTCCTAAAGACTAGGCTGCATCCCCAGCTGGGCTTGCACCCCCACCCCTTTGTCATCCAGTCCTCACTGCTCCAGCTAGGGAGCAGAGGGGTAGGACCACTTCTGCTCTCTGGAGCAGACAGCCCAGCCCAGCCCAGCCCAGCCCAGGGCTAGAAAGCATGTTTGGCTGCTGGGAGACTCTGACTGAACTTGAACCAGGAAGGGGTCTGGGACAGAAGTTCCATAAACTGGTTTGACCCAAATCAGTTAAGTCTGATATTACCTTCAACCAGGTTTATCTTAAACAAGTTTCAGCCATTTTGAAACTGGATTATGTGCACAGAGCTTCTGTTCTGTTACAGGTTTAAACAAGTTTCTGATCACTTAAACTGGTTTATGTGTAACTTCTGTCCTTACCCCTGCTGGCTAGCTCCATGCTGAAGCACCCTCATGTCCTGGCTGTCTCCTCCATAGCATGTTGAGTTGGTGGGAGCAGCCCCAGGCTGGCAGGTTGACCCCCAGGGTCCCCTGTCAGCCAGTGCTGCTCTAACCCATTTCAATGGGCTGCATATTCAAACAGTGAGCCAGGTAGCAATAAACTCCAGAGCAATAAGTGCCAGAGCAACAAGTTCCACATGTAGATACACCCTTCATCTTTTATGAACTCAGTAGGCCTGAATTTCTACCTTCTCAAGCCTTGCACATATGTGCAAAATGACCATGCAATGTGTACTGTAATGGAGAATAGTATTTGCAATGGTTCCAAATTATT
>NW_017729006.1:6983748-6988050 GCF_001723915.1 Gavialis gangeticus
TCTTCCTGCTTCCAAGTGCCTCTGGGATTTGTAGTTCACAGTTGCAGCCAGCAGTAAATTTGAATGGGGGAAGGGGTGTTTAACTCCTCCTCCTTGGCCCAAACTGGGGCTTGCTGGGGGCAGTCTTCCCTGTCCCCACTCCTAAAGACTAGGCTGCATCCCCAGCTGGGCTTGCACCCCCACCCCTTTGTCATCCAGTCCTCACTGCTCCAGCTAGGGAGCAGAGGGGTAGGACCACTTCTGCTCTCTGGAGCAGACAGCCCAGCCCAGCCCAGCCCAGCCCAGGGCTAGAAAGCATGTTTGGCTGCTGGGAGACTCTGACTGAACTTGAACCAGGAAGGGGTCTGGGACAGAAGTTCCATAAACTGGTTTGACCCAAATCAGTTAAGTCTGATATTACCTTCAACCAGGTTTATCTTAAACAAGTTTCAGCCATTTTGAAACTGGATTATGTGCACAGAGCTTCTGTTCTGTTACAGGTTTAAACAAGTTTCTGATCACTTAAACTGGTTTATGTGTAACTTCTGTCCTTACCCCTGCTGGCTAGCTCCATGCTGAAGCACCCTCATGTCCTGGCTGTCTCCTCCATAGCATGTTGAGTTGGTGGGAGCAGCCCCAGGCTGGCAGGTTGACCCCCAGGGTCCCCTGTCAGCCAGTGCTGCTCTAACCCATTTCAATGGGCTGCATATTCAAACAGTGAGCCAGGTAGCAATAAACTCCAGAGCAATAAGTGCCAGAGCAACAAGTTCCACATGTAGATACACCCTTCATCTTTTATGAACTCAGTAGGCCTGAATTTCTACCTTCTCAAGCCTTGCACATATGTGCAAAATGACCATGCAATGTGTACTGTAATGGAGAATAGTATTTGCAATGGTTCCAAATTATTTCCTTACTGCTGTGGTTCCCCCAACTATTTTTATGACTAGCTTGTGTGTATGTGGGCAGGGAATGGTTCTAAAATATTTGCATAAAGCTGTGTTTAAAGGAAACCTGCTAAATTAAAAGACAGAGTTGTGTGGTTTTGTGTTTCTTTATGATACATAAAAGAAGCTTCAAAGGTTCTGGATTTTTTTTTGTGCAAGGGAATTATACTATCTGCCTTTTTTAAAACATTAGACCAGCAGCTTGCCTATGCTGTACTTTTTGTTATTTGAAATCTTTAAATCCAGATCTGATGTCTTTCTATAGTGTATGATGTAGTTCAGCCAGCAGTTATAGGCTTGATGCAAGTATGATGGGGAGAAATTCTATTAACCAAGTTGTGCAGGAGGAGGTCAGGAAGGAAGTTAACAAACTACATAGCTAATAAAACTTGCACTCCTGCCTGAAAGTAAGCATGTGCATTAGTGCTTTGATGAACAGTATGTATCTCCATCTGCAGACTTGTGTGCTGGCTACAACAACACTCCATAATTTGTTTGTATTCATGCAATAGGCAAGGATTTCTGTGGGTGATACGTTTTATTGGACCAACTGGATGGTTGGGATAGACTTAGACAAGCTTTCAGATGAGAAGCATTCTTTTTCAGGTTAGAGGCTTGGATTCACCCATTTCTCTGACTCGTAAGTCCTCCCTAATTAAGCAAAGCTCTCTCATGTTTCTAAAAGTGTTTAGCATTTTTATCTCTGCTGCTTGCAAACAAATTGTCTCTACCAACAAAACATTCAACAAGTTCCTGTCTCTGATCTAATCTTCCACTTATGTCAAAGGAAATAGAGAAGCCAAGTGTTGTACATCCAAATGACTATTTATTTTATGTTAATTGCTGCGAGTGTGCTCTGGGCTTGCACATGGGTGGAGCCTTTCAAGTAGATACACTCAGATGTATCCTTTAAAAAAACAAACACATGAACTGTGTTTTATATGATTGCTAGTGCTAACTACTGAAGACCTGAATGGAGTTTTGACACAATTAAATTAACATGTGCTTCTGAAAAAAAATGCAAAGCCCTTTTGTTATAATGTAAAGTTATGTCTACAGGGCTAAATGGGTTATGAGATTTGGTAGCTAATTTAATCCTGGCCTACTGCAGGTTCCATTACATGCAGATGTTTGAATGTTTTAGTGCAACAAAGGATCCTATTATTACCTTTTAGTAAAAGTTCTGTTATTTTGGGCCAACCCATGTCTAAGCCAGTATACAAACTCTCACTCACTTCAACGGGTTTTTGATCAGGCCCCATGAGACTCATAATTTGATGGGATTAAAAAAAAGTGTTGGAATGATCTAAAGTAGAAATGGAGTTACTTCTCTTAGCATTGTAACTTTAGATAGTCTCTAGATGAACTTCAGAACCAAAATGCTAATCCCCTTTAATGCTTGGAATCAGAGCTGATGTTGTTGAGGCTGTGGATGCAACATAATGTTTTGCTGTAGGTAAACTCTGGTATTAGCACTGGGAAAAGAGATTGCTATGCATTCAAGAATATGGCACCTACTGTGGATCGACTTGAAAAACAAAGCGGAGAAGTGGGAAGGATCCAATTCATGGTATAAGCAAATACTCTGTAAATCATCAGGAGACTAACTGGATGGCCACAAAGAGATTTTGTCAAGGGTTTTATACAGCTAAAATCAATTCATTCGTTTTATCTGTTTTGAACATACTGGAGATGCAACTAAAGATGTCACAAATGGTTATAGTTGCCTGGAAACCTTCAAGGTGTCAATTGACCATATTTTTAGGTGCAGGGATGTTACATGGACACACCATCATTTCACCAGTGATTTCTTTAAAAAACAAATGGAGTCACAAATCTACAAGGGAATAAAAATACCATGAGAGTGGAGCTGAGTTGAAGCAGGGTAACTCAAAATCAATATTTTGCTTTTAAACTCTTAAGGGGAGGCCCAGGAGGGCTGCACTCATTCTGTCCTCCTTACTTATGATCCTCAGAGGATTGGCTGAAAAGTGGCAAAACTGCTCCATACTTACAGCTAGGACATTCCTCACTAACAAGCCACTTGTTAGAATATTCAGCTACTGCCTAACAGGGGGCTTTCATGAACTCTACCACAAGATGGTAAAGTCAAACTTACAAAAAAAAAATTGAGCTTAGCTGCATCACAGGGATAGTTCACTAATATTTCATACAGAGAGAGGCCGGTTTTCCTGTTAGTGCTCTATGTATGCACATGTTGAATATACCATGGCCACATTCACACAAGGACATGACAATCCTGCAAGAGAGGACTGAGTTAAAGGAGCAACTTCTGTTGAGAGTGACAAACTATAAAGGGCTGATAGGGCCAGTGAGTACGTGGAAAAAAACCAAATAACACTAAGCCACTGCATTATATACTGCCCTTGGTAGCTAAGCTTATTTGTCTCTTTCCCTTTTGTATGTACAATGCCCAACAAAAAAGGTCTGATTTTGTTTGGGACTTTAAGGCACTTCCGTAAAAATAAATTTAAAATGGCAATTTTGAGTTCCAGTCCCATCTAAGCTTCCATTTTGTAATTCACCATGGCACAGGAATATATGAAGGAGAAAGAGATCAGGTCTAGACATGAGCACAAATAGAATTTTGCTCCATTTCTGAAAATCTAAGCTAACCCTCCCACTCCCACATCATGTAAGGGGGGAGAGGAAGCACCCTGTTACACAGAGCAACAAAAGACACAAGGCAGTGGCAGCCCAAATCTATTGCCCTTCTTGCCTCTGCCATCTCCACACTTGCGGAGCTAAGTTTCCTAAAATCCAGTGATTCCTAGCTATCAGAATGGTTCCTTGGGGCCACGTATGCCTGGATGTGAACTTGAGCAGCCCAGGGGCAAGATGGCACCAGGACCAAGGGGTCACAAAATGTGGTTTATGACCAATAGCATAATGAAGAGGGGACATCTGGGGCAGCAGTCGCAGGGGCTGATTTGGGGGAGAGCATAAAAATAACTGCTGCCCCATTCACCACTACTTTCCAGGGCAGAGAGGTGGTTGTAAACCACCTTTAGACTTGGTCTTTCCTGCCCACCAAGCCCTGGACTGCTACAGAGCAACAAGCTGTGCCCACTCAGTCTTGCTGTGCCTATGCCTGAGCCCAGAAATTGTTGGGGAGCCTGAGGGAGGAACTTAGGAACAAACTTAGATATGTGTGGTGCTTTTTCCTCCCCTCAGTGGTGGTCCCAGGCTCAGCAGGGAGGCAGTACTGACATGACTCTGGAGAATCTGACCTGAAGGCTATAGAACTAAAACATTTCTTTTACTGTGCTTTTACAAACAAGATAAAGTCGCTTTCGGTGCACAACCACTGAAATATGCAATCACCAGAAAGTGGAGTGTCGAAGGGGCCTCGATA
>NW_017729006.1:6993050-6997457 GCF_001723915.1 Gavialis gangeticus
ACTCCCTTCTCGTCAGTACAGAGGCAGAAAAGGATCTTGGAGTCATTATTGATGCCAAGATGAACATGGGTCGGCAGTGTGGGGATGCAGTCAGGAAGGCCAACCATACCTTGTCATGAATCCACAGCTGCATCTCAGGCAGGTCCAAGGAGGTGATCCTCCCCCTCTATGTGGCACTGGTCAGGCCACAGCTGGAGTACTGCGTCCAGTTCTGGGCGCCGCACTTCAAGAGGGATGTGGACAACATGAAGAGGGTCCAGAGGAGGGCCACTCACATGATCAGGGGCAGCAGGGCAGGCCCTACAAGGAGAGGCTATGGGACCTGAACCTGTTCAGCCTCCACAAGAGGAGGCTGAGGGGGGATCTAGTGGCCTGTTACAAACTAGTCAGAGGGGACCAGCAGGCACTGGGGGAGTCGCTGTTCCCCTGAGCACTGCCAGGAGTGACCAGGAATAATGGTCATAAGCTGGCAGAGGGTAGATTTAGGCTAGACGTCAGGAGGCGCTACTTCACTGTCAGGGCGGCTAGGATCTGGAACCAACTTCCAAGTGAAGTGGTGCTGGCTCCTACCCTGGGGGTCTTTAAGACAAGGCTAGACAAACACCTTGCTGGGGTTGTTTGACCCCAGTACTTTTTCCTGCCATGGCAGGGGGTCAGACTTGATGATCTGCTCTGGTCCCTTCTGACCTTACCAACTATGAAACTATGAAACCAATAGGAAAAGTGCAGCAAAAGAATGTTTTCAAACCAAAAAATCTTGTAGAGAAACAGCCAGTGCAAACGGAGTGTAACAAAGGCCTTATTTCATCAGACTTTATTACCTACAATTCACCATTGCTACCTGAGTGAAAAAATGAAGATGACAGTACCTTGCCAAAGGCAAGCTGACCATTTCTTTAAGAGATGGGGAGGAAATAGGCAAGCCCGAAACTCCACAGAAGACATGGGTCAAAGTTTGCCAGTGCACCAAAGGAACAGATTTTCAAAAGGTCTTTAGGCAACTACCTCCCACTGAAATATATCCCTACAAGGTAGTGAAACCATCAGAAGAATCCTAGGCACTTAAGTTCATCAGTTGCTTTTGAAAATGTACTTGGCAACAAGCATGAAGGATAGGTCCTATTGAGAGGAGGAAATCAAACTTCCAGGCTTCATTTTCAGTAGGGTGGCTGACCACACGTCTCATTTTAAACACATATGTCAGGCATCTCATCTGTTTGGTCAAATTAATGCTTTTGTCCTATTTTCCATAGGATGCCCAGGGCATGTGTTTAAAATGGGATTGTCACGGCAAAATGGGATTGTTTCACCGCCTCACTCACTGGCACACTTAATTGAAAACAGAGCTCAAGGATAGCTGAGTATGCCGAAGAGTGGTGAGGGAACAACGTGTCTTATTTTGACACTTGGAAAATATGGTCACCCTAATGTTGGATATTTTGCACAAACAGCCCAAAAAATCGGAACTACCACAAATTCATGTTGAAAGAACCATTTCATTTAATTGTCTACTTTCATTCCCTCATCACTTTCCAGATTCTCTTCCTTGCTTAGAGTTTTTAGGCAATTACAGTTGAAAAGTCTATACCAATGGTTTTAGCTTAAGTGATCGTGGATTAAGATATGTCTTTCAAAACCAGGTTTATTTGTTTAATTTTTTTTTGGTACTTTAGCCTTCCCATAGAATTAAACTGCAGTAAGGACTAGTGCACTGGATTTGTGGAGACAAAAAACAATATTAAAACTATCATATGATCATGCATAATGCTTCACTTTTCTTTGTATTTCGAAACATACTGAGTGAAGCACTTGCCCGTTGAAGACAATAGGAATTTGGCCACCTTAAAGTGCATGTCTCCAGTGAAAACTGTCTTAGGAAGTGCAGATCTTTGGATACTCTTCCATCTCTTCCTGGAGATCGCCTCCTTAACAAGCCCAGGAGGACTGAAAAAGACCTCTTCTGCACCCTCTCCACTCTGGTGAGGTAGTAGAGTTGCTTTCAGGACCTAGTGCCTTCAGATGTTCATCCCTGAAGCCAGATGGGGTGCTCTTGCCATAGTTGAATCTGCATGCTAATGGACTAAAAACCCAACATGTCCTTGCTGGTGCACCGATCATATATCACTTTTCACACATAACTCCCCTTACCTCAGCAGCTTGCATAGAGGAATCACACCAGTTCAGGGGAATTCAACCATTCTGTATTCAAGAGAAAATGAGAGTGGAAGTGGGAGTGTGCGTGTGTTACCTGGCCCTTTCCTGCATTCAAAATATATAAGAAAAATGAAGTTTTGCCTATTTTAAGAGACTGCTGTTCTTCCATTGGTATAGCACATTGTAACTTCTCAGCACACTGGATAAGGTAATTCCTCTGTTTTGTTACACCTGGCTTCTACAAATGGACATGAGATAGGGATATAAAAAATCTTTCCCTTTGCTTATGGTAACACACAAGAGTTTGCAGTTTCCTTTTAGGTTTTGTTCTTTCTTCTACATATTTTCAGTTCTTCAAGTATCACAAATGTATTCGCATCCTTTTCGTGTTGGCAAAGACGGAACATCCATGTGTCTGGGCAATATGGACAATATATAGGGCTTGGATACGAACATTAATGCTTCTGGTTTATGCTAGTGTCAATGAAATTTCAGTGGCATAAAATCAGAGCATTGAACTAATTTATTTAGTTGAGGCCAGGATTTCATTTCTCTTCTGGAGAATGAGTTGGGTTAGCTAGCAAAAATCTAACACACACACACACACACACACACACACACACACGGTTTTTAAACAGAGGATGTTATCAATCCTATCACTGGCATCATGTTAGTGGCAACTTTGAGAAATACATTTTATAGCTCAAACTGGAAATAATGCCACGTGCAGAAACAATCTGTTCCTAAAGCTGCCTCATTGCTCTCTTAAAAGGTGGCAATATGACAGCTCCAATTTTGGAAATAAGTTTTTGCAGAGACAAGAAAAAAATCTGTAAACATTTGTTGATACTGCAAATAGGAAATGTTTATTTCCCTCTGCCAGGGGAGAGAAGAGTAGGGGAACAGTTTGCACTGATGAAATCTGGAGAAATCCATTGTAGGAAGTGGGGTTATACCAGTGTAAATTTGGTGTAATCTGGAGAAGAATCAGGCACAACGTTTGACAAAATTAGAATATAATCTTGTTGTTAACATATTTCATTTCAAATAAATAATCTTTTCTTTTGGTTCTCCATCAACTACAGCAGGGATGTCAAACCTATGGCCTAGGTAAGCCTGATCTAGCCTACACAGGTGGGTCATCCAGCCCACAGGCTTTTTCTGGCCAGACAACTCACTCCTGGATATGGCCTTTAGAGCTTCTTCCTAGCCAGATAACTCATTTCTACATCCAGCCTGTGGATTTTTTTTCATTGCTGCTCTGTTCAGCATGCAAACTGGCTCACATGGTGGTCCTGGTGACACAGCAACTACAATGAGAATCAGAGGGCTGAATCCAGGAGCAGCCCCATGGTCCAGAGCTGGCCTGCCAAAATCACTGGATTTTGACACCTCTACTACAGAAAGAAGTCAGGTGGTAATGGAATAGTATGTCAGCTTCTAAATAACATGGAGAGAAGTCATTATAGTGCTCATCTATTGGTCTGATCCAGCTCCCTTTGAGGTCAATACACTGGGTTGGTTCTCTGCTGCCTAGCATCTTGTGTTCTCACTTACACCAGTGAAAAGTGAGTGCAAAGTGTGTGTGAAGCACCACTATTAAGTGATCAGAGTTTTACACTTACTTTGCACTATCATAAATGACTAAACAAGGTGCAGATCAATAGTGAATGGACCCCAAAGGGAATTTTCCCATGGATTTGGAATAGGCCTTGTAAGACCTATCACTCTCCTTTGTGAAATTTCATATACAATATCTAAGAAACATCCCTGATAATTCATTAATTTGGTCCATAGCAAAACATCATCACTTGAAAAAGGACAGCTACATGCCTGTGATGGGAAACTGTAATATTCCACTGTCAAACAAATAGCTCATTTTCACATTTACCCTAGGTGAAAATATTCCTGGTCTCACAGCAAAGATGGCGTTATCTACTGTGAAAGGATAGGCTTGCGGAAAAGAATAAGAAATACCAGGCAAAATTGGAAAATAAGCTACTTTGAAAAAATCAGCAAAACCATTATTTTTTCCATTGATCCCACAAGTCATCATCACAAAGTTCTTCTCCTTACAATACATAGAGATAAACAACATTCACTAGTAGTGAATTGGTCTTATGATTAGTTCTGTTCTATGGTGGGGAAATTATACATTTATCATGCATGTACATTAGAACAAAAGATCTTGCAAAATGTCTCTGAGGAATCTGAATATCACTTCCAGAGACGGGAGGAAGGACACTTTCTACC
>NW_017729006.1:7002457-7003979 GCF_001723915.1 Gavialis gangeticus
AACAAATACTTTGTATTTCCAATAATATGTGCTTTTTCTTTTCTACCCCAAAGCTTGTCCAACAGTTGTCCCAACTATACAGTTGGTCCCATACAAAATGTTATCATACAAACCTTGCTTCCTGGGTATTATTTCTAACATGGGAGAATCTAGAATTTCAAAAAGGAGGGTACAGATAATGTGGTGGGTTATCACAAAACACATTATTCTTCGGGTAAAAAGAACCCAGAGGTTTTATGAATATGTTAAGGGCCTAGGGCTATGTTATTCAGTTAAGGTTGAAGCAAGAACAAATATAACTTTATTGAAATGTGCATTAGTTTGCTGTATCATATATGATTATAAACACAACAGACTAGACACAAATAATCAATACCTATTTTTTATTTAGTTGTGTTTTTATTAGAGATGCATGTACCTCTCTTTCAGATTCTTAAACTACACTTTAGTCTTCCTGAGCATCTTGACAGTGCATCCAGTGCTTCAATGGATAGTTATTTCCACACCTATGTTGATGTTCCCCTGAATTAATATTTCCATACCTGAATTAAAGTTTTTAGCTATAGTTAAAAATAATGTGCAGGGCTGTGAAATAGGAGCTACATTAAGACAAACAGCTAATAGACAGCAGAATTGCAGAAAAAATAATTGCTTAATTAGTGGACTATCAAGACTGTTAAAAAAGGACACAGGGTCATTAACAGCTATGGAATGAAGAATTTAGAAGAAATCAGGTAGATTATAATGAGCCATGTAGTCAAGTAACTCCCTCACTGCTGCCTGAATAGAAATGCTGCAGCTAGTCAGGCAGTTGGTTTTACGCTTTGTGTGGACCGAGAATCAAAGGGGAGTGTGACTATACCACTGCAGGCCCCCTGGATCTGTCCTTGATTGCCAGACTATTATTTCTTATTTTTAAAATAATTAGATTGACATCATGTTTATTGGGAGAGAAGATAAAAGATGAAGATTGGTGATAAATAAAACAGTGGCTTTTGGGAGGCACTTAAAGCTTCTGGTGTTTGTGATGTTGCCACATACTTTGAATACACCGTCCTAAGTTCACTAAAATGAAATTCCAAGTAATGAAGGGTTCTCCAGTAAACACATTGGTCATGGAGGGTGTGCATGCTTAGGGGCTGGGGGAGAGGCAGGAGGGGAATCCAAGCTTTAAAGTGTACAGCCTGGCAACTACAGTCGAGACCCTGACTTGTCACATCCCACAGATCCAGTCAGGAGAGATGTGACAATGAAATGACATGGCACCACAAGCACTGGGCACCTACACCAAGGAACTCTGTTCACTCTCACTACTATAGTAACTAGTGGAGCAGGAGGGGGTGACTGGGGCAGAAACTCAGAACACTAGATCCTCAAAGTTTCCTCTTTGAGATACACAGAAGAGACCGGCATTTGGCATTTAAATTGAATTGCAAACCCATACTCAAATTTGTTATATGATCCTTTGGCAGAAAATTATATTACTAGGAGGACTATTACAAAAAAAAAAAAAAAAAAAAAA
>NW_017729006.1:7004058-7011292 GCF_001723915.1 Gavialis gangeticus
AAAAAAAAAAAAAAAAAAAAAAAAACACCAAAAAACCCCCTGCTTATGATTTTCCCCAAATTTGCCTCCCATCTTCAGCTCCCTCTGTGCAAAATTGAAGTTTATTTCCTACCTATGGAGACTTTTACAATCTTGTACCATCTATAGTTTTCCCAGAGCCTGACGAAGGGACTTTGATCCCAAAAGCTTGCAGAAAAGGACAATCTTCTTGTGATTTCCCAGTTGGTCTAATAAAAGGTATCATGTTGGAACCAAGAGTTCTAGTTTTTTGTATGCCCTGAATGCAGAATTTTAAAACCTCATTAATATTCAGGACGTGGATACATGCCACTGTCCTTTATACCAGTTTTAAAAAGAAACAGACATGGAATATATAGCACAACACTGGTATAACCTTTACTAGCATCTGGTGTAAATTACCCTAAGAAAAAAAGAGTAGTAAAATATACCAGGATAAGATACTTCACAGTTAACCCAATGCTGATAATTGTATGCTCTCCTGATATTGTACTGTCCCGTTTTGTCCTCTCACACAGCTGTTTTCAGCTTTGGAGACTTCCTATATCTTCAAACAAATGGCACAGCCATGAGGACAAGCATGGTTCCTCAATATGCCACTATATTTATGACAGACCTCGGAGTCCTTTTCCTTTGCAGCTGCCCCCATTCTCCTAAGGTACATTGATGACATGTTCATCATATGGACACACAGGAAGACTCACTAGAGAAATTATATTAGAAGGTGGATTGGAGGACTGGCAGATCCCTGCTGCTGGGAATCTTTGCACTGGTGCAGGAAGCCCTGTGCTGCCTTCACCCAGCATGGCACCAGGCCATGTATCTGTGATGTGGGGGGTAAGTGGAATGGTTCTCCCCTCCCTGCAGATACTGTTTGGTGTGGTGCTGAGCAGGGACAGCGCAGGGCTCTCCCCCTCGCTGCAAAGGCTCCTAGAGGGTGCCAGTGATGAGACCACCTCCAAAACCCCACACAGCAGGAGTCTTTGCTGGGCCAGGGGGCTCTAGGGGAATCACCATTCTGCTGGCCCTCCCCCCAGCTCCCCAGATATACTCCATGATGCAGCTGCTGGGCTGTGCATCTCCTGTGGCCAGGCAGGGGCAGCCCAGGGCCTCCCCCACTGCTGCAAAGATTACCCGTGGGAGGGAGGGAGATCATGGCACCTCCTCAGGGTTGGTGCCCAAAGTGGGTGCCCTGCTTACCTGTCCTAATTGCGGTACTGTATACTTGCAATACAAAGCCTAATAAAGTCATTAGTAAAATTCCAATCAATCACATTTTAATATAAAATCAGATGTGGTATTGCACACTAAATTTCATATGGGGTTCTACAACTTATTTGGAATGCTTTTCCTCAACTCACTGACTATTGTTAAGAAAATGAATTAAGCAAAACAGCTTGTTAAAATATTTAATTAAAGCCCTGGTTATGAATGCCAAAAGAACAGAAATTCCAAATACGGGGCCTTATTTTGATCCCGTTTAAGTCAATGTTAAGTTTCCCATTCAGGCAAGTTTTCATCTGTTTACTGGTATAGGCTTGCTGAGTTCACTGGAGCTACACTGATGAGAATGTTGTCAATTGACTTTATTGGGGCTGGGAAACTGCTTCAAGACTTCCAGTTCTATCCTTAATACACTTTTATGGTACCTATTTGTCACTGCACATTCATTACTGATTCCACTCATAAAATATTTCACTGTCTCAAGAACCTCCAAGTGATCTAGCTAAAGTGGAGCTAGAATAGCAGCCTTAACTCTGAATTCTAGTGCTACTGCTAATCTGTCTGTAAGATACATAGTTATGGTTCAGTAATCATTTGTACTGAATATAAATGGCAAAAAGCAAATTAGCCCAAACACTGGAGACTGAAGAGTACATGGGGCATTAAGTAGGTTAAAAAGAACACATCTGAATTATTTTAAAAAAATTAAAAGTAACACGAATATGTCATTTACAAATTAAAATAACTACAAGCTGAAAATCTGATTTATTATAACTTTATTCAAATGGTGGCATAGGATCAAAGAAAAGCAGGGCTGAGAGGGTCCTCACAAGATCATCTACTTCAGACCCTTGCTAAAGGCAGGATCATCTCTAACTAAGCCCCAGCCAAGCGTCTAACCTGCTCTTGAAAACTTCCAAGGATGAAAAGGCCACAGTTTCTCTAGATACTCTGTTCCAATGCTTGACCACCCTCATAGTCAGAAAAGTCCTCCTAATCTCTAACTTAAATTAGAAGCTTGAGGCCATTGCTCCTGGTCCTGTCTAGGGGTGGATCCAGAGAGGGTGCGGTAGTGCAGTTGCACCATACCTTTCAATTCCTGGTCTGCCCGAAGTTTAAAACCAAATACCCAGCAGCAGCAGCATTTATATTCAGGCAGTAGTAACTTTCAGTGAAGCACCAGATGCACTGCCAAGCTATTCAAGGAGGCTAGACTTTATTTTATACAAGAAATGTACATTTAACTCTACTGACTACAGGACTAATGAAACAGCATCTTTTGATTAGTTTTTACCTAGTTTATTGTGTATTCCAATAGAATTGTATTTGTTTTTGCTTCATTTTAAATGAAATAATATAGTCCTAGGCCCTAGCATATTAGTAAATCATCTTATTTATTTTTTTCTAGTTAACTGGGGAAAATGATGTGTTATGTTATATGGGATGATGCACAACACCATCTGCACCTCCTCTAATGGTACTGTCTCTTACAGTCATACAGAAAAGTGAGGCATGGATAGGATATCCAAAGTCTATAATTTCAGCTTTCTCATTGGTGAATACAGCTGTTAGTAGAGCAACGCTTTATATCCAGGTGTAGAGAGGGAATTCCATATCCCCATACTAATGGGTGAACCCATAAATCAGGACTGATGCAAAAAAATTACAACATATTTTGTGAGTGCAAAATTACAGACAAAAGCAGACCATGTGGCAGAAAGTACAGCTTTCTGTTTTTGGAGATTAAATGGTAACCTAAGGGTTTTTTTTTATAAATATTACCATACAAAAGGATGAGCAGTCAGAAAAATGTGACTTGCCAAATCCTCTTTCAGAATGACCAAGAGAAAAATCAATGCAATAAGAAAACAGCACATGTAAAACTTTTAAAGGAATGATGGTTTTTAAACCTAGCAGATAATTATGCCATAGAATATATTGTCAGAAGATACTAAGATGCAAATAAAAGGATTAGGTGTTTACATGGTTAACGAGAGTATTCCTCATTACATCAAATAGGATATGAATATTCAGGTATCCAAGCATAAACATTCTCTAACTGACTAGTGCTGAAAATATGTATTCCTTCTGGTATCACAGTTATCAGCTACAGTTTGTTGTATCCTCCTCAGAGCCAGAAGAGGTAATAAGATAGAAACACTGGTCTGAAATAGGCAGACTTTGTGTTTCATCCTGCATCCTGTTTGTAAGTAGCGTTTGGAAGGCAAAGAAACAGAATAATACACATCTATATTAAAGTGGAAGTTAGATTTGGAGATTCATTTCTATATGAATTAAATGCTTTTTCTACGAAAGAACAGTTCCAAGTCATTGTAATAGAAATGCAGTATGTTGCATGAAACTGCAATTTGGCTTCGATTCAGCTAGTACTTGAGCATGTGCCCAAGTTTAAGCATATGCTTACATTTTGGTAATGGGACTTAAACACATATTTCAGTACTTTACTGAGCCAAGGCCTGTATTTCATGTTGTCATAAAAACAGCCATGTGCTATGCATGCTGGAATATACAATGTTTAAAAATTAAATATGTTTAATCAAGTACATATTTATTCAATGTTTTTCCCTGGGTAAAATATATTTTTTTGAAATTTTCTTTCATAAAGTCATCATTAGCCTTTCCAGAGGCCTAACCTGAGTCCCTAGTGATAATGATCGTATTGGCTGTAATGGCACATGTACCCCAGGAGAATATAGAAATACTGCTGGCAGGGGTCAGTAAAGAAGCCAAGGCAGACACCAGTTTCAAACTGTCAGTAACAGCTTTGTTTGCATGTTTGTTAATAAGGGACTGCAAAATGAATAAACATGGGTTATTAGAAAGCTGGAATTGTCTGTTTTCTGTTGCAGTGTTGCACTACATAAGGCTGTATCATCTGTAGAAGGTTCTTTATACTGAGACACTTCTGCAGATGCTTTTACTTCCCACTTTTAATCTTTGCCCCCACTCCAGCCCTTGCAATACATATGCAGAATTATATTTGCCACAGCAAGCTCTGCTTTTATTGGAGAAAAATGCTGGTCACTGTTCATATGCAGGGACAGGTCCAGATACTGGGCATAGCAGACATAATCATCCTGTGACGTATATATAGTTGTGGTTAATAAACTGTCAGTTTGCCAGTGTGTCTGTTGGGATTATTGCTCCTTTTTCGTAGAGACTCATCAGAACAATCCAGCTAATGTTAATACTCCATCTAGAGGAAGAAACACCAATTCTGACCTTTCAGCACATATTCTGACCACTCATAAAACTCTCAGCGTGTTGAGGGTGACCTAGCGTGGCCCTGAGCCAAAGGAAGGGAAGTCTCACCATATTGTTGTCAGAGCAGATAAGCAGCAGAGCACATGAAAGGGAAGTGCTCCAGGTTTCAGGAGGAAGGCAGACTCAGAAGGGCTCTGCTGTGGAGTGAGTTAACATGTACTAATGGAAGGAATAACAACTTCAGCTCATTAGTGAATCTCTGCACCCATGCACCCTGGAGGGAGGGCTGTCAGAAAGGAAGCAACTGCAGCAGCTTCTTCTTCCCTTTTCACTGCAGTATTTGCCCCTTTCTCTTCTCTGTCTGCTTTAAGTCTTCCAGATAGGTCTGAAGTGGTTTGGCATCCCATAGAAATCAAGAACAAATTAATTTGTTCCTGGTTTTTGACATGTCAACGTTTTGGAAGGTCCACCCTACTCATCTACTCTCCACCTGTCACGAGCAAATCCTGTTTTTGGGCCTGACCATGATTAAAAATACAAGAGGTGAAACAAAACAGGGTTTACAGTCAGCTTTCCTAGAAAGACGGGGTTCTCGCAAGAGCACTCTCTCCTCCCAATGGCTTAATACTGTATCATTCTATCCAAACAGAGTTTACTTGTATGAGGACTTAAATAGGATACAATTCCATAGTCCCCAGTGCGGGGCAACCTGTGGCACAGGTGCCATAAGTGACATGGGCAGTGTCTGTGTGCGTGACATATGGCGGACTGGGGAGAGGACAGGCAACACAGTGGCAGATAGGGCATACAGCAGAAAGCAGAGCAGCAGATTGGTTAAGGAACACGGATCTGAGTGGTACTTGGGGACAGTATGGGGCTAATTTGTGACACATTTGCCAAAAAGATTGGCCCCCACTCCTGTAGTCTATCCCATCTGTTCCCTTCTTCCACCTGTCATTCTTTCTCTTCTTTCTTCTATATATCTGAAGGATTGTTTGGTTGAAACTTTTCCTTCTCACACCATGTATACATGTAAAGCCATACCAGCTATGGTGAAGTTTACGGCTGGGTTTACTGAAGTTGACAAATGAAATTGCCTGCTGTTGTGAGCATGGCCTTCACAATTTGCCCCAGTGTAATCAAAGGAGGAAGGAGAGAAAAAGTAAGTAGGGGTGGGGAGAAGGTTGGGTCAGGGGAGATAATTTTTCCTGGTACTTCTTATTATGAATGCACAAGAATTTTTTTCCCGTATCATATGTTGCATTTCCTGGAATCTTAGTACATACCCAAGTTTGAGCTATGCTTTTGAAGGGAAAAAACATCTTTCTTACAGCTGTTCCTTGCAGATATTAGCCTTAATTCTGGGACTGATTGCTACAGTAGAGTGCACTGATTTGACAGTGATTTTGTAACCTGTTGCACTTAATCTGCACCTGTAGCAAAAAGGTCCAAGTAGTTAGATGTTCCAGGGAACACTGACCTCTCTTTATAAAGGAACTCCAGTTAGAACTACAAAGCCAAAAATTTTTAATCAACCTGATGCATTTAAAAAGTGCTTCACTTTCTTCTCATTTTGTTAATAAGGGGTTGGGTTCGGGACCTGTTTTTTCCGCATTCCTCTAATAGTCCTGCTTGATAGTTCACAAAGAGGGCTCCGACTACAGGACAATTAGAACTTTAGACATGATTGAAATAGATCCAGGATAATTTCTGGGAAATGTCTGAGGTGCATGGATGAAAGGCAGAAATGGGATTAATTTTTTAAAGAATCTGCAAAGGAAGTAGATTTCTCGGGGCAGGTAGCTTCTTCCAAGTCCTATAATTTCTATTATTCTCAGCAAAGGTACCATATACAGCTCAGCCTGCTTCATCTCCACTGAGCACTGATCCTCAGTGCTACATGGTACAGTGTTCCAAAAAGAGCACTGTGGAAGTTAAATTTCTGTACATTGTAGGAATGTACAAATTTGTGCCACCGGGAGAGAAAAACAAGCCAGGCAAGCCATCCCTATGTAATATGCTGTGATGGCAGAATTGTTACCTGCAGAGTTTTTTTATAAATAAAATAAATGTAAAAAGACAAGTAATTTTCTCACCTAATTTGCTTGTAGAACTGATAATTAAGTGTTGTTGGCTGCATCACCCACACACATTTGTGATACTTGATATAGTGTCTCTGCATACTTAGAGGCTAAAAATCTTCTTTTTTGCTGAATAAAAATATCAGTTTCATGGACCTTTTCCCCCTCAAGTAATATTTAGCAGCGTTCTATAACTTTCCTTTAACGAAAAGTCTCTCAGATTAATTAGGCTTTCCATAGATCCAGGAGCCTTTGGTAAATCATTATTGCATCTTGCTTGGGGCCAAGCCAGCCATGGCCCGCCACCTGTTCTTGGGCTAACCGCCCATGTTTTCACCTGCCACGCCTTGTTAATTAGTTAAATAGATGGTAATAAGTGGGAGGCTGCCCATTTCCTGCCCCGATGCCAGGGGGTGCTATCTGCGGCTCCTTTCCTCCCCTACACCATAGCCCAAGCCTTGCAGATGGCATCACACCGTTCTTACTATCACCGGCCCCTTGCTGGGCCCCAGATCCTACTATTGAACCCCACCTGGATTCTTCCCCTCAGGCGGACTCTTCTGCCATCATACCGGGCAACATAGCTCCCTGAGCTGCTTCCCCTTCAGGTGTGATCCCCCCACCGGGACCTTCGGCTACTAGCCCTGGTCCACCTCCAGGCCAGTTGGAACCCCACGCCCTCAGCT
>NW_017729006.1:7016292-7030396 GCF_001723915.1 Gavialis gangeticus
CAGGCCAGTCGGAACCCCAGGCCCTCAGCTCTTGGGCGTTCCTCGCAGTGGGCCCCTGGCCCTTCAACCCTTCCAGTCCTGGCCCCAGCATGGGCCAGTCAGGGGAAGTTCAGACAGGCCTGAGTCTATGGCCTTACTCTTGTTCCATGGGTTCCACCTTCCCAACCCTCCAACAAAGGGGTAAGCCACCTCGTTGTGGGGGCTAGGGGTTAAGGTGCTCTGACCCACCTTTCACCAGGGTGGTAACTGGCCTGGCATTTCCTGGGGCTCCCACACCACTGGGAGCCCCACCAGGCCACCCACTCCCAGCAGGGTACAGTTTTAGGTCATGCCCAGGACCAGGAGACTCCTATCCATCCCCTATAGCTCCTCCTTTTCCTCCAGGGTATCCGCAGCCCTCCAGCCAGGCGATGTTGTTGCCTGGCCCCCAGCAGCAGAACTGCCTTGTTTATATGGGCAGCCCTGAATCTAAAATGGCTGCCCTCATTAGGCACCTGGCGGCTGCCAGGTCCAGGCCCTTAAAGTGGCAGGTACACACAGTGTCCTGCCGCATACCTCCCCCCTTAGCTGTTTACACTGCCTCTAGCAGCCTGTTCTTCCAGCCCCTTGCTGCCCCCTCACACTGGGGCTCGTCCTAAAACTTGTGCTCTCTTCGTTATCCTCTCTGGGGCTTCTCCTTATCACTACTACCGGGGGGGGGGGGGAGTTAAAGATTTCTACTGTGCATTGCCATCAGACTGATGTGTTTTCCCGGCCAATGCACCACTGTAACAGGGGGCCTGCTTGGGGGCTGATCCAACCATGGCCCACCCACCTGTTCTGGGGCTAACTGCCCATGTTCTCGCCCACCACGCCTTGCTGTTAATTAGTTAAATAGATGGTAATAAGTGGGAGGCTGCCCATTTCCTGCCCCGATGCCAGGGGGTGCTATCTGCAGCTCCTTTCCTCCTCCACACCACAGCCCAAGTTTCACAGATGGCATCACGCTGTTCTCACTAGCACTGGCCCCTCACTGGGTCCCTGAATCCTACTATTGAACCCCACCTGGATTCCTCCCCTCAGGCGGACTATTCTGCCATCATATTCTGCCAACATAGATCCCTGAGCTGCTTCTCCTTCTGGTGTGATCCCCCCACTGGGATTCGGTTACTAGCCCTGGCCCATCTCCAGGACAGTCGGAACCCCAGGCCCTCAGCTTTTGGGCATTTCTTGCGGTGGGCCCCCAGCCCTTCAACCCTTCCAGTCCTGGCCTCAACATGGGCCAGTCAGGGGAAGTTCAGACAGGCCTGAGTTTATGGCCTTACTCTTCCTCCATGGGGTCTACCTTCCTGACCCTCCAACAAAGGGGTAAGCCACCTGGTTGTGGGGGCTAGGAGTTAAGGTGCCCCGACCCGCCTTTCACTGGGGTGGTAACTGGCCTGGCATTTCCTGGGGGCTCCCACGCCACTGGGAGCCCCACCAGGCCACCCATTCCTGGCAGAGTGCAGTTTTAGGTTGTACCCAGGACCAGGAGCCTCCCTACAGCTCCTCCCTTTCCTCCAGGGTATCCGCAGCCCTCTGGCCAGGTGATGTTGTTGCCTGGCCCCTAGCAGCAGAACTGCCTTGTTTATATGGGCCGTCCTGAATCTAAAATGGCTGCCCTCATTAGGCACCTGGCGGTTGCCAGCTCTAGGCCCTTAAAGTGGCAGGCACACACAGTGTCCTGCCACACTATGGCATAGTTAAAGCATATCTGACCTAAGTATTTAAGTCATCAGATTTGTATAGATTCTGCATGTATTTTAGAGGCATTCACACAATATACAAATTATAATGTATGGCTGTGGTCTGAATGTCTGGCTGGAATTACGCTACCTGGATTTTATCCCTGACAGCCTGCACGATCCCTGCTTGATTGTAAGCCAGTCCACTTTTAGCTAAGCTTCACTTATCCCATCTGTAAAATGGCAATGTATATAAAGGGATTCAAGACTTTCTGATAACAACTGGTAAGTATGAGCAGTGCATACTCCACATTATTTTCTCTTATTATCTCTGCACACGTGGTATATCTTCCAAGTAATACCACCTTCGAGAACTGGACTAAGAGTAGTGTTTCAATACAGCAGGCGTGTTTGGGCATCAAGATATTAAGACTAGATGCAAGATCTCCCTGTGTGGACAACAGCCAAAGTTAGGCTAAAAAACACTTATTCTCTTTATAAGGCCTGAACATTCTTCCAGACCCAGGTATAAATGGAATCTGCATCTTCCCCTTGGGCTTTTACATCTCCAAACTGGTGGTTTTCCCATATGTCCAAGAGCCTGGGGCAAGCACTCCCTGAGGCTGAGGGTCTGCAGGGCTATTTGTTGGAATTCATGAAGATGTGCTGGGATGTGCCAGAGCAATAACTACCACAGAAAACTAAATCAGCTGTAAAACCCCCCTGTAGTACCCAAAGGCTGGCATGACAAGAAAGAGAGGGCCAACACAGACATGGATACCCAAGGAATAGAGCAAATTAGGTCCCACAGAATTCCCTGATGCTCTGGTAACTCTGGTAACCCAGCTAGGCAGTTTAAAACTATTCAGGCATCTTTCTGATATACTGCCATGTGCAGTGTAGGTATACCGTCATCCTTTAAAAAAAACCCCAAAGCTGCTGACTGGTTACTTTCTGCATTTCCCCCACACCAGCCAAAATGGTGCTCTCAAGAGCATGCTCACACATACCCTGAAGAGCTGCAAGACTGCCTCTCATTCTTATGGCTCTCTAACTTTACTAACCATCTTTCTCATTTCCTCTTCCCCTGGTTGCTGGTATCTCCAGGATTTCAAGTTTCATATTGTCAGGTATCCAGGTTGTAGCCATATTGGTTCTATGCCTGATGAAGGGTGTTTGTGCCCGAAAGCTTGCAATTAAATAATTTTTTTTGCACAGATCTTGTTGGTCTAATAAAAGATATCATCTCTACAACAAGTCCTGATTGCCAAGTTTCCCTTTGTGCTCTTATGTCAAGTTACTTCATTTAACCCTTTGCATTTAGCTCCCTCCTATGTACTGTATAACTCATTCCCACCTCTGCATGAGTAGCAACCAAAACGTTGCTTCATAACACCACGTACAGTGACATAGGAAACAACAGTCTCCCTGCCAAGAAGTTTTCTGGGGTAGAACTTTTGGCATAAAAGGAAAGGAGTGTTGTAGTCTGAACCAGCACTTTAGGTCACTAAGACTTCTCAGAATATACCTTCAGTGCGCAGTTAACCTCGGTGATTGGTACTTGTATCTAAGCATCTGGATTAGTCTATCTGTGGTGCAAACTTCCCCACAGAAAAGACTTATCTGTATTACTGTTTCCTCACTGGTTGCTGTAATTGCTCGTGTGTGCCTGGGGCATATCCCATGGCTCCTTGTGCTTAGAAATCCTCAGATTATTTCCAAAATTATGGTAAAAGGACTCTCAGTGCTCAAGCATATGTTCACTGTGAAGTGAGCCACTTTCAATTCCGAGTAAAAAAGCACTCATGTACTATATCCCATACCCCCACCCACATTATCTAGCCCAGACTGAGAATACCCTCCAAGACCTCTAATTATTTTTGCTTCTCCCTGATGAATGCTTTCCAATCTGTCCATGTCTTTCTTGAAGTGTAGTGCCTAGAACTGGATGCAGTACTCCCAGTGAGGCCCAACACCAGTGTTGAACAGAGCAGAAGAACCACTTGTTTGACTCCAACCAGTAGTCTCCCATCAAGGAGCTGCTCTTAACATCTGCCAATCCCAAATTCATAGTCTTTGATTTCCTGCTTCATCCAATCACAACCCCCTCTGGGCAACCAGGTGAGACTGACTGCCACTCCAGGTGTTCTTAACTCACATTCCTGAGCAGGGAATGCAGTGGGTTCCCTTGAAGAGCCCAGCCACCCTCAACACTCAAGCCTTGTGCAGGTAGATGTTAGCCTAACAAACAAACACAATCTCCCAAAGCCCATGGGAAGAGCCTGGATTAACTATGCAAGGCACTCATTTCTCAAAAAGGTCAGATGGACAAAGAGGAGTTTACTAAAGTGTCCATCCTCCTCCTCAAGCCATAAAAGAAGCAACCAGCTTAACATGGGGTCAACAGCTTCATTATCATTTAATATCACACCACATTACCTTGCATGATCGTGAGTCAGCAAGCCACAAGCCATTATCTCCACAGAAATCTAGTGTTTCTAAACTGATTTATTTAAACTACAGTGTGTTTGCATGTAGACATTCTTATTTGGTTTAAAATGCAATACAGTGAAAGCTAGATTAAACTACATAGAAATAAACAATAATTTAAACCAAAGTAAGTTTCTAAACTGTGTTTTACATTGGTATAAAATTCAATTTAAAACCTGTTTTAATAGAAACCATTGAAACTTGTGTGCATGCGCACAAGGCATGTACATGGGATACGTACTTTTCTATGATGCCACTGGCTCATAGTAACTTCCATATTAATCATATAAAAACCGCAACAAACCCATTTTATCATGTGTGATATTTATTGCTATACATTCATTTAAAGCATAACACACAAAATTATGGTAAGACCTTTATTTCATGCAAAATATTTCCTTACACAACAATGTTATACAGGTAAGAAATTTGAGAAGTCAGCAATTGACAGATTTTTTTCCCCCTGATAAATTCCCTGGTACGAATGCAGGAATCCCCTTAAAATATATATTTTGTACCACCTACAAAAAATGTCTAACCCAAACCACTTTTCCAATAACAAACCATTGTTCCAATCAAGCTATTTTCTACTAATAGAGCAAACATTTCATTAGTAAGTATTAGTATTAGTAAGCATGTTTTAGATCCAGTTATCCTCTAAGAAGCCATTTATTTATTTATTAGATTTATAACCTGCCCTATCCAAAAGGGCCCAGAGCAGTTTACAATACACAGATGGGATTCCCCAAAAAGAATCCTCAAACATGAGACCTCCATTCGCCTTGGTGTGCTCTTTTTCACAGTTTCTTTTCTTCTGTTCTTTGTTTTTAAGTGTCTCAGTCTAATGGGAAACTTATTCTAATGCAGTATCTCCATGCTGTATAAGTATGCACAATCATAAGCCAATTAATATTCACCACTTTACTCATTAAATAGCTCTTGTTTTCACCACCAAATAATGCTTAATATGAGTTATATGAAAACTTATGGATGAAAGGGTTTGTTTTTCTAGGTTGGGAGGGGCAGTAGTGGTAGGAGTTGATTAAACTGAGCTCTTGCCCTTCTTCACTTCCCTTTTCTCTTTGTTTTTGTCACTATCCTCTTAAGAGGCCGCAAAATACATGACATTTATCATAACAGCTTTGATCCATTCAGTTGACAATTACAAATCCTTGTGGGTGGGCCTGAGGCCTAATATTTATGTTTGTATTTTTAAGCATTGGTGTTTCTGTAACCCTTTGCTTCCATTGATACTGCTAAAAATTCAACACTAAAACTACTAGCTAAGTTCATTAAGCCTCATAAAGTTATTTTGCCTCTCATCCAAGTGAAAAAGATCTTGGATATTAATTGTTTATGTGAGGATGGAACTATTTTGTTCTGAATATACATCAAAGCCTGAGCATAGGTTTAGATTGTGCTACAAGGATGCTAAATCCTTCATCTACAGAAATGTGGGGCCAGATTTTGCAGGCTGCTATAGCAGTATAAATGCAGAAGCTCCCCAGTTATTACAGGAAACTACCTGGGTTTTATGCTGCTGTGGCCAGAAATTAACCCTTGTGTAATAGATCCAGCATTAGATATGTGACCCACAGAATTGTTTCACACTGCATCAACCCCTACTTGCTTGATCATTGCTAATAGCCACTATAAAATTTTGGTACAGTTTAGCAAACCTGGTGTTCACCACTTAGAGATCCATGATTATATAAACAGTGATAAGTACAGATTCAAGGTGAACTGGGACACAGCATTATCTGTGTTTGTCATGCTGTGCCTGGATATAGAGTAATTCGTGCTTCCTCAGGATTATACCCCCAACCATTTAATGTGTGCATGTGTGCTGCACACACCTGCATACACATACAAAATACAGACTAGGGAAAAAGGTATGCAGCTGCTTTTTAAGTAACTATTTTAATACATTTTTAACCTTCCAGCCTCTTGATTAACTGTGTATGAAACAGGCCATGTTTGAATTCACCTGACTGAAAATGTCAGACGCTGCTCCTATGATGTCTGCACCATGGATTCAGTCCCACCAGCACTGCTATCACCACTAGTTGCAATAGAAACAGCTTCACAGTCAGCAAAATTCTCCACCATTGTCTGTAATGCTGCACTGCCCAGAGGCATGGGATGTGGATTGAAGCATGTTCCCTATGTGTCATGTGTCATAGAGGATATGTCAGCAAATCACCCTTGAATCTCCACATCAGGTGTTTTTATAACACTACAAAATAGTGGCCTAATTATTATATTTAATATAGCAAACTTAATCCCAGTGAAGTTAGATATCACAAATGCTTAGATTCAAAAGATGGATCCACTAAAAAGCCAGGATTTCAAGCACAGATTAATTGTAAGTTGTAGGTGCTACTGACATTCTCAAACCACTACTCTACTGCCAGGTAACCCGAAGCAACTAAAATGGGTTATTTCTACATAACCAGTGTTTATCTTGTTGGTTTTATTGCAAATCTCTTTGAGCCTTCTTTGGCATAAAAATCTAATAAATAAATGAGTGGCCATAGTGGGGCAAACTCCGCTCTATCACAGTTTATTACAGTTGAGCTTATCCAGCATTGAGTTTGGTTCAGTATATGTACTAGAATAGGGTGAATCATTTGCCACAAATCATTTTAGACAAATAAAGTTTCCTTTTTTCACAAACTATCAGTGATGAGTCTAATTTTTACTAAGTTGTTTGTAACTATAGGACAAATCATGTACATGAGCAAAAATTTAACCCATGCGTGGTCTGTGAACTGGTGAGCACAGGGATTTGTAATTCATGTTGTGTGACTGAAGAGCTATACTGAATGATAATGTTTCTGCTCCATGTGAGTCCACAAAGAGAATTCCAGATGACGTGAGCTCGCCTGGTGCCAATTCCCCTGGCAGTAGAAACCCACATGAATAGTTGAGTATACACTCATGTGGTAATCCAGCATCCCAGACAAAAAGCTGTTCACTTGAAATCTGTGACCAAAGGGTCAGTGGATACTAGCAAAGCAGATGGTCAGCCGGACTGGTCGTTTTTTCTGCTCTCAGACCTCTATATTTTTCAGCCATCTTTTCAAATTACAGGCAGGATTTCAAAATTTAGTGTGTATGTTCAGCCACTTGCAGTGACAAAAGTCATCTTTGACTTCTAGCAAAAACTCTTAAAACTGTACGGCTAAAGAGTGCTTTATTTGCCATTGGACCCAGGTCCTGAGAAATTCATAGCTGCCTATGTTAGAGAGATGGCTAGCATGTAACAGTCATTCCAGTCTAGAACATGGCTACTTTTTAGCACAAATGCTTTTTAAATTCCTCAACTGTACATCTGTTATGTTGCCATTACTGAAAGCCTAGCCTTGTCACCTCAAAGAGTATTTCAATAGAGGTTCTTGGGAGAGAAATGGTGTGGAGATGAGATCACCTACAATGCTTGCCTGTTTAAGGTTATCTTCAGCACAAATGTGTCAGCCTACCTTTCTCCACCCTCAGTGGCATTCTGATGGGTTGGGCTGGTGTTCCCGAGCATCCAGGAATGTGGCAACTGAAAAATGGGTGAGTCGTATCTATGGTTTGCTCCTTCCCCCAATGCACAGTTGTGTAGTTATGCAGCACTGCAGCATACAACCCACACCCACCACAAAGTAGCCTTATTATATTTTGCCAAACTTGTATTTCAGTGCCAGTGTGCACACAGGTTAGCTGTTTAAACCAAGTGCAGTACGCAGCCCTTGCAGCAGTCCGCAGTGGGAAGTTCAATGCTAACAGGTCACCTGAGCCTTATCAACACATTCTTGTGTGTATGTTTGTTTTCACGGCCTGATGATTTAATAAAGAGACACTAGCCCATCATAACTTTAAGCTGTGATGGGCTCATAATGTGCGGCAGTCCTGGGAAGTCAGCATGGAGATATTTCCATCTGAGGGTCAGTGTGAACAATCCCTACACCTTGGGATCACTAAAGGTCTATCTAACCAATTGCTATAAGCCTCTGGTTGTGACCACCACTGGTTCAACACTACTAGTGACAGCAATGCTATAGACAAGGCTGCAGGGGGTTACTGACATGACACACACTTTTGTGTAATATTGCTTGGAGCAGGTTTAAACAAGCAAGGTGTAAAAGCAGCCACAATACCAGAACTTCACCTACACTAATGGGAGACAGTGTAGTCCAATGACTAGAAAATGGCTCTCCAGTGGAGTCCCAAGTTAACAGATATTTAATTGCAGAAGTCCAGCTGTGAGCCCTCAGAGGAGGCCTTAAGCTCAGAAGTGCAGTCACCAACACAAAAATTGGGAAACTGCTGAAATAAGGCATGGGTAGGGTTACCATATTTCCAGTTCCAAAAAAGAGGACATCTGTCAGGGGAACACCTCACTCCCAACCCACAGCCCCATCCCTGCAGCTGCCCCTCACTCCTGAGCCATAGCCTCTTGCTCCCCTGGGCTATGCTGGTGACCCTAAGTCCCAACCTGCAGCCCCCCTTGCACTCCCAACCCACAAGCCCCCCACCCTCCTACGTCCTCACTCCTAAACCACAGCCCCCACCCCCCAGCTCTGCTGTCCCAGCCAGCCACAGAGTTCCCCACTGCCCTCAAAGGACCCTCCTGCCCCCTTCCTCTACTGGAGGGGCAGGCACTTCCCCCCTGCTCCACTGCAGTCCCAGGCCCAGTGCCCAGCCACCATACCCCAGCGCTACCAGACACCCGCCCCCCTCACACACCCATCCCCTCCACAAACCCACAGTCCCCAAGCTCTGGACTTCCAAACCCCGCCCCCCACAGACTTACCTGCATTCAGCTGCTAAGATTGCATGCTGTACATGTGTGTGCACATGCAGACACACGTGGTGCTCCCTGCCTCCAGTCACCCTCCCCCACTCCTACCAGGGGAGTGGAGCAAAATCCCAGACATTAGCTCAGATTTCAAAAAACCGACTGGAAGGAGATCAGAGGACTCAAAAAGAGGACATGTCTGGGAAAACTCAGATGTATGGTAACCCTAGGCATGGGAGCATTAAGCAGGAGGACCCTAATTCTGTTTCTGGCAGTGTTACAGACCTGCTGTTGGACTCAGGGTAATTCAGAACATAGCTCCATCCCTCAGGTTCTCCATCCTGTGAAATGAGGCTAATAACACTATCTTCCTCTAGGAAGCATTTTGAGATATAGGGATTGAGAACTGTATTATTGTTGTATTTGCTGCAAAGCTCGGTTGCAACAGTGGGGGAATTTTGGCTGTCAGAAGGCTGATGTGCATCCACAAAGCCAGGAGCTTCTAAAAGAGGGGGAAGAGTTCTAGGCATTTACATGCCAAAGCAAGACATTCCAGCTCTAATGGGTTCTAACTGGTCTTCTCATCACCATTACATTTTTTAGGTGCAGTGGAGTGTGACTCAGTGGACTGCCCATTGTTTTACAGCAGTAGAAAAAAAGTCCACAAAAATCAAATAAATAATTTCTGAGCTGATACACACTAATCAGTATAAGTGACAACTGGAACTACCTTTTGAAGCTAAGCCACGAGGCACATACCTGATTAGATTGTGCAAAGGAACAGCAATATTAAAACCCATGTGCCCATGTAATCTCCACTATTAGAAATGACTGGTTGTCCAAAATATTATTTCTACCAGTTCAAAGTCCTTGTCTTTAATGTACTGCAGCTTCTTTTGCCAGGACTTGAGGACAGCAAAAACAGAGAGCACCAGAGGCTGCGTGATTTTTATTTATTTTTGAAGCACTCCTGGGTAAGTCAGACAGAGAGCGACTAACCTTTATATTTTCAGCACAACCAGGCACCTTGCACATCAAGGCTGCCCAAAATCAGAAGTGTACAAAACTTTTTCTTCTAACCCCCATTTTAATTTCCTTCAGCAATTTAGCACCTCTTTGCAACTCACACATATAGAGCAACCAGGAAAATTTCTTAACACCCCTCTGGCAAACTGCATGGAGAGAACCGCTACAGTATTTTTCATTTCCAGTGCCTCAGGCAAGTCAGATTCAGAGTAAAGAGCACCCGCACCAGAACCAAAGAACAGTAAAAATATTTTTAATTTCTTTTAGCAACTGCTACCCCCAGGCAAGATGCATGCGAAGAGCATGAAAATCTAGGGTTCTTCTTTTTTTTTGGAACAGAGTAACACAGAAAAGTGCACTGAAAATGGTGTCATTTCAAACTAATATATTCTCTCCTTGGTTTAATATTTTCTTAAACAGATAAATACATCTTTTTTAAAGTGACTTTGGGGAGGGTGTTGTTTGAAGGGTTTGACAGTGGCAGGAGAAGAGAAAGAAAACTTCATTTGCTGCTCATAATCTGTGCTCCCACCTATGGGTGCCTATAAACATGCTCGTTCATTTTCTAATTAGCATGCACGGGAGCAGATCTGCTCCGTGATCTAAATAGAACACTCCAGTTTCACATCATCATCATATTTATTAAGCTTCCATATGTTTCAAAATAGCCATGGGGTGCTTTATTTACATTTTATCAAATGAGCTTTAGATAAAGTGTCCCATGGCTCATTTTGCAACCCACAGAGGTTTAATATACATGACAGTGAGCTGTTTCAATTAGAGTGGGTGTCTAGGGACCACTCTCATTAAAATGCCCCACCCCCAAGCACATGTATAGACAGCCTGTGTGCTTAGTATCTGGTATTTCTACTTTTATAATTTGTTTTTTTCACCCCACTTAAAATCTCCCTGTTAAAACTGAAAACAAAACAAAACAAAACATCAGTGGAACTATATGAGGAATGTATATGCCCCCTTATTTCTTTCCAGTTTTCAAAGATACAGATTTATTTAAGTCACCCCGTGTGTGGTCAACAAAAGTGAAATGAAGACTTGCCATATTGATCTGGAGCTATTTTATATTCACTAAACACTCACTTTGAACTGTTGTCAATCATTATTGACAAGGTCAGGAGAACTGACCTTCTTGGCTAGGGACAGAAATTACACATAAACTAGCATAAGTGATTGGAACCGGTTTAAATCTGTAGCACTATACAAGTTCAGTGCATATCAACTGCTTTCAAAATGGCTGAAACCAGTTTAAGATAAACCTGGATGAATGAGCATCAGACTGAACTGATTTAGGTTAAACCATTTTATTGAACTTCTGTCCCAGGTCTGCTCCAGATTCAAGTTAATTTACAGTACCGCAGCATCCTTGGATGCTTTGCAGCACCTCCCCTGTAAATCCCCCCTCTCCTGCACCCCACAGGGTGGATTAGCCCTGGCCCAAGCTGTCTGCTCCAGCCAAGCAGGGAGGCTTGCTCTAGCACCCCCCCAGCTTCTGGACTGGGCCACTACAGGCATGTGGCTGTATTTCCAGAATCAAAAGTGAAAGGCTCTTCACTTTCTTATTGGTTCAATCTATACAGTTTAGATTAACCTGCAAAGATTGAATCCATTCAGCCTCAGGCTTTTTGACTGTTTCTACTTAGTCTCTGAGGCAAAACTAAGAATAAAAATGTAAGGAGGTGAAACTATTAGCAAGATGTGCAACTCAGCCCATCAGGTTCCTGATTTATTTTTTAATAGATTTCAAGATCAGAAAAGACCGCTACATCATCTAGGCTGATCGCCTGTACATTATCAACAATTACATTTTACCAGGGTGTTACTGCATTGAGCCTATTAATGGTTTGGTACAGAAGATGGCTTGAAGTAACAGTTTTAAATTGCAGCAAGGGAAATTTAGTTTGGATATTAGGAAGAACTTTCTAACATGGGTGGTGGGGTTAAGGACTGGTACAAATTACCTAGAGAGGTTACAGAGTCTCTCTACTTGAAAATTTTAAAAAGCAGGTTAGACAAATGCTTGGCCGAGATGGTTTAGACAGGGATCATCATGCCTTGAGCAGGGGGTTGGACTAGATTTCCTCCTGAGGCAACTTCCTACTCTAGTTGTCTAATGATACTACAATGTTTCTTCCAGAAAAGCATTCAATCTTGATTTGAAGACATCAGTGATGGAAAAAATGAACCAGTTCCCTTAATAGGTTAAACTCCCTCACTGTTAAAAGCATATCCCTTACTGGCTCCATTAACTATCTAGCTCCTATGCAGTCTCTTTCTCCACATATTATGAATGTCCTATTCCCTTTCTGATTCTGTGGTCTGCATCAGAATTTCCTTTCTGGCCTTTGCTAGCACGTTGATCCACATGCATTCAAGAGTGTGTTGCTCCTGGTTATCGGTAACTTTAGAACAGGTAATGATGCCTTTAGTGTAAATACCTACATACACATGCTCTCCTTCTGAAACAGGGAACACATAAGAATTCATAATGCTGCATATAACAGCCTTAACTAATCCAATTTTTAACATGGCTTGTAGATGCCTTTGGTTGGGGAACATTTCACATACAGCATATTGGCTGCTCTTGAGACATCTTGCTCTCATTTTGCAACCTGTCTGCTACAAATTGGAAAGGATTTTGATATAGTTGTTTTACCCTAGTGGCTCTTTTCTATAAACCTAAAATGTCTCTAGATTAGAAATATCTGAGGCCCCAGCCAGATGCACAAGTACAGGCAGGATGGGATTTGATGCACGATCCACACAATTGCATTTCCTGCCATGCCACACATGTATGGCAGGAGGCATGATTATGAGATTGCACATCAGATCCCATTGCACTTTATTACTGGTGCAAGGGGAACCCAGGATCATGACTGGCTGCACTGATCATAATCCCAGGCTCCTCCTGCATTGGCAAATAGCAAGCTCCTGAGGCTGAAACCCCACTCAGCTGATGGTACTCCCAGCTGTGGGGGTTCAGCATGTGCTCCTGCAGCTGGGAGCCCTGTCAGCTGACCCAGGCTTCCAGTCGTATATGATATATTGCTGTGTATTGGCTGGGACAGAACCTTGAACAATGACACACTATCCTGGAAACTGTGCCAACCCAGAGACCTCAGATACTGAGATTCCCAAGCATCCAGGAATAGTTTCATAGTTGGTAGGGTTGGAAGGGACCTGAGCAGATCATCAAGTCCGACCCCCTGCCATGGCAGGAAAGAGTACTGGGGTCAAACAACCCTGGTAAGGTGTTCGTCTAGCCTCCTCTTAAAGACCCCCAGGGTAGGAGCCAGCACCACTTCTCTTGGAAGTTGGTTCCAGATCCTAGCCACCCTGACAGTGAAGTAGCGCCTCCTGATACCTAGCCTGAATCTACCCTCTGCCAACTTGTGACCGTTATTTCTTGCCACTCCTGGTAGCACTTGGGGGAACAGGGTCTCCCCCAATGCCTGCTGGTCCCCCCTGACTAGATTGTAAATGACCGCTAGATCCCACCTCAGCCTCCTCTTGTGGAGGCTGAACAGGTTTAGGTCCCTTAGCTTTTCCTCGTAGGGCCCTGCTGCCCCCTGATCATGCGAGTGGCTCTCCTCTGGACTCTCTCTATGTTGTCCACATCTCTCCTGAAGTGCAGCGCCCAGAACTGGACGCAGTACTCCAGCTGCGGCCTGACCAGTGCTGCATAGAAGGGGAGGATGACCTCCTTGGATCTGCTTGAGATGCAGCTGTGGATGCACGACAAGGTATGGTTGGCCTTCCTGACTGCATCCCCACTCTGTCGGCCCATGTTCACCTTGGCATCAATAATGATTCCAAGATCTTTTTCTGCCTCTGCACTGATGAGAAGGGAGTTCCCCAGCCTGTTGCTGCTGGTTCTTCCCCCCAGGGTGCAATACCCTGCACTTGTCAGTGTTGAAACCCATCCTGTTTTTATCCGCCCACCCCTTTAACCTGTCCAGGTCTGATTGCGGCCTATTCTTCCCTTCTAGTGTGCTCACTTCCCCCCACATCTTAGTGTCATCTGCGAATTTGAACAGGGTGCTTTTTACCCCCTCGTCCAAGTCGCTGATGAAGATGTTGAACA
>NW_017729006.1:7035396-7035825 GCF_001723915.1 Gavialis gangeticus
CCCTCCAGGCTGAAAATGAGCCATCCACCATGACTCTCTGGGTGCGGCCCTCCAGCCAGTTAGTGACCCATTTGACTGTGTAGGTGTCGCTGCCATAGTCTCCTAGTTTTTTTATGAGAATGGGGTGAGAGACAGTGTCGAAGGCCTTCCTAAAGTCCAGAAAGACTACGTCCACTGCTACCCCTGTGCCTAAGGATTTTGTGACCTGGTCATAGAAGGCCACCAGGTTGATCTGACAGGATCTGCCTCTAATGAACCTGTGTTGGTTGCCCCTAAGCAACTGAATGTGGCAACTAGAAAAATAGATGTGTTGTGTCTATGGTTTCCTTCCTTCCCCTATGCTTCTGGCCCAACCACAGAGTTCTCCACTGCACTCAAAGGACCCCCATCCCCCCACACCCTGGCAGACACTCCCCGGCACCCACCTTG
>NW_017729006.1:7040825-7044043 GCF_001723915.1 Gavialis gangeticus
CCATCATTATAATCCTGCCTGCCCTTAGGTCCAAAACAATTCACTCTTATGCGGTGACCCTTTTTATATCAAAATGTTGTTATGTGCAAAGTAAGTTCACTCTTATGTAATTGGTGTGGTGGAAGCCCACAGTCAGCTGCTTTGTGCAGTGCATTGTGGGAGTGATGCTCACCAAAATATAGTCTTCTGTGTGGATCTATGCTCCTTGCTTGTTGCCTGCAACACATATTTCTGTATATGCCATCCCCATTATGATAGTGCCCTGTGCTTGTGTGGACTGTCTGCTGTTGGTAAGTAACAAAATTGTCTTTTAAAAGTGGCAGAAATGGGTCTGGGGGTCAGTACAGTTGAGTCTTGGAATGTATCTCCATTTATTACATTGTAAAGTAGGTTCCCTTTGTGCAAATTTGAGTTATGCATCATTTTCCAGCAGCACATGTACAACATAAAGTGAGGGAAACCTGTAATTAAAAACAGCGGTAAAGAATAGGTAACATATCTATACAATGAAACAATCTCTCTTCCCAGGCCTGACCCAAAGGCAACTTAAACAGCCATAGAACAAGTTAGCCACAACTACATGTGGTTGAAGAAAAAAAAAAAAGGGATTCCATGGGAATTTTTCTGTTTAAATGTTGTTTTTTTAAAAGTAAGAATTTAGACCAATTTTCAAGCATTTTTAAAAAATTTCTTGAAGCTGCCCAGTCCTACCCCAGACACTTTTCTGTAATAAATTCTGACATTTTTGAGTTGCTGAAGCTGTAGCCTTTCTGACTGAGCCTGCCAATGCACATGCCACCTACCATTACTTGATGTAACAACAAAAGAGAATCCATTTTCATGTTACTTATGAACCAAACCTTTTATGCTTTTATGAACCAAGACTGTCTAGCAATGCAGGCCAAACTCAGAAACCTACTGGTGTAGCACATACGTATTCCATAAGATGCTCCTAAACTTTTACTTGGGCCCATCATCTGCTAACAAGAGCACAATTTTTAATTTTAGGGTGATGAATATCCATGAGTTTTCCTAAAATATAAATTCAGCAAATACCAGGCACCATCATTTTCTGGGTAGACAGTCTATACCACAGAACTTTTCCAGTGCAGTTGTAGCAACAGAAGCTCTATAGTGTTGACAAGCCCTGCGGTGAGACTCTTGGTTGCTTTCAGTCAGAGAGCAGTAGGAATATCATGTAACCATTCACGCAGGGGTAAGGAGAAAAGTGTTTCAACACACACAGCTTGCAGCCCCTTTATAAGATGGTGTCCTTTGGATGTTTATAAACAACATCGTTTACCAAAGTTGAAGACTCCATGCAAACATCATGAAGGCCCAAATTTATGCTGCAAGTGGGAACACTAGCCATTGAGGGTGAAGCCTACACTAAAAAAAAAAAGACTAGCTGGGGTAGTTATACTCTCTCACAGTATAAGTGCAGCTTCTGTCATTAAAATGTGCTTTTGCCGGTCGAACTGGCCTAAGTTCCCAGACTAAGATAAGCCAAAGCTGTTCCCCTTCTTCTCCACCCCTCCACCCACCACTTCTTTTTATGGTGGTGGAATTGCTTCTACATTAGTATACAAGGTTTTGGGTTTTTTTAATCACGCTTCTAACTGACAACATTATACTGGTAAAAGTTTCCAGTGTGTGATCAAAAGCACTTTACACATGTGATTTTCCTATATTTTGCTACCATACTATGGAATTGCCAGAACAGAGCAAACAGCATCAGTAGATGATTTTCCACAGTCACAGAACATATTATGAACATAGACAAAGTTATCATCAATAATTGGTACTAAGGACTTCTCCCTTCATTACACAAGGACAATTTAGCCTTTAAGTTTCTGTGTAAAGTGCAGCACAAATCGACTGAACAATCTTCACTTAGAGGTTTCATAGAACTAGTACAAGTCTCTAGGTCTGAAACTCCAAATCAGCAAAGCACTTCAGTAGTGCTGAAGTGATGTTGTAGCCATGATGGTCCAGAAATTATTCTACACGCTAGGATATTTGGTTGAACCCACTACATCATTGGGATAAAGTTATACAAGCTTTCAAATCCAAGGCATTCTTTATCAGGTCACTTCATCTTCATCATGCCTTGCATTTGAAAGCTTGTATAACTTTACCTCAACCATGCCATTGTCCCATCCAATAAAAGCTATCACCAATGAAAATCCTTGCCTCTGGCATACTTCCTGGACCATCATGGCAATGGCATTGCTCCAACACTACAATAACAGAAGATAACGAATTCTACCCCTCACAATGGAAAATCCACAACCTAAAGAAAAAAAGAAGCCAAACTATGTAGCAGCATCTTCCTAAGCTTGTGCAAGAAACATAACATCATACCAACATGACTATACACATACTCCATGTTCTAATTAGAATGCATTGATAAATCGAGTCTGCTCCATATTCTAGTTAGAATGCTCTAGCATCATCCCAGTATCATGTGTATAAGCCCCCATGGGTTTAAAAATGGCTGCTGGGGTGTTTTAACATCAAATGAGTTTTAGTTAGTGTCCTGCAGCCATTTTAAAATATGTGTAATATATGTGATGTTGCAGCATTTTAATTAGAGTGGCTCTCTGGGAACTGCTCTAATGAAAATGCTGCACCCCTGAGCATGCGTGTAGGTACCCATCATCCACAACCTTCTAGCTAACACACACAACTCTATATATGCAACAACTATGCAGGAGAATTTCAGAAACCTGATGAAGGAAGCCTTGCATTCAAAACTTTATCCCAACTTTATCCCAACCACACAGTTAGTCTAATAAAATAGATGACCCACAAAAAAAATTCTTCAGCACATACTTAGTTTTAAACCAAAGTCACTGACACTGAAGCACCTGCTTATGTGCTTTGCCAAAGAGGGATGGTCTTATGTATTTGCTTAAATACAAGCACATGGTGAAATGCTTTGCTAAACTGGAGCCTTATGAGGTTACATTTGCCCACCAACTTGAGCAGTCCTTCAGAGTCAAGGAAATGAAGAAACAAAAGGAAAACTGGAAAAGCAACAACAAACAGAAAGGGAAGGTTCTCATTCTAGGGCAACTGATCAGCAAAAAGAACCAAAATCTGCTGCTTCTGTGTATAAAGAAGATTTTTAACATCTATCAGAACAAATTAATCTCTCATTCACTTTCATAACCTTCAGTTGAAGCCGGGGGGGGGGGGGGGGGGGGGAAACTAAC
>NW_017729006.1:7044053-7048913 GCF_001723915.1 Gavialis gangeticus
GGGGGGGGGGAGGGGGGTGGAAACTAACTAGCCTAGCTATCAAAGAACATCTGGCTTAAAGCAGGCAGTAACTACCCAAGCCATTGTGTTAACATCATCACTGCAGATAGCATAATGAATTCCTCCTGGCTGAAGAGACATTAGATTAGATCAGATCAAATTGGATTTGATTAGATCAGAATTAATTTAAAAAAGGGTGCTTTACTGCATCTCACCAGGGCTGTTGCTTTATGCTGAGGTTTTAGGAATCATCTTGGATTGAAATAAAACAAAAATACATTTGTTTTCTGGTCACAATTTGTAATTTTGTTATTGTTAAAGATTTAAGAGGTGACTGAGGTGTGAATCCAAATTATCTCCCTGATCATGACAGATGTACTGTATTATCAACACTGTTGGAAGTGCTAAATGACAATGTCACATGGACAATTTTTAGCAGGGGAAGATAGGTGCAATAACAGTTTGAAGGATAAACAAACACTGCATGTTTTAAATTTCTCACTGTAAAAACCTGAACATGATGATCCCTCCTTTAGGACACGGTTACCTGTTTATACCACACAGGACTGACAACAGCATAATGTTCTCAATCCAAAAAAAGATGCTACACTTCTGTTCTGAAGGTTGTTAGACATGATTTTTGCATATCCAAAATGTCTGAATGCATCAGTGAACAAGATTTAACAACTTATCCTATGTTTAGCATTGTGCAGACTAAGTGCCGCTTTGTTGAATGTTAGATCGTAAGAGTCCTCAGCCAGCCCACTCATTCTTATTTGTTATGCTTAAAAAATTGGTGAAGTTTAAATCTAAAGTACCTTAGATCTGATTCCCCAGTGGCCTGCACGCTTGTGTGCTCCCTACTGAGACTGACACCCTCCTATTTTGACATGGAACCGCATGAGTAGACATCAGTACACAAGCTGGAGGGTGGTGGCAAATGTGGTCCCTTGATTTATATTAGGATGTGGACAGTGATCTCGCAAAGCCTGCCACTCGCAGTGCTGACCCCCTTTAAAATTTACCATCATGCACATGTAGATTGAAGGTAATCAGTTTCCCCTATCTTACAGAGTGAAGAGGGGGCTGCAAAATGGATTTAGGCCATGATGTAAAAGGCAAAAACAAAACAAAAATGTTCTCCAGGCTCCTCAAACACTAGTGACATAAAATGATGGAAACCTTCAATCACATATTTTGGATCTGATGGGGGAGGAGGGGAGGGAAAGAGTTTCCTAATCAATATTGCTTTTGCAGCATTCTCACAGGAATTAGCAGAATTAGGCTATGCTGGTCCGAGGCCTCAAGGTCATTTTGGAGTAACATTCTCTTCCACAATGCATAAAGCCCATTGTCTAATGTGATCAGGATGGTTTCTCTGTTTCTTTAAGTTCTTTGTTACATACAGCTATTGTTGTCAGGTATCTTAAACATCGGGGGAAAAATTAAAACTATATGGACTGCTCCAGAATGGAGGAGTGTGTTCTTCCACACCAGCCAGCTTCTTCACACAATGTATGAAATGTGGAGCTCCCAGCTACAGGTAGTCCTTGAGACCATGTACTTACCAAAATGCAAAGTGGTATGGTTCATTTTTATAACTGTAAAGAATATTTTGCTATCAGCTTTGTTTTCACACCTTTCTTTGAAACTTCTGGTACACACCTTGGTTCTGATCCATTGTAGTAATCCATGCATTTCACACTACACTTTTTCCCTGATTTCTTTTACTAATTATAGGCCTATTCCGTTGCTGGTTTATCTCTATGACAAAAGTAACCCTGCTCTTTTGTAGTCCAGGGCAGAATATGTAGACCTGTGTATTACTAATTCAACCACATTTAAGAAGAGGTACAAATGCAAACTGCAGAATCAAATCCACAGTAGATCCTTTCTTGTCATTTTTGTGTTCCCCATGTAAACAAAGGTTGCAACATATATGTGAAGGATACTAGCAATGAGGACATTTACTATACTGGTTTTACATGCAGTTATGAAAACTTCCCATGCATTTCTCTCTGAGGTCTCCCTGTCTGACTGTAACCCAGATTTGGTTCACGTGTATCAAAAGTAGGCATGCAGCACTGCCATCTTGTACTGACCAACCTCTCATACAGGTTATTAATTTTTACAATTTAGTGTTGACATCTTGCCCCTATGGATTGCCTTTACCTGTATCACTGTCATTGTTTCTTATAAGTACATGCTCTTTTATTTAGTTGGCTACCTAAATTCTGATCTCATAAGACTTTGCTACTGCAAAACCCTCCCCTCCAGGACTTTCATGCACAGACCTAGGTAGAAATGAGTGTGGTGAAAATGTAGAGATAAAAGAAGGGACCTCAAATTTTGCCTCAAGCTCTGTCTTTTTAGACATAATGGATTCAACTCTTTGGCAATCCCTCACAGTTGAGGATGATTGTCTTCCATGATTGCCTTATCTGTGGGTCTGAAGATGGCCAATGAGGCTGATCTGAGATCAACAGACTGTTGAAACTTGGGTGCATGTTTGTGTGTGGTGTGGATGGCTCTGGATTCTTGATTCAGTCCATAACACTGTTTCTACTGCTCCTGCTTTTCCGTCTCCTGTTGTCGTTGTAAGGTTTCAAAGTACTGAGATCCTTGCAGCAGACTGTTCCTCCATTTGGGGCAATTCTGGGCAATTAGTCTCCCAAGAGTTGATGTCAATATTGCATTTTTTCGAGCTGGTCTTGAGGACATCCTTGAAGTGCTTTCTTTGCCCTCCTTTTAAGCATACACCTTGACTGAGCTGGGCGAATATAACTAACTTTGGGAGTCTGGAGTCAGACATCCAGATGACGTGGCTAGCCTAGCGAAGTTCATTAGTCTATCTGACACTTGGGGACATGTTGGGTAGCATTACAGCCCTGATGCTAGACAGTGGATTAAACCAACCATTTTAACTATAAACTTTACTTCTGGTTAAATGTGCTGCCAGTTGAGAACTTTAGAAATGATATTTAGAAAATAGTTGAGAGGATTTACATCATAGCACTTTTTAACATGGCTAAAACAGCTTGATAGCAACTAGTAAATATGAAATATTCTTGGTTCCACCCCTTAACTGCTTTCCTGGGCTTTTACCAAATATAAGAAATCCCTGATGTAGGCTCTTCACTACTATAAATCATGATGTTTCAATTGAAGAGAATTTAACAAGATAAAAGTTAGTATTCTTCCCCCCTTTCAAATTAAATTTTGGTCCCTATTCCAATCAATATTTAAATGTTAATTATTCACTGGAACAGGCACTGAAGCCAATTTCTACCCTCCTAAGTGCCATAATCAGTGAAAAAGTTCTAACAGGACAAGTATGAACCATCATATGGTGACTGGGCAAGTGGAATATTGCGTTGTAAACTATGTTCCTTAGCCTTGTTAGCACTGTAGCATAAGTCAGCCGTGGCCAGCCCTATGAGGAGAGGCTGAGGGACCTGAATCTCTTCAGTCTCCACAAGAGGAGACTGAGGGAGGATCTTGTGGCTGCCTACAACCTTATCAGGGGCCACCAGCAGGGACTCGGGGAAAGTCTGTTCACCAGGGCCCCCCTTGGAGTCACCAGGAACAATGGCCACAAGCTGAGGGAGGATAGGTTTAGGTTAGATATTAGGAAGAACTACTTCATGGTAAGGGTGGCCAGAGCCTGGAATAGGCTTCCCAGAGAGGTGGTGCTCTCACCTTCCCTGGAAATCTTCAAGAGGAGACTGGATAGGCACCTGGCTGGCATCTTATGACCCCTGCCACCCCCAGTGCTCCTTCCTGCCCATGGCAGGGGGTTGGACTAGATGATCTGTCTAGGTCCCTTCCGACTCATTGATTCTATGATTCTAAGTGAGGCCTTAAACTACAATACAAGAGTTTCTACAGCATAAGTGGCTGATGCAAAGCTAATAACATTACCATGAAAGGCAAGCTAATTACCCCCTCTGTACAGACAGCTTGGAATAAGCTCTCAATAGAGCTGATCTGTGGACTGATGATGCTATTTCAAGTGGTTTCCATTTAACCACAGAAAAACTGTGTGACAGATATTGACCCTATGCTATCATGCACTCATACACGTTTTGAAAGAAGCTATTTCACAGCTTGCTGTAGCCAGTATTCTAAGAGTGATGCATAATTCAGGAGTTAAAAGAAACCCAAAGCATGATCAGGGTCAAAAGGTTCATGTTAATACATAGATCAGTGGGAGTACTTTGCAGTATTTAAGGCAATTAGTCAGTTGGCTGAATCTGCCTTCAGTTTCTCTAAGGCCTCGTACAAATCTTGAAAGCTGTACCATTATAATTATTTTGGTTAAAGGTGTGAGGCTTTTTTTTTTTTAAGGATACAGTTAAACCAGTAAAAGCCATAGTGCGCATATGGTTATTCTGCTACAAATGTGCCTTGTTCTCTCTAGTAATCATCTTTCTTGTAGTTTAATAACTACCATATATGCTTGAATATAAGATGACCCTTCAATAATTAGAGTCTATATGTGGAAAATGTATACATTTGATATAATTTTCCAGGTATAGAATATAATTATTGGAGGTTTGTCTTGAATTTGTCACCCTTCCACTCCTATAGCAGGGCAAATAAATCTAGGAGGTCAGGTAGCCCCTTTGCCCTCTGCCCTCCGACTTCTTCCCCCTGTAGCCCATTCTCCCACTCCTTACTGTCAGACTGAGCTCTCCCTGAGCACATGGAAGAAACAAATTTGAAGAAATAGACTTTGAAATAGCATAGCTGTAATAATTTGCATATAGTACCCATAGATTTAGTTCACCCAGAATTGATGTAGTTTACCTTTTTTTGAAACTGCTGTAAGTTTTAGCACAGATACTCCATAAACACACT
>NW_017729006.1:7053913-7061337 GCF_001723915.1 Gavialis gangeticus
TTTTTTGAAACTGCTGTAAGTTTTAGCACAGATACTCCATAAACACACTTTTAACTAGCACTTTGATACCTACTTTTATATAGCACAATCTATACATGATATTAGTCCAAAGCCAAAAGGCGCATGATTTACTATATTGTTCATTGGGCTGGACCTCATCAGAGTCAACAGCATTTCATGCCATGGTGACCCCATAGTTCAATACTGCTCAGTACGTGTGTGTACTCCAGATACCCCCCGCCCTCCAACTAAGGATCTATGTGCCAGTTAGCCCCCACACATGACTGGAACCAGGTGTTCTTGTCACAAGTTCTGGGATCGTCCAAAAATTGATATACAGATTAGGCATAGGGCGATGTGGTCCGGCATCACTTCATGGAGGGCAGGGCCACACTAATCATAAGTAACAGGCTGAGAGAGCAGGCAACAGAAGGATTCTGGGTGAACCATTTAGAGTCCTGTTTGGTGATGTTTGCCAGACATTTAAGGCTGGTAAAGAAACAGGAATCAGTGGAAATAGGAAAGAAAGGTGCAACTCAACTATGAGAAGGAAGAAATAGTCAAAATGTATTCCCTGTAGTGGCTCTCTATGAACTGAAAAAGAGTCGGTGCTGAGGGTAACTGTGCTCAGTGGGCACTACCACATATCTTATTCAGATGCTTGCACTAATCTATTCTTGTGGTAGGTTCCCAGCAGTATGTTTGCCTAGTATGGGCCATGTGTTTTATACTCACGCTCGGGGTTGACTGCATTTAAACAATGTCATAGTTGGTTTTCATTAATGAGCATGTGCAGCTTTTAGCTAAAGGGAACCACTCAGAGAAGACAGGGTTTTTTCCTAAGCAGAAAAAAAACATAGGAACCCAGCCACGAGACTGTTTCAGGCTGGCTGCGGTTCATTGTTTGTACTCTGAAGTTAACAGGGAATAGCACTGGGACTCAGGTGCTTAATTGGATACTGGCTGTGAGTGATAGCCATGAGAGTGATCCGAGCAGGAATTTACCTTGAGGTCAGAAGGGAAAGTAAAATTAAGGACTGACCAGATATTGGGTACCCATGAGGACTTAAGTCCAATTATTGAGGACAATCTGTGGCACAGGCATTGGGCAATCAATAGGAGTTTATAGGACTGTATAGGTGCACTCAGCAGAGACTGTAACTTAGTTTTGCACCTCAGAAGCTCTGGCACGGTAAGGGCAGGGTATGGGGACAGAGGAGCCCTGTGAAGAGGCTGGTTGTCTAATTTGGTTGCAGTAAGATCTGATCAACTCACCTCCCAATATTGATTTTCTCTTCTGGATTTTCTTTAACATCAAAAGCATGGCAAGTGAGTACAAAAGAAGGTAAGTAATACTGGGTGGCTTGGCTGCAATGTATTTTCCACAGGAGCCTGAACATTTTATAGGGATGTACTTCTTGAGCCATATAGATTTACTTTATTATACCTAGCAGAGTCTAGCATTTTAATCACCTCGTCAAGGAGATGTTTAATGACAGTTATTTTAGCAGACAAAGCGTAACAAGATGCAATAGCTGAGGTAAATAGAAACAAATTAGAATTTTTGTGCAAATTTTCAACTGTGAGAATAACTCACCACTGGAATAACTTGCAGAGAGGAACGTTGTGGAGTCTCTCCTTGAAGTCTTTAAATCAAGATTATATCCAAAAGATAATATTTTTCCAGGGTTTATGAGCTCAGTGTGGGAATTACAGACTGCAGACCTTTAGCCAGTGTTATACAATAGGTCAAAACAGATTATTACAAAGATATCTAATAGAATTAAAATATATTGATCTCTATAAAATAAATTGATTTACATATAGATCAATTTCTTGATCTCCTTGAAGCTAACACCTTTTTGGAATCCTTTCTAAAGTGGAACTGGGTGTATTGTCATAACAATGAGAATTTTTTGGTAGATAAACCTAAAGCAAGATGTGTCCAGATTTGGAGACAGTAGGTAAGGAGTTCTAGTTTTCATGCTGGTAAGTGGGTGTGAAGTCTAACAAGTCTAAGACTAGTGTATCTTGCACTCTCAGAGGGAGCTGATAGCTGTAAGTTTCACTACCTTAGATTTACTTAAGCTTATATATACTCATTTCTGGACATGGTTTCTAATGCAGAACTTGGCACAAAGCCAAAATGTGATGGAAAACCAGACAAAATAATCTGTGTAAAAAGAAGCAAACTCTGTGCAAGGTGGGACACTCAGATTTTCACAGGTTATATTGCTAGTTAAGTCAAAAGGTTACAAGTGGGTGAAATGCTTAGATCAAAGACAGGGTTTTTTTTTACAAAGAACCTTATTCATGATAATAAGATAACCATAGAAATGCAGTGGTTTATAGTGTATGCTAAAAATGTAAAATCTCATTTTATTCTTCAAAAATAGTAGAGAAAGACAAAGGAAGATAAATTTGGAGCAAAGGGACATGAATTTAGAGAACAGGCATACATAATGATAACCTAAAACCTCTTTCTATTCAGGGCAGATACTTTTGGATGTTGCTCTCGTCCACTTTTCATTGACCTACATTTTAGTAAACTATAAGATCCCAGGCCGAAGTTCAATAAATTGTTTTAGCTGAAATCAGTTAAGTCTGATACTACATCCATCCAGGTTACTCTTAAACCAATTGTGTCACAGATTTGAACCAGTTTCTGATCACTTATACCAGCTTATGTGGAATTTCTGTCCCTCGCCTTTATGTTCTCCTGGGCTCACTTTCATTGCTTCTTTTAATCATGCCTTTACTCACCTTTCTTGTGGGGACTTGTTTTTTCTCTCTGAGTTTTTTCAAGAAAGAGTACAATTGTTAACACTAAAATACACATTTCAAACCTAGATAGTTTGCAAGCATGGTGTAACATCAAACATTTTGCCACCTTCACCAGATGGCTCTTTCCTGTCTGCTCACTTCTCTGCACTGAACAAGTGATACTACCTTATTGAGAATGGCCAACAAAATGAGGGCTCTTTAGGTTAATGAGAGTTCCACATAAGAAAACACAGGAAATATGGAAGTTGACAAGCTCAGATGAGATGTGGACAGCTTCCCACATGAATGTCTCCAGCAGAAAGGCTTCTAACATAAATGTCTCCTGAAAAAAACAGATTCAAGCAAGATTACCAGGGAGCCTGGTTAAATAGAGGGCTCGTTATGGACTGTTAGGCTAAGAACTGCATTCAAGAAGCAGTTAGGGTTAGCTGTTCCCAGAAGATCTAACACCCAAAAGGCACAAATCTCATGAAGTCAATGGTTATCCTGAGTAATCAAACTATTGTCAGAACAACTGTTCTCACCAATACTTTAACTTAAGACAAAAGGAATTTTGCAAGAAAAAGATTGAAAGACTTCAAGGTTTTCTAGGTCTGTAACTGACTTAAATCTGAAAGAGAAGTGAATTTGGATGTCTTTAATGAAATCTGTGCAACACGCCCCCCCACACCCACAAGTCAGTCAGTTTAACTTGAATTGCTTTCTTGCCTTAAGGTTTCTACACCAACTGAAGTTCTAAATATTTCTAAAGGATCCGAAGTTTCCTAACCCAATATAGTTAAATCAAGGCAATTTTCTCCTGGGCTAAGTACAGGCAGTCAAAAAGCCCAAGGCTGAATCGATTCAATCTTTGCAGGTATCTCTAAACTGCAAAGACTGAACCGATAAGCACGTGAACAGTGTAGACTGAAGCAATAAGCAAGTGTCACTTTTCAGATAGGAAAGGTAGCCAGATCCCTGCAGTGGCCCATACCAGTAGCCAAAGGGTGCTACAGCATGCCTCCCAGCCTGCTGGTCACTGCAGAACTGGGAGCCAGGCAATTCCCTCAGCCACATCCCCACCTCAGCCTCTAGGCCAGCTGAGGAAAGGGTTGCGGGGGGAACCCACCCCACTGGCCCGGCACCAGACTCCCAGCTGGGAGCAGCCTGGCATGGGGAGGGGCAGAGGGGTGGAGGGAGCAGCTTGAACTGGGGGCTTTCCTCTGTCTCCTCAGAGCCAGGAGTGGGACTGGAGTCCCACAGCTACACCCCCTCCTCTGTCTCTAAGCTGGCTGGTGGCAGGGGGCAGGGGAAGTCTGCACTGGGGCTTGACTCCACTCCCAGGAACTGGGAGCCAGAAGCAGGTCTGGAGCCCCTGGAGACTAAGAGCGCAGGGGTGGCTGGGGGACTCCATCCCTGCTCCTGGCTTTAGGGAGGGCAGCCAAGCCCCAGTGTGGGCTTCCCCTGAGCCCCACCCCCTTCAGCCAGCCTGGAAACTGAGGGTATGGGGTATGACTGGGGGACTCCTGCCCCACTCCTGGCTCCCAGCTCCAGGAGGAAGAGTCAAGCCCTGCTTAACCCCCACCCCTCTGGTACTGGCCTGGAAGGGTACGTTTCCTCTCCCCCTGGCCTCAGCCAGCCAGAGGAGTGCTAGCTGACCACCCGGTGTCTCCCTACCCTCTAATCGGCTTACTCCGAGTCTTTCCCGGCTACCTTCTGGCCCGACCCGGTCCGATCACCTCCAGCGTTCCTCCCTCTTGCCCGTCACTCTATCAGCGCCTGGCGGCGATGCCCGCCCCGACTGTACTCCCTCGGGGCTCTCCTGTAGTCTCTCCTCCCTGGCAAGACTGTCTCCACGCCCCACTGTCCTGGCACCCCACCTGTGGGTCACTTCACTCCTGGGTGCTCTTCCAGCCACGTCCTCAGGTGCCGTGCCTCCCATTCCAGCATTGTCCGATGCAGTCTCCAGTTGGGAGGTCTGGCCCCGCTCCATCCGCGTCCCTGCCAGCTCTTCTGGCTCCCCCAGTCTTGTAGCAGAGGCTCCTCTTATCATTGGCAACGGCTGCTGCTCCTCAACTGGGCTATCCACCCCCTCCACGGCCGCAGCCACTGTTTTTATCACTGCCAGCCGGTGTCCGACGGTGACGTCACCAGCTGGCCGCAATTGAACAAAAGGCAGCTAACGAGCCACGTGGGCTCCTCCCTCTGCCTCGTGCACATCCTGTCCTGAGCTACAGGTGAGTTCTGTTCATTACTTTGCCTCCCGTGATATATAGGAACAGAATTCAGCATGTATATAGGAGAAAAAACATGCAATGAAGTTACTTGGAATAAATACAGTAAAAAATCTAGAAAAAAATATACTTATATCAAATTCTGTATTATTGAGTATGTCCTTTGTTGCTTGATGCCCTGTCTTGACACAATATTCCCACAACAAGAAATGACAGAAATAGCACGTGATACTACAGTGGGGCTCAACAGCTTTAGAGTATGGACTTTGTTATATGGTAACTTTGGGCAACTCTTGGAACTGTTAACCCCTGGACTGACTGTATACTGACACCTTAATGTGGGTTTAGGCACTTGTTATGCAGCTCAAAATTATGCCACTTCAGGGTAGTATTATCTCTAATCTGCACTACCCAGCTCCTGTTCCATTAAGGTGTGTCCACTCTCCACAGATGTGCTGCACAAACTGAAGTCCTCCAGTATCGCACGATCTGGCGCACACCCCTGCCACTAAAGCAGGGATAAAAATCTGTCCTGTCTTACCAGTCCTCTAGTGGCAACTCATAGCTATAGCTCCTAGTCTTGCCCCAGCTCACCAGGCCTGCAGTGGCAAGTTACAGTTGTGCAGGTGGGGAACAGCCAGAAGTTTTCTAGACTAAAGGTGTGATTTCAAGCTAGCACTAACACTGATCAACATTTGTGTGGCTCACAGTGTAATGTGTAAAAATGGCCCTTAGTTATAATCTGGTGTCAAAATGTTATAGGAATGGCTACTTAACACACTAAAAAAAACCGTAGGTTTTTCCAACCACAGTCAACAATGGGTGTCAAACCTACTACTTCCTGTCCACTCCCCAAGTGGATCTGAACTTCACTGTTCAGGTGACAGGAACGGGACCAGGCAAGCTCGTCCCCCATTTTAACAAAGCATGGTTCACCTAGACTAGAGACAGAAATCATACATAAATTGATATAAGTGATTGGAAACCAGTTCAAATCTGTAACACAAGAGAAGTTCAGTGTACACAAACTGTTTTCAAAATGACCCAAACCAGTTTAAGATAAATCTAGATGGCTCTAGTCTCAGACTGAACTGACTTAGGTTAAATTGGTTTATTGAACGTCTGTCCTAGATCCCCTCCAGATTCAAATTAACTCACAGTCCCCCAGCATCCCAAGATGCTTTTCACCTTTCCTACAAACTCTCCTCCCAGATTGGGTGAGCTAGCCTTGGCCCAAGCTGTCTGCTCCAGGCAAGCAGGGGGCTTGCTCTAGCACCCCCCTTGGCTTCTAGCCTGGGCCACTGCACACATGTGGCTGCATTCCCAGAATCAAAAGTGAATGTCTGTTCACTTCCTTATCAGCTCAATCTACATAGTTTAAACTAATCTGTGAACATTGAATTGATTTAGCCTAGGGTTTTGTGACTGTCTGTACTTAGCCCTAAGGTTTGGAGGCAAATAGGCCTCTCTGCACTAAGCAGTTGTTTACACAATGATAACACCTGGAAATCTTTCTGTAAGTCACAGTGAAGAAACACTACTTTTGATGGTTTTATTCTTCAAATGATAATGCATTAAAAAGCCAATGATGCTGTGCAACTGGAAGAAATAATTATACCACTGACTTTATGTAAAACAGAAAACACACCCAAATGCTAAAATCCAAACCAAAATTAAAAAAAGAATCCCTACATTAAGAAGAGCACAGGGCTGACAAAAAATCACACCTTTTAAATTGGCAGCATATCAAAAACATTTTAAAAAATAATTGAAGAGGTGCAAACCGCTGAAGGGATTATGCTGCTTGCAAACTGGAAATCTCATGTTTGTTGGTAAGTGACTTGTTTTGACCCTTTATATATGTGTCAGCACAATTCCTGTATAAAACTAGGCTATTAGTCCTTACTCATTACCCTAATATAGGGCTATTTATTATGGTAAATTCTAGCTAAAGTAACCTGTAAAGATGCACTTATCTATTTGTTTTATGTTCTATAATTACGTAGCACTGTGCTATATAAAAGCATAGCCAAAGAGATGTCATTGCAGGTTTATGCAGCAGATGTGCAATGCCAGCTGCCTATAATATTTCCTCTGTCAGAGGTGAGAAATGTTGCAGGCTCAGGTTGAGACATCTCCTTTTGGGCTGTGTATTGAAATCTCACCACCTCTAATATTACAGAAAGCATTTGGAGAGCCCCTACAGACAGAGGACGTGATGAGATAATCATACGATAGAACCTAGCTTCAAGATTTTGTATTTTGGCATTAGGAAAACTACACAGCTTTCTCTCCCAGCCTTTCCTGTTCTTCAAACATTATTTTTTTAACAGTGTTCCAGTAAGAATTCTGTCCTTTTCCGAGCTGGTGTCAAGACAAGAAGGATAAAGTTGTGGTAGAAGTCCAGGGCTGGTAGTCAGGTGAGCA
>NW_017729006.1:7066337-7070680 GCF_001723915.1 Gavialis gangeticus
CTGAAAACTGCAGTCCCCACAGACCCAAACCAGGACTTGGGTGGAAGTCTCAACAGTGAGCAGCCCTGCCTGGACAGACACCTCAAAGGTGCAAGCAGAGGTAGAGCTGGTAGTGGTAGTGGGCCTGACATTGCAACATCCTCCAGGCAATTCTCCGGTCTCTTAAGTCCCCTGCCTACCCTCCCTGCTCCTCTCTCCAAGCAGGCTTTTCCTACCAAACTTCCCTGTAAGATGCAGTACCAGATTTAGGCTTAAGCTGCTTAAGCTACAGTTTAGGGCCTCACAATATGAGGGGCCTCTAAATAAGAAAAAAAACTGGACATTTTCATTCTAATATGACAAAAATACATATTATATATATACAGCTCCACAGTTATTATTCATATTGAGTTCATAAATTTGTGCAGAAATAATAATTCATCTTAAAATTCCATAAAAATCCATTGCCGTGGATTTTGTGGATTATTTATTATCATATGGGGCCTCTTAAACTGGACATATTTTAGGGCCTCAGCATGTCATAATCCAGCACTGCAGGTGAATCAGAGTCCAAGTCTTTGCTCTGCCACAGATTTCTTCTTTAACTTGAGACAAATCATTACAACCAACATTTTCAAAAAGAGCCACTCATTTTGCGTCCAAAATTTGAGATCTTGTTACAAGCCCCTCTGTGGAAGGTCACTGTCAGTACTGTGGTACACCAGTCCCTGTCAAGGTCTGTAGCAATTATTTCTAGTTACCGGAAAGGAGGCAAAACCAGAAGCTGTGGCCACCGGTTTACAGATGCAGCCATTGAGCAGACTACTAGTGTTTCCCAGCAAGGCCCTTAAATGACTAAGTGGCCTCCTGTGCAATGTGGACCAACAGGAATCAAGAGCAGGACAGTCGGTCTGGTCACAAGTGCATGAGGATGAATCATTCCACTGGAGGTGAGGGTGAATCCTGGTATGTGCAAGCCCTCAACCTGCACGTGAAGGTGAGTCATCACCACAGTCCCTTAGATTTTTGGTAGCTTGCCTGTGCCCCACTTGCTCAATCAGGTTCAGCCCCCAGGAGGTTTCAATAAACACTCAAAGTTTGATGACTAACAGAGGATGCTTTCCTAGCAGTTTGGTTGGATGGTTTCCTAGCAGAAACCAACAGTGCAATTACCCTTGGCCTGATTGATTTCAGTTACAAACAACATGCGTAACAGATCCCTACCCTGCTCCTACCACTTATTGCCAAGGATACTTGCTCTGGCCACCCTTCCCCTGGGAGTAACAACAACAGACTGGTCTGAAGACCCCCTGACCAAAGACCATACTTTTTGTCTGGCACCAGTAGCACTGTTTGGGCTCATCCTTGCTTGCAGGTCACTTGCTATCCACAGTTTGTGGCAACTGTTTTCCAGTTTGCATACCAGCCTGCAACAGACTGATTCCCAGCCAACACCTCAGCCCTCCAGCTCATGCTCACCTGCTGTCTCTGGTTTCCTCATTAGCTAATACTTCCCTATCACATTCTGGAGAGGTTGTGGATAGGCGTCTACTGGACTCAAGGCAGCTGCCGGCTGATATCACGTGTAGATCACGGGGCCAATAGCCATTTTCATGGACTGAGTGAGGCAGGTCCCCCCATGTCTCTGATTGGCCAAGGGGTCCCAGTGGCACTCCCCTTCGCTGTTGACTGGCTGCGAGGGCTGCCTGCCATGCAACCCTGCTCCTCACTGCTAATCAGTAGCACAGACAGTCCCCATGGGCAATCAAGCAGCAAGGGGTGGCGGGATGGGGAGAAACAGCAGACATCTTGCTGTGCTGACAGCCCCCCTGCCCTTTTCGCCCCTGACAGGCTATGCAGCCAGGCTGCAGCAGCCACAAGTACTGCTGGCTCCCCAGAGGAAGCCGGCATTTTATTTTCAGGTGTTTGCATTCACTTCCCCATATAAAAATGTTTACCTAGCAAGGAAATGAATCACTCTTCTCCCAAATACTTATGAAAAGGTGATGACTGCAGCTAATAGGATTAAGAGCTTATGGTTAGTTTGGATAAGCATCCTAGGGGTTGGGTAGCTATTTAAGGATCTCTCTAAGCCTCAAAAGTCTGCAAAACTAGGTATAACATCTAACTTTCATGTATTAGATGTCTGGACCTTTCTGCTTCCAGAGAGCCAGGAAATACAGTGAAAACACTCTTTCCTGTAGTGCATCAGAACTCCCACTTCCAAACCAGAAGGTAACCCATGACAGCAAAGGTTTAAAAAGTTAACATTTTTTTAGAATATCAAAAAAGGGATCAGCTAAATTCAGGTTCATTGCACTATAAATCAATTGCTCAGGGCAGAGACCTTATCTTTGACTGACTGTTAAGCACTATGTGCACTAATTATAATAATATGATTTCAGAAAGGCAAGGGTTGCTTTCTTTTATCTAAAATGTAGTGCTACTGTACTTGCAGTGACTCTACATTTAAGGCAATATCAAAATTTCCATTGACATCAAGAGCGGCAGCAACATTTCATAACTGAAAGTACAATGAAATGTATTAAATCAATTCTTTAGCACTCAAAACACACAGACATAATACCATAGTACCCTGAAGTGCAGGTTGCCTATTGATTCTTCAGAATGAGGGTAGAGATATGTGGGTAACTGGTGACAGAAAGGATATTTCTGAGGTTGAAAAGAGGAACTTATGACTGGTTTGTAGATGGGCTGTTGAATAGCTAAGCTATTTATTCCTTTGGTTTATAGGGTGAAGTACGTAGCCTTCAAACTTGTCCAAAACAACATTTTTATGTAGCAATATATTTTGTATATTTTAGATGTCATATTGACTGAGGTTGTGTTTGTGGTCTGATATTGCTGCATGTGGGTTAAGTACTGTGTTAGAATTTAAACGGTGTCTTTCAGTGCTATGTTTAGGTGAAACTCTATGGACAGCTGGTCTTTGTTTTACTCTTCTTCTGTAATTTATACAGGAATATCATACCATATGAGAATGATAGAGAGCACATGTATGTATGAGAAAGGGATACAGCTTTCCTTCAGAGTTGTTAACAAGCCCCTCACTATTACCAATACATGGAACTGTGAGGAATAGGAGGGATCTAGAAGCAACCAGATACTAGAGGATTGGTTCTTGGGTCCAACTGAACTTATTGCAGGTCAGAACCAGAGAGATGGAGGATAAGAGAGGACATTTAGAACCATCTCAGGGCTACCATGCCTTGACAAAAGAAGGCAACTGCTTGTCACTTTTCCACTCTGATCTTTGGCTAGCCACTTAGACCAGCCAGAGTTTTACATCTGTGTGCGCCATTGGCCCTGGCTCCAAAGCTCTGTCTTCCTTTCATTTGTAAACTTATCCTCCAAATTTGGCACTAGGGACGTGTGCCCGGCAGCCAATCAGGGGTGGCCTGCCACTTAGCTATACTCGGCTGCCCTCGGCAGTCTCTGTCATGCTGGGAAGCATGCAAGAGAACCTGCAACCTGCTGACCTCTGCCAATACAGGCAGCCTGCACATCCTGTTCTCCATGCCCCAAGCCCAAATGTGTATTCTGTTTGTCCACAATCCAACCTATGCAGTTTAGAAAAACCCACAAAGGTTTGATCAATTCTACCTTGGGCTTTTTGAATGTCTGCACCTAGCCCTAGAGTCATCCCATTGCAATTTTTCCAGATATACATCAGTGACACTGAAATATGAATCTCAGCCTCACCCTCTTATCTTTAACTCAGGATGAAGGCACTGAATGTTATTGTCATGGGTGACCTAAACTGCCCAGACATTTGCTGGGAGGAGCAGACAGCCAGGTCTGACCGCTTGCATAGGTTCCTGGCTGTATTACAGGACCTTCTCCTTATCCAGGAAATGCACAGCCCCACTAGGGGTAATGCCTTGCTGGACCTGGTCCTGGCCACGGGGGATGACCTGGTGAGGGGACTGCAGGTTCTTGACCACCTGGGCAATAGCGATCATCACCTGCTGGATTTCACTCTCTAACACAGGGTGTCAAGGGCTTACACCAAGGCTAAAGCCCTTGACTTCAGAAGGGCCAACTTCAATGATCTTAGGAGACTAGTGGGGGAGGCACTGGGAGCCCAGAAGATAGAGGAGATGGGAGTCCATGAGGGATAGTTGTACCTTAAGGGGGCGATCCTCCAGTCCCAAAGGATAACAGTCCCTGAGAGAAGCAAGGTGGATAAGAGTGCTCAGAAACTCCCTTGGCTCAGCAAGGGCATTCAGCAATACCTGAGGACTAAAAGGGGGGTGTACAACCAGTGGAAGGGAGGAACTATCACCAAGGAGGAGTACTCCTCGGCCCGTGAGTGTAGGAGGGCTATTAGGAAGGCCAAGGCA
>NW_017729006.1:7071332-7074017 GCF_001723915.1 Gavialis gangeticus
TGATCACCTGTCTGGGGTCTTGTGAACCCAGCATTCATTCCTGCCTGTGGCAGGGGGTCAGGCTAGATGATCTGTTCATGTCCATCCTGACCCTAACTACTATGAAACTATGAAGTGACTTTCCTTCTCTATCAAAATCCATTTAGTAGTTGTATACGATAGGGCAACTTGCGCTGTCATGAGAACTTTGCATTTAAGGGGTCCTCAAAGCATAGGCCTTCCCATTTCCCCTTGGAAGAAGGCAGCCCTGTCACCTGGATGCTTTATTCTCCTCACTATCCCTCCTCCCTCCCCATTCCTCATCCTCTCCTTAACTCAACTCTTAAGAAAAGGAAAAGAGCAATTTCCTGTGGAAAAAAAATGCATGCAACAAAAAGGATTGACTGAGAACCTATAAGCAGAAATCCTGCTATGTTGTCATTTAAACTAGAACTGTATATGAAAATCACGTGCACACTGATGGAGTGGACCCAAGAAACCCCAAACACCACAAGTGTAATCTCTTTATCAGTGCTAAAGACTTCTTAAAGAGACAGGGTACTTGAAATTCAACCCAGTTTTTACTCCTCCACTCTCAAAACAGGTCCATTCACATTATTCTCCATGTAATAATAGCTCAAGTGCTATACAAGACATACCTTCTTTATTGCATTCTTCATTTATAATATGAATATGCAACATAAGACTGCCTGCCAAATAGTTCACACTGCAAGACAACACTTAGAAGGACCTTGCAACTTGAAGTCTAGTCAAATCAGTTTTGGATACTTACTTAATCCCCCCAATATATTTTTCTGTGGGTTTGCATCATATTTTCCTATTTTAAATGCTTCCCCCCTCTGTCTCTTTCTGTTTGAAGAACCCACACAAACTAGGGGATTCTGACTAACTGGCTGCACAGGGGAAACAATGAAAATGAGTAGCATAAGATGCTGTCAAATGTACAGAGTAAACAAATGGAAAAGAGAGAAAAAAAAAGCCTTTTTCAATAACCTCTTTCAATTATAGTAAACTAGTTACTTGTAACAACAGTTGGCTTAAAAAAAAAACAGGCGGAAGTGATAGTTTTAAGTTGACTCTATATTTTTAAAGATTAGCAACCAAATGAGTCTATGCTTGGATTCTTGTCTATGTCCAGCTTAATCTAACTCCTGATAGTCAAACTTCCATCTTTGATCCTATATGAGCCCAATTCTACAGTCCATACTTCATCAAAACCCCATGGATCTCAAACAGTCTTAATGCCCAAGAAAGGACTGCCAGATCTAACTCTAATAGTTTGCAGAACAATATTTTAGCAATAGGGTTGGGATTTAAAATATTAAGTACTCTAATTCAGCAGCAGGAAGCCAAAGCTAAACATTACCACAAAAGCCAAAAGGTACAATGTTCACATCAAAAATTATATTTAAAACCCTGTTTGACATTCAAAGGCTAATTGTGGTAGCAATTTTTTTTTTTAAATTGCCATGTCAACTTAGAACTTTTAACTGATTCTGAATTTCCTGACTTCTGTGGTCTTAGCTAGGAAACCCAATGTTACTATTTTAATGCAGAAAGTATATTATTTTTGTGGTTGCATTCATCATAGCTGAACTAAACTCAACAGGAAATGGCACACAGAGCACAGTATGCAGATCTAGAGTCTATGAACAAAATAATCAATAAACTAATTGAAAACTAGTCAGGGTCAATAAGATAGAAAAACGGGTTGGTGGTAGAACTTATGAATACAAATTATAGGCTATATTGGACATCATTCCAAAAATGCAGACTTAAAATACACCAATAAAATAGGATGAGGCATTCATACAGGAAATTATATGAACTAAGGACTAAATCCAGCCTTTTAGTGTAAAACTGGTACCCATTCAGAAGCACAGGGATATTAATGTGGTGCTCTATGTCAAGGAGCAATACACATCTTCTGCCAGCAAAATGGGGTCAGAGGGGCAAACGAAAGTGCTCTGGGTCAAGATACAAGGGGTCTATAGGGAGAGGGATCTGACGTTGGGGGTCTACTACAGACCCCCCAACCAAGGGGAGGAGCTGGACTCGGGCCAGCTTGCAGAGGCACTTAGGCAAGGGATGTAGTTGTCATGGGTGATTTTAATTACCCGGACATCTGCTGGGAGGAACAGTCAGCCAGGTCGGACCATTCCAAGAGGTTCCTGGCCGAGATACAGGACCTCCATTTAATTCAGGAGGTGCACAGTCCCACCAGAGGAAATGCCCTGTTGGACCTGGTCCTGGCCACAGGTGACAACCTGGTAAGGGGCCTCCAGGTCCTTGACCACCTGGGTGATAGTGATCATCGCATGCTGGAATTCACCATCCAGTGCAAGGTGGCAAGGGCCTGCAGCAAGGCGGTAGCCTTAGACTTCAAGAGGGCTAACTTCAACGAGTTGAGATTAGTGGGAGAGGCGCTGGGGTTCTTGAGAGCAGGGGAACTCAGTGATCAAGATGAGTGGTTGTTCCTTAAAGAGATGATACTCAGGGCCCAAGGGGTGACCATCCCAAAGGGAAGCAAGGGGGGCAGGAGTGCCCAAAAGACCCCCTGGCTCACCAAGGGTGTCCGGGAATGCCTGATTGCCAAAAAGATGGCGTACAACTGGTGGAAGGGGGGTGCTATCTCCAAAGAGGAGTATACATCCTCTGCTCAGGCCTGTAGGGGGGCTGTCAGGA
>NW_017729006.1:7074038-7074569 GCF_001723915.1 Gavialis gangeticus
TCCAAAGAGGAGTATACCTCCTCTGCTCGGGCCTGTAGGGAGGCTGTCAGGAAAGCTAAGGCAGACATAGAGTCTATGTCTAGCGTCCAAGATCAAAGATAATAAAAAGTCCTTTTTCAAATATATAGGGAGGATGAAGAAAGCACCGGGAAATGTGGGCCCCCTGCAAGATCCTCTGGGCAATCTGGTGGTTGCGCCAGAGGAGAAAGCAGACCTCTTTAATCAATTCTTCACCTCCGTTTTCCTGGGCAGGGACCGGGACTTCCCTACCATGATGCAAGATGGACTCGAGGGGAACACCTCCAGACTTCAGGCTGGGGAGGACTGGGCTAGAGAGCTTCTGGAGGGGCTGGACGTGTTCAAATCAGCAGGTCCAGATGCATTCCACCCCAGGGTTTTGAGGGAGGTAGCAGGGGTTATTGCAGGGCCCTTGGCATGGCTTTACGAGCGCTCGTGGTGCTCGGGCCAGGTGCCGGATGATTGGAAGATAGCCAATGTGGTCCCTATCTTTAAAAAAGGGAGGAGGGAGGA
>NW_017729006.1:7075237-7079896 GCF_001723915.1 Gavialis gangeticus
TGTGTCCAGTTCTGTGCGCCCCACTTCAGGAGGGATGTGGACAACATTGAGAGGGTCCAGAGGAGGGCCACCTGCATGATCCGGGAACAACAGGGCAGACCCTACAATGAGAGACTGTGGGAACTGAACCTGTTCAGCCTTCACAAGCGAAGGCTGAGGGGGGACCTGGTGACTGTCTATAAACTCACTAGGGGGAGAGACCTTGTTTCCCCTAGCACCTGGCATAACAAGGAATAACGGCCACAAGTTGTTGGAGAGTAGGTTTAGATTAGACATCCGTAAGAGCTACTTCACAGTTAGGGCGGCTAGGATCTGGAACCAGCTTCCAAGGGAAGTGGTGCTGGCTCCTTTTTACCTTTTGCAGAAGCACAGCAAAAACCTGGACATTTGCTTGCATTTTAAAAACCTGCCTGGACACAAGGACAGGGAGCCAAAGAAGAGGAGATGTCCAGGAAAATCCCAGACGTATAGTAATCCTGTATATCAGGGGTTGTCAATCCCCAGGCTGTGGCCTGGTGCCAGGCCATGGAGGGTCAGCTTCCGGTCTGCAGCACGGTCGGTTGCTGGACTGGAAGTGGCCATGGACTGGCAAACTGTAGCCCCCAGAGCCGGGTGGAGAGGCTGCGGGTACTTTCACAGGGCCTGCAGCAGCACAGGGTTTGGCCCAACCCCCTTCCACACCTGCCTCTGTCCAGGGGCTGGGGGTATCCTTACCTGTCTTCTGGCTGGAAATTCTGGCTGCAGTCGGCTGTGACTGCTGGGCCACAGTTTGCTGGGCCACAGTCACTTCTGGGCTGCGGTTTGCTGGGCCACAACATAAAAACTTAGGGAACCCTTGCTGTACATCATCACCTTCACACACCAAGCACCAAGTAAGGCAGGACTGAGAACTAAAAGACATGGATCCTGTGACCAACTCTATCACAGATTTCCTGCATGACTCATATCAAAGTCAAGTATAGGGCGTTATGAACTTGATCAGACTTCCATTTGGCTATGTTTTTTAACAATTATTACAATAGTACCTAATATTGCTATAACTGACAGTTACTGAAAGAAACACACATTCTGTTTGTATACCTTGTGCATTTAACAGATCTTTTTGCCCAGTAGGTTTCATTGTTCTTCCCCACTGTGCACAGCCACTCATCTTTCCCCATTGTAAGAGTTTCATTCAGCAAAAAGGGAGACAAAAAAATAGGAAAATGTGACTGTAAAACCACCAGCGTCGACAGGGGAGACTCAGTAGCAGGGGTGAGAGCTGGCACTCCTTTTAACTTATTTTTTTTAAATGACTAGTTTCAAGCTTGTGATGTTTTTGAAACCTCTGGGTGCCTCAATTTATCTATCTGTCAAAATGGGAATGGACTGTTTCCACAAAGTCTTTGAATCTTAATTTATTCATATAATTTGAGATCTTTGCATAGAGACTGTAAGGGACCAGGCTGTGGGCAGTCTGTTCTAATGGTTAGGCTTCTAAATTCCCTCCAAGCAGGGCCTGGGACTGGGTCAAGGGGCAGAAGCATATACCAAAGCCAAAGGGAGATCCAGAAGCTGATTTCATGACACAATCCAGAGTCAGAATCCAGGGATCAGATGTCAAGTATCAATCTAGAGGGCAATCCACAAGACAAAGTCCAAAAACAGAGCCAAAGTGGGGGCAGAAGCCTGGAAACAGAACTGAAGTCCAGAAATAAGCTGAAAACCGGAGTGCAGGAACCAGAAGGCTTGCCACAGCAGAACTGTTGACTAGCCTGCAGACCCAGGGCACCAGCTGGTGCTAAATGGATAGGTGGTGCTCTCAGCAGCCAATCAAGAGACTTGCTGCAGGTGTGGCTTGGTTCAGGTTGGCCTGCCTGATGATCAGCATCCCTGGCAGCACTGTGCCCATGCTGGTCTGTCTGAGCAGAGTCCCTGACACCGGCAGTGATGAAAATGCCAAAAACCGATCGTTATTAGTGTCACTGGGAGAAGAAGCTGGCATACACATCTCAGTCTGCAGAAGCTGCATTGTTGGACTTCAGATTAGAGCACTGTAAACAAATTGGGTCTTGGCCTAGAACTGGTCAGCAATATTTTGACTAGATAGTCTCTTGTTGGACAATGTCAATTTGCTGAAAACAAAACATTGAGGGAACACACCAGTATTCAAACAGACTTCCAGTGACAAAGGTTGCTAAGGTCCAAAATGGATTCTTGATCATAGAGCCACACTGGAATTTCTAACAGCCCACTGGTTACTGTACTGAGGTAGGGTGTGAGATACCCATGTTCAAGTCGTTGCTCTATCAGATTCAAACCAGAAACTTGAATCTCAATCTCCTATACCTTACATGAGATGTATGCCCACCAGGTTTTGGTTATTCTGGCATAGGTCTGTCTCAGTCTCGGCTGCTGAAGCTACTTTAGTTTCTCTCTCTGTCTGTGGTTTTCTGCAAAAACTTTGAAAGATTTTAGTTTAATCTAGTTATAAATCGATTACTATGAACCATATTTTACTTGCCTTATCCTTTTTGTATTATTCTTATCTTTTCTATTTTGTCCTAATAGTAGCCATTGAAGAAGAGGCATTAACATTTCTGCCGGTGATTTGAAGTCTTTGATGCCATTTTGTGTCTAAAGAAAGAAATCTGTGCGCTCTCTTTGATCCTGAGCTTACCTTTGTTTCACACATTTCCTGTCTTTGTAAATCTGCTTATTAACACTTTCTCTATATTGCCCTATATTCAACACCGTCTCATCACACATCTGCTGAAAGTCTTATTCACACTTTTGTCTTCTCCAGGCTTGATTATTATAATTTTCCATCTCCATGGCTTTCCTAGGAGTTTGCTTTCTTTAGAAGGTGCAGACATGGTCATATGATAATAAGGACTCACATTTTGTGAGGTACTTTTCATAAGAGGGGATCTCAAGATGACTTAGAGATTACACATACAGATACCATTTCTTCCACTCCTGAAGTGAAGCAAGCTCAAGGTCTAGAAAATTGTGGCCCACAATTCTCCTGCAGGAGTAGCACTGGGGGAAGCCATAGCATAGACAGGGTTGAAGTAGTTGGAGTCTTGAATTTGCAGCATCAAAGAAGATTTTGGTTTCTAATTTTCCTCTGGCAAAGGCAGCAGCCACATAAGTAACTGGAAATTAGCATGCTGTACTGCACAAAAAGAATATGGGGAGAATTGGCTATGACTCCCTTATTTTCTTTATTATAATTTTGTATTCAGTCACCACAGAAAATATGTGCCCACAGCTCTCTGTTATCAACATTGCTATACAGAAAGTCTGCAAGCTACCCTGGCAAACAAACTGGACTTTATTCGTGTCCCTAGTTCTATGGAGAAGTGACCAAATACAGGTCAAATGTAGGGTATTTTGCATCAGTGAACTATACTCATTGGGCGTGTCCACATGAGTGCGCACTTGCCTTTTGCAATGTCTCAAACCCCTTTGAGGCAGGGCAAGAGGCACATGTGGGAACTAAAAAATGTTCCCCCAGGGAAAATGGATATCCAGGGGTCTAAAAAAAATTGCTCCGCAGAAAAGCAGAGCAAGACACAGTCACAGATCATGCCAGGGAGTCAGTCCTCCAGAAGAGACATTCTGGTTTCAGCCAGAGCATCTCTTTTATTCTCCTGCTGCCTCCAGTCCCCGGCACTGTCCAACGTAAGTGGGGGCAGGGAGGGTTCATGGGTGTGGGTGGGTGAAGGGTGACAGGGGGATGCGGGGAAGTTTGGGGAGTAGCGGGGGGATGTCCCCAGGGCTGTGGGGGTATGGACCCAGCCGAGCCCCATGTGGCTCGCTAATCTGGCTTTGCATTAGAGCAGGTCATAAGGCTCTGCAAGGCGTGTACAGGACCCATGCCTCCCAGAGCTGTGTGACCCACTCTGGTACAAAGCCGGACTAGTGAGCTACACAGGGTTAGCCCATGTCCCTCTGCATGCCACCTCCCTGCAGGCACAGTAGGGCAGAGGCAGGACCTAGTGTGGCACGTGGGGACCGTGCGCTGTGCCCAGATGGGTCCTGCTGGCCCTGAAGCTGCTCCTGCCACCCGGCTGGGCTGGGCTGGCCAGGTGGCAGGAGCAGCCCCAGGGCCGGCAGGACCCGTCTAGGTGTGATGTGCAGTCCCCACATGCCGTGCTGGGTCCTGCCACCATGGGCCTGGCCCAGCCGGATGACAGAGGGACCCCAAGGGTGGCAGGACCCAGCTGCACCCAGCACACAGTCCCCACATGCTGCACCAAGTCCTACCACCATGGCCTGGCCCAGACGGGTGGTAGAGAGGCCCCAGGACCCAGCTGGGACCAGCATTATGCTCTGGCTCCTGTCACCATGGCCCAGCCCTACCAGGTGGCAGAGAGGCCCCAGGGCTGGCAGGACCCAGCTGGGCCCAGCGTGTGGTCCCTGTGTGCCACACTGGGTCCTGCCACCATGGCACAGAGTGCCCCACTCCCACTGCTAAAGGTAAATTATGGGCCCTGGGTGGGGGGGCTGGGGCCCTCCAGGGTGCCTGGGACCCTGGACAGGGGGGCTGTGGCCCTCCAGGGGGGAGCTGGGATCCTGAGCAAAGGGGCTGTGGCCCTCCAGGGTGCCTGGGCCCCTGGGCAGGGGGGCTGGGGCCCTGTGGGGGGGAGCATTCCATGTGATGTGGAGGGGGGG
>NW_017729006.1:7080009-7080527 GCF_001723915.1 Gavialis gangeticus
CCACAGTCCCCCCAGCAATCGCCCTACACCTACCCACACACCAACCCACATCCTTCTGCACACACCCACCCGCCTTCCTCACACCCCTTTCCACCCCCTCCTGCAAACACCACATCCCCATCACACATCCATCAAGTGTGAAGAAAACCAAAAGTACACAACAACACATATAGGTATTTAGAATTTATTTTATCATGATGATAGAGACACTGGTAGGCTTCCACATTGCTTTAACATTGAAAATATACTAATAAAGCATTGCCAAACCAATTGCTGTCTCTCTCTCTCTCTAGATATATATGTGCGTGTGTGTGTATAGAGTGGTCTTTGGTTTTAATTGTGGAAAAACATGGATTTTGGGGTATTTTTAAAAATGAATTTGGGATGCTGTTGCAGCAGTCCAGCTGGCATAAGGGATAGTGTCCCCAGGTACCAAGTGGCCAGGCTCCAGAAGCTCCTGAGTGTGAGTAGCCCTGAACTGCTTACCAGGGCAGCTTGTTGTATGAATGGGGCCACAA
>NW_017729006.1:7085527-7089353 GCF_001723915.1 Gavialis gangeticus
TTTAAAAATGAATTTGGGATGCTGTTGCAGCAGTCCAGCTGGCATAAGGGATAGTGTCCCCAGGTACCAAGTGGCCAGGCTCCAGAAGCTCCTGAGTGTGAGTAGCCCTGAACTGCTTACCAGGGCAGCTTGTTGTATGAATGGGGCCACAACAGGGCAGCTTTTTATACTGCTGGGGACAGCACAGGTGCTGGCCCTGGGCTCTAGCTCCCCCTGGCTGCAGATCTGGGAGGAGCTGGGCAGGGTTATTTTGCCCCAAGTGGCACAATTTGCTGCACAACAAAGTGCATATCCAAGCACGTGTGCCGAGGCAAAAAGCCCAGGCTCAAATTTGCATCGCTTCTATTTGAGCTGCTGCAAGTGCACATGCTTGCATGTGTGGATACACCCATTAAGGCCTGCCTGTGGACAAACTAGCATTGTTTTAACTATGTCATTCCAAAAAGCTGGCTAGAAATGCAAATTTCATTTTAAAAGCAGATTGATTTATCCACAGAATCATAAATTTTAAGATCATCAGACTGCATCTCCAGGATAACAAAGGCCATAGGTTTTCACCCAATTATCTCAGAATTAAAAGTTATAACTTGTGTTTGACTACAAGATATTTTCCAGCATGCAATCTGGTCTTGACAGACAGGCACCAAGATGTAGATTCCAGCATTTTGCTCAGTAAGAATCACCTTTACTGTCTATATATATTTTTTTTTCATTTGTCTAGCTTCACCTTTTAGTCACTGGCTCTTGCCCACTCTTGATTTTCCTTTTGGTAAGCAATTGAGCTCTTAAGTCCTTAACTGTACACTTTATTTTTTCCAACCCTCAAACAAATCCTCAAAAATATTTATGGCTCCCCTCTATATCCTCTCCAGTTTTAAACTATCCTTTTTAAAATGTAGGCGCCAGAATTGCATGAAATATTCTTGTTTCAGGATTATCAATGCAGTATACAGAGGTATTAATCACCATTTCCTATTCAGTTCTAGCTAAACCAAACTAAAACAAAATGAGAGTATCTTCAGTGCCTTTGCATCAGTCTAAAGTCTGACTTCTATTTAAACAAATACAACTCTCCAGGTAGAAAGTGCAAGTTCCTTATATCAGTGGTTCCCAACCTTTTTTATACTGTGGCCTGGCATGGGAGAGGGATAGGGTGCACAGAGCCGGCTGCCTCCCTCCCAGGGCTGCCCTGCCGCCTAGCTTTAACCCCGCATATGACTGCTGCCGGCAGAAGCTGCTTGCCCTGACAGACTGAGTGGGAGGCTCATGCTACAACCCAGCAGCCAACCCTTCATGGCCTGGTACTGGGCCACGGCCTGGTGCTTGGGAATCTCTGCGTTACATCCTCTGGTGCAACAAACAAGCTCTTCAGTGTGCTATGGTTAGCACAATCCTCAGAAGAAAAAAAACTCTTGTCCACATTCATCAGGGAAGTAATGACACAAGAGTATTTAAACACAGTTGTTGCTAACCTAAAGTAATTTTACTAGGGTTTCAGGCAGTTGGATTCCACTGTATAGGATCCTTGGGAATTCATCAGTTTTCCTTTTAGATCTTTTGACTCTTAAATTATGGAAAGTACTGACAACTGTACTTTGTTTTCAGAATGATGAGACAATGTTCACAGAGAAACTGGTTTTCCTTTCATGTTTCCTATAATGGGAGCATCGTCTTTAGCATAACCATTGGGATTTGTTCTTCTTTTGGTAGCCCTGAGGGACAGAGAATGCTCTTAGTAACTATAAACAAAAGTTACTGGACACTGTATTCTATGGAAGGACAACCCTTGACTTCACTGGGCACTGTTTGTAAGCCTTATCTTCATTTCAGAAGTAACTACTTCGGTTTTTCAGCATGGCTCCTAACCCAGCTCCCAACAAGACACAAAATTCTCCTACCTAAATTTAGTGGCGCTTTTCACCTGTTGTAGAAATCCTATCCTGGGGTACAGTCTGCAGTTAGGAAGCTGCTTTCACTCAGACTGGTAATCTGCCCATTTTTGAGTGAGGATACTTGCTAAACCACCTGAAGGCAGAATGTTCTCTGATGTCTTCCATAATCCCTCTAACATATCAGGAACAGAAAAGTTCTATAATAAATCACTAGAAAAGAGTCATAAAACAACTCATCTTTTCACAAAGGAAATCTGTGAATGTCTGTGATACTTTCAGCCATTTCTGTAATCCCTATTTTAGTGTTATACAAAATGAAACTGAGTTTAAATACCAGTGGCAGCAGACTATCTGTATTCGACATAAAAAAGAACAGCTACTAAGAAAACCAGAAAGAAGGAAAGACTGCTTTGTAACCAAAAGACTTTTACAGAGGACAGCAGAAGGTGTGAGACAGAGCTAGCGGTAGAGGCCCTGCAGCGCAAAGTCCACACCTGGCACGAGGGAGCAGCAAGTCGTACCAGCGCAGAATCACTGGTGTATGCTGTGATCGGGGCGTCCTATGCGCAGTGGAACACCACACAACAGGCTTTAAATCTAACGCCTGCCCAGGTGCAAGGAGCATGGCCGCACCGGTATACCACCATACCTGGGGATGTGCCTTGTCTGGCTGAGGCCATGGAGGCAGCGACCGAGATATATGGGGGAACACAGAGTATCACCGCCCGCCTATTGTTGAGAACTTCCGTCAATGGCCCTGTAATTCATACCCTGGGCCAATTGGATCAGTTACAGGGGGCTATGAAACAAAAAGCACAGAAGAGAGCGTACCCCATCATTGACAGAGAACACGGAGCCACATCCACATACCCAATTGAAGATTCTTCCGTCCATCTTCAATGGGCAGACCAAAAATCCCGAGATCAGATTCACCAACGGCAACCGACCCAGAAACCACCGACGACAATGAGATATCGACCCCCACGTAGCTCACCGCCACTGGCTAGAGCCTCAACATCAAAGTATTCACCTCCCCAGCGGACGCCATTAGAAAGGGCCGTATTCAGTTTCCTAGTTGCAAAATCTGGCCTTTCAAAGGAGAAGATAAGACGGTTAGGGGACGATGGCCAACAGGACCTGGCAAGGACCCTAGGGTTTCAAGAGTATCATGCAAAACCAAAAAACGAGTAACCGCCGTCAGCGTGAGTCCGGTGTCCGATGGCTGCAACGACCCTAGTGAGCTAAATGGTAAATGGAAGACGGACTTTGAAACTGACTTAACACGATATGATCTAAAACAAAGCGAACCCAAATGCAATGAAGTGGAACCAGGCAAACGAACCGAAGTGAAACGACAAAACCCGAAACGATACGATTCTAAGTGAAGCACCACGAAACAAAGCGATTTAATACTAAACAAACCGAATAAAAACGAACGAAAACCGAAACTTGCAACAATTAGACGAAGCGATATAACACAGACAGCGGTAACTAGTTCAAGTGAAGGAGAGCAGGAGGAAGTTGCAGAAAAAGATGGTAGACAGGAAGTTCAAAATGAAATGGTAAAGGCAGTAATGGCAACAAATTATATGAAGTTGGTAGATAGCGACTCACGTCCATAAGCCTCAATAGAAATTCAAAATCCCAACGATCAAATTGACATCACGGTAGCCAAATTTCTGCTAGATACGGGGGCACAAGTAAACGTGATTAAGCCATTCATTCCTCGTTTGAAAACCAATAAGCTAATGATGGTGCAAGGCCTAAACACTGCAACAGCAACGAATCGAGTGAAGTTCCTAGTAAAAGGCCATAACAAACGCCTTGATGCGGTCCTAGGGAGCATAAACCTCCTAGGGGTACCTGGAATTCGAGCTGTAGATCTGAAGCAAAAGGTGCTCGAAGCCTTGCCCATTTCCACGATACCCGAAAAT
>NW_017729006.1:7094353-7095133 GCF_001723915.1 Gavialis gangeticus
GATACCAACCAGATCACAACTTCAAGATCCCCTCGACATTCTATTAGAAGGTTTGGTAAAAAAAGGATCTATAACGCCAATATATGCAAGTGCTAGACTATCTCCTGGATGGGGAATCCCCAAGCCAGCAAGACCTAATGAAGTCCGATTGATAGTAGATTACCGGGAAGTCAGTAAGTGCTGTACAATCCTAGCGCAAGCAACGCCGTGCACCCTGGTACAAAGCACCCGTGAGATGGCCGAGTACCAAGCCAGGGCATGGGTTGGGACTACATTAGACCTGAAGGACATGTTTTTTTCAATTCCGATAACTGATCGAGATGGTATCTTGAACATGTGTATCCGGGGAAAAATCTATCGATGGAACATTTGCCCGCAAGGGTATTGCAACGCCCTGGCGTTGGCCACTGAAGCAATGAACGAAAGCCTTGATCGATTCAAAAAAAGCAACCCAGAAGCAAAGAGTGTAAAGATCTGGAGCTATATTGATGACGTTGCGGTAATGGGAAGGGACCAAACTGTTGTGAAAAAGGTCACAACCGACCTGGTAAAGCACCTAAATAGTGACGGGTGGATCGTAAATGAGAAAAAATCACAACTGGATCTAATAGACCGCATAAGCTTTCTAGGAACTATATTTGATGGGACTACAAGAAGAGGAGTAGCCCATGATGAAATTGATTTCGATCTCTGGAATAACAAGATTCCATTAAAGAAGAAGGAATTCCAGGCCTTATGGGGAAAACTAAATTGGTCTAGGCATTATATCGAACCAGTTCA
>NW_017729006.1:7095144-7097530 GCF_001723915.1 Gavialis gangeticus
TGATAAATTGTTACAAGATCCAGACCACGCTGATGGCGTACTAGTCGCCCAGCATATCAACAACGACGTGTGTGTGGACCCATATCTAACCTGGCTGCACGAGAACTGGGGCCACCCCGGCCCTTGAGTTTGCAAATGTAAATGGATGCAAGGATCAGAAGGCAACCCAGAATATGGATCTCAGAAAGATTGGACTAGAGTGACACAAGCCTGTGAAGCATGTGCAAAAGAAAAATGCCACCCAACAGGTAACTCTAAGAGTGCTCTTGATTGCAAATCCTTCGAGCCAGGAAAAGCATGGCAAGTAGACTTACTAGGTCCATTGCCTGGGGCCGCTATCCCCAACAAGGTATTAATCGTCATAGACCTCGGAACCCGACAAGTAAATGTCGTGCCCCTAAGAAAGATGCACACGACTGCAGTAATAACGGCCCTGACGAGTGTGTTTGCAGTTTGGCAAATTCCTAAGACCTTTCAATCAGATGGTGGGCCACCCTTTACCTCAGTGGCTATAGACTGATTCACAAAACTGCACAATATCGAATGGCACCATCATTTGCCGTACCACCCCCAGTTGAATGGGGTGGTGGAGAGAGCAGTGGGCCTATATAAAGAAGCCCTACGGTTAAAGGGACAAGGCAGCTACAAGAATTGAACTAAAATCAATCATGAAGTATTGGCTACTCTAAATTCAGGAAAAGAATTATGGAATCAGCGAGACATCGAACCCACTGACTCATGGAAACCCAGATTTCAAAAAATGGAACTTGTTTGGATTACGCTGCCCGACCCCAAAAATCGCCATCCTAAAGTGCTGAAAGGATCCATCAACTCGGCTGGGCGCTATCCAAACACATATCTAGCCGAGCTTGAAGATAGTAACCGCATCATCTTGGTGCACCACAATTGGCTAGCACGACGAGCCGTCACAGACTCTATTCAACTGTAACTAAGTTGTTTATCTTTTGTTCCAGATTCAATCCGTATCGGTAACATGCCACGAGACCTTAATGAGTTACGACAGTCGATCGCTGCAATCCGGAAAGCTCATGTGATACTACTGGTTTTGATGATCGTCTGTCTCTTAACTTCTACAACATGTTTATATTTTGGTCTAAAATCCTTAAAGCGACAACTAACCATGTTATCTACCTACATCTATAAAAAACTGCCTCCTCATCTGGATGTTAAATTTGAACGCGACACCGACGTAGTTTAACGTATAGGTTACACTTCCTGTGCTAAACCAAAAAGGGGCAAGTGACTGTTCCTTCCGACTGTATGCTGAAAGGCACAGAAAGAGTAGGCCGGTAAATGAGTAATGTATATAGTTTGTTGCAGAACTCGTTCTGTCCAGTTTATTGTTTTGTTTTACAGAACTACCGAGCCATTGGGAGAGAGCACACGATCTGACCCTACCAGGTGACCACTTGAATATCCGAACCACCAAGGAGCACCTCATCCTTTACACCGAATCGAGGAAATGCCGACTGTGTATATAGTGACTGTTTTATTGGGATAATTAATCAGACTGAACTCTGAGTTTGACCACTCAACTGAAAGACTGCGAGCCAGTCGACGAGATGCCGAAAATGAACTAGAACTGGGACGCTCGGCAACCGCAGAGCAAAGGACGCATGTACTGCTGTTTGGCTTGATAATATTGTGTTTTTTGATTAACGTCACTTGTTTATACTTTGCTTTTCAATTGTTGAAACAGAGGTTGCGAAATTTATCTATTTTCATATATAAAAAAAAATTACCCCCTCACCTTAATGTGAGGTTTGAAAATGAAAACGAAGATGAAATTTGAATTCGAGTTTAGTACTCCTGCATTGACAGCAAGGGGGCATGTCAAGGAAAATTTTGATTGTATGCTGCCAATGCAGAGAGAATTAAAGCTGACATGCACAAGACAGGCTCATGGAATTTTCCATTGGGCTCACCCAGCATGTGTCCCCTGGGCGACCTCAAGAGCTGTTAGTTAGGCTGACCTACTTTTCAGCCCTGCGCATGCTTGGTAACAGCGGAGAGCTCAGACTCACACATGCTCAGCCAGCTAAGAGCATGATGTCATTCGGCTAGAAAGTTCTTTGAGGGACGCATTCTAATTGGCGACCAAATTGGTATAAAAGGTTAAGGATCCCCTCCCTCGGGGGGAGATCCGTTCAATTGAGGACAGAGGCTAGGTCTTAGAGACTGTCCCTCAGTTAGGTCTCCTCCAGCGTGGGCTCTCGCTGCGTTTCGTACCTCGTTTATACTGTATTGATTCTCCGGTTACTGGACTGTTTTCTGATTTTGACCTCGCTCTCGGATCACCCTCGATAGTTCACTACGACTTACCTGGCTTTCGACTTCGGCTATCACCTCGACCATCCGATCGTCC
>NW_017729006.1:7102530-7103565 GCF_001723915.1 Gavialis gangeticus
TGTTTAAGAAATCACACGCTTCCATGCCGCTCAGTACTCCATTGCCAAAAACTCCCGCCTGTCCGCTCCAATTGCCACCACCCGGCCACCCCACCATGACCACAACTGTGAGCTTGGCTCTCCAGCTCTAGGGCTGTGACAGCTGGTAAAAGATAGATGAAAGAGCTAAATTGTGAAGGAAATAGAACAGAGAAAGGTGGAAGGAGGGATGGTGTTGCAGCTAATATGTTGAACTGAGACCATCTCTGAAGATCTGTGTTCAGTATAGTGCTTTCCGAGAGACTTCCCACATGATTTTGAACAAGTTTGTGTCAGTCTCCCATGTGTAAAAGTGGGTGATGTCCTTGTCTATTTATGTTGGAAGCTCTTTGAACAGAGACTATTTGCATGTGACTAGTACAACTAGAGCACCCCTTTCAGCTGGATCCTCTCTGAAATACCTTGGCATGGAAAATAGATCACTAGAAGCTATGTGGACACTTAAAAGTTATAATCCCTTTTACAGTAAAATGAATCAAAATCAGAACTTGCTTTAGTTCATACAATAATGGACTGTCTACTGGCTCTGTGCCCCCTGCCAGCCCCTGGGCTAGCACCCAGGGGGAACCTAGAGCTCCCCTTGGTGGCTGCAGGGGCCCATTGCAGGGCCCCAAGAAGCAGGAGCAGTGTGTTGCCATTAGCAGCAAATCTGCTCCCACTTCCCTGAACACATAGATGCCTGCCCAGCAGCATTCACTCATGAGTAGTTTATTCATGAGTAAACTGATCCCGGATCAAATGTATGTGTAGACGCACCCAGTGAGTTCTATCACTGATTTGATGTATTTTGTAAATATCCTAAGCATAGTATATTGTGCAGTGGTTAATTGTGAGAATAGTAGTGGGGAATACCAGAGTGCAACATATTAGTTGTGGATAGTGAGGCCCTAAGGAACTACTACCCAAAGGGGAGGGGAATTCAGGATGAGTGTTTGCTCCTCAAGGGAGCAATCCTGGATGCACAAGCAAAGTCTATTCTGTCTCAGAGGAAAGGCA
>NW_017729006.1:7104748-7105498 GCF_001723915.1 Gavialis gangeticus
TGGAGTCAGAAATGGACTGGCCAAGTTTGACAATGATACCAAACTCTGGGGTAAAGCATCCACACCTGAGGGTAATCCAGGCTGACCTTGACAGGCTCAGCAAATGGGCGGATGAGAACCTGGTGTTTAACACCGAAAAATGCAAGTTTTTCCACCTTGGGAGGAAAAACCTGCAGCATAGGCTCGGCAGTGCTACGCTGATTAGCACTACGGACGAGAGGAACTTGGGGGTCAGGATTGAGCACAAGATGAACATGAGCCTGCAGTGTGATGCTGCAGCTAGTAAAGCAATCAAAACACTGGCTTGCATCCATAGATGCTTCTCAAGCAAGTCCCAGGACGTCATTCTCCCCTTGGACTTGGCCTTGGTGAGGCTGCAGCTGGAGTACTGCATGCAGTTTTGGGCTCCACAATTCAAAAAGGATGTGGAGAAGCTTGAGTAAGTACAGAGGAGGACCACACACATGATCAGAGGTCAGGAAAACAGACCTTATGATGAGATGCTGAGAGCTATGGGACTCTTCAGCTTGGAAAAGCGGAGGCTCAGTGGTGATCTGGTGGCTGCCTATAAGTTTAAAAGGGGTGGTCACCAGGATCTGGGGGAATGCCTGTTCACCAGAGCGCCCCAAGGGATGACAAGGTCGAATGATCTCAAACTCCTCCATGATCATTTCAGGCTCAACATAAGGAAGAACTCCTTTACTGCCTGAGACCCCAAGGTTTGGAATAGACTGCCACTGGAGGTGGTTC
>NW_017729006.1:7110498-7110702 GCF_001723915.1 Gavialis gangeticus
ACTGGTACCAGTGCAACCTGTGCTCCCTGGTTCAGCGATGCAGCTAGGGGCCACATGGTGCTGGAGCAGCGTGGGGGCAGGAAAGCAGGGAAATGGCTGGGGGGGGCTGAGCTGCTTGGGCCTGCTGCCGGCTCCCCCTGGGTCCATCTTTGACAGGCAGCCAGGAGCAAATAAATATTAATTTACTAAAATTTTTAGGGGCCC
>NW_017729006.1:7115702-7149685 GCF_001723915.1 Gavialis gangeticus
TCTCAAGCAAGTCCCAGGACGTCATTCTCCCCTTGGACTTGGCCTTGGTGAGGCTGCAGCTGGAGTACTGCATGCAGTTTTGGGCTCCACAATTCAAAAAGGATGTGGAGAAGCTTGAGTAAGTACAGAGGAGGACCACACACATGATCAGAGGTCAGGAAAACAGACCTTATGATGAGATGCTGAGAGCTATGGGACTCTTCAGCTTGGAAAAGCGGAGGCTCAGTGGTGATCTGGTGGCTGCCTATAAGTTTAAAAGGGGTGGTCACCAGGATCTGGGGGAATGCCTGTTCACCAGAGCGCCCCAAGGGATGACAAGGTCGAATGATCTCAAACTCCTCCATGATCATTTCAGGCTCAACATAAGGAAGAACTCCTTTACTGCCTGAGACCCCAAGGTTTGGAATAGACTGCCACTGGAGGTGGTTCAAGCACCTACTTTGAATGCCTTCAAGAGAAATTTGGATGTTTATCTTGCTGGGATCCTATGACCCCTGCTGACTTCCTGCCCCTGGGGCAGGGGGCTGGACTCAAAGATCTTCCAAGGTCCCTTCCAGCCCTGATGTCTAATGTCTATGAAATTAGCTTTGCAGTAAAACATCACCAGCTACACATGTGCCAGTATTAGGGTGCAGTAAACTAATGGTCTGTCCCTGACAGTACTATCTCATGGCAGAGTAATTCACTGCAGCAAAATGCACATGTAGCTGTTGACTGCAGGAGTAAATTAAGGGCAGGCAATTATTTTGGGTGGAGGGCCGCTTACCAAGTTTTAGCAAGCTGTCAAGGGCTGCATGGGTAGCCCTGCCCCTTGACAGGTACCCAACCCCCTGGTTGCCATCTTGTAACCAGAAATCCTGCCACTTAACCCCTGACCTTTGCCCCCAGAAGTATTCCTTTCAGCAAGGGGGTTTGCCATCTCAGAACCAGAAAAATACCAAGTATATTCTAAAAGTGAATATCTACAACATTCATTAATTTGATTTCAAAAAACATTTTCGTCCTGTTTTACATGTGTTTGTGTAGTGTACACAGAGGCATAGGGGTGGGTATAAGTTTGTGGGGGGCTGTGGGTGTGTGTATATATGTGGTCTGGGGGAGAGTGTGGGTGTGTCTGTGGAGGGTGGATGGGGTTGGGTGAGGAAGCATGTGGGGGGTGTGGATATGTGGGGTGTGGGTGGGTATGGGGTTTGTGGGGTGTTGTGTGTGGGGAGGGTGGCTGGGATATGTGAGGGGGTGTGGGTGTGGGGGTGCAAGGGGGGTGCATGTGTATGGTGAGGTGTGCATATGGGACTCACCCTATGAACCTACACACACATACACGCACACACTATCCCTCCCTACACACACATGCACACACACACACACACATTCTGCCTCTCCCTACGCACACACACACTGGTACCAGTGCAACCTGTGCTCCCTGGTTCAGCGATGCAGCTAGGGGCCACATGGTGCTGGAGCAGCGTGGGGGCAGGAAAGCAGGGAAATGGCTGGGGGGGGCTGAGCTGCTTGGGCCTGCTGCCGGCTCCCCCTGGGTCCATCTTTGACAGGCAGCCAGGAGCAAATAAATATTAATTTACTAAAATTTTTAGGGGCCCTGTGGGCCAGATAGAATAGCCTGGTGGGCCAGATGTGGCCCACAGGCCATATTTTGCTCAGCCCTGGCGTAACCAGCCAGACTCCTGCCTTCTTTTTGTCTAGCCACACAGCTCCGCAGGTTCTGCACCTTTGTGCCCCAGCCAGCTCCTCTGCCGCCCAATACTGCCACCCAGAGCTGTGACCTCCCATTTTTTCTGCCAGCCCAAGCCTGCTCTGCCCCGGCTCAAAATGCTGTTGTCCTAGGCACACACGTAGACACTGTGCCTGGGAGCAGTTTACTCTGGCTTCAACTACTCCAGAGTTTATTGCTTTGCTTTAATTGTTCACATAGATGCCCCCATTGTGCTCACTGTGGTACAAAGCATAGATAAAAAGATGGTTCCTGCCCCAGAAAGCTTATAACCCAAACACCTTTAAGGAAAAGTCTTTGCAACCATAGACCACCTTTTGTTTTGTCACCAGACAATAATATATTTAGATAGAAAGTGGAAAATATACATGCTCTCTGAAATCAGAGCTAGCACCACTGTCATTTTCTGAAGGTGCAGTCTCTCTTTATTTCTTAAAGTGACCCATTTCTAAATTCTCCCTAATGCCTGGTGCCCTCAAAAAAGTGACAATGTGATACAAAAATGATCTTTTTTATTCCAGCCCTACAAATAACTATGCCTTTAAGCCTTGACTTTGACAGGCTTACTTGTATGTGCAGCTACTCTCGTGTAAAGTCTTTGCAGTATCAAAAGCTCAAGCTAACCTCCTTTGGTTGACTCTTTTAATTTATGTCTTAGTGTATTTAATGGGAGATGATAGAGAAGGCTGTTTATTATAAAACAGGCATTCTGAAAGGGTATTTGCAATAAAATGTCATACTCTAGCTGATATTGTTCACTAGTTATTATTGCAAATAATAAAAATTAAAGAAAAAATCATTTTCTCTAATATTTCTTTACTTTTTATATCATTAGTTAGCTCCAAATTCTGGAACTTTATGTCTAAAGTTACAACATGTACAAATGCTTGCAGGACCAGGCCATAATTAGTCAGTTTGCCCTGTTGCTCATGAGTTGGAAAGTAGGAAAATTAGACTGTAAAACCGCAGAAATGGCTGGCACACTCAGGGGCCATTGTTGTACCTGCAGCTGCTTCAAGTTGATAATGTCCCCATGCTCAGAGGGGGACAGGATAAATTGGTCAACTGAGAAGGTATACACTTTCACTTGTTGGCAGTCCCTTGAAAAGAGGATGACAGTTTTCTACTAAATAGGCAAGTTATTGGTGAGTTTATAGATAACTGAGGAGACAGCTGGATGAATATCAACAGTTACTGAAAGTCTGCTTGGTTTTATATGTCAAATCGATTAGTGATCATAGAATCATAGAAAATTAGGATTGGAAGGGACCTCAGGAGGTCATCTAGTCCAATCCCCTGCTCTTAGCATCGGTGTCTGGTGTTCCACCCCTAAAATCTAATGCAACTGTCACTAATTGGATCTTTGTTAACAGAGTTGATGGAAAGGCCAAGAACTGAGTTGAACAGGGCTATTCTCTGACCTCTATGATCCTATTTACATTAAAGAGACTATTTGATATTTACAATAGGTGTTTCCAAGAAGCTTGTGTATGCAGGGAAATTGTATTGTAGAAAAATACTACCTGAAGAGATGTGGCATGTTAAACACTCACGCTATGCTTAATAATTAGTTTAGACAGCTATATAACCATGTAATATATATATATAACCATGTAATATATATAACCATGTAATATATAATAAGCCACTGCCCTTGTTTACACACTTAACATTATGTTAGTAACCAGGACTCTTCAGAGCCACTTCCAAACGCTCTATTCAGAGAGAGTGCAGATATGCACAAGCAAACAAGTGCTTCAAAAATGGTCAAAGCATTTCATAATAATCCTTCAAAAGAGGAACCTCTTTGAAGCTCTTCCTTTTAAAGTGCTTCGTAAAATATCTGTGCTCCAACAGTCCTCCAGCATCTCACAGTACTCCAGTTCCCCAGCTGGGGAGAGGGGTGGAACAGACAGCCAATGAGTGCTCTCCTGTGAGATCAGCTGTCCTTGGGAACCTCCAGAGGTCCTATGGAGAGCAGTGCAGCTCCATGCCTTTGTGACCATTTTGAAGCACACAGGGGCCAGATAATATGTCTGCACAGTGCCGAAGCGCATCAAATATGGAGGGCTTGGGATTTGGAACACTTCAAATGCAGCCCTGTCTGTAGCCTCAGAATTCAGAATTTGCTCTCCAACTCTTGTTAGTTCAGGCTCAGAGCTGCACGTAGAGCAAACAAGTCTCTATATTTCTCATATTTTTTTCTCTCTCTCTTTTTTGGGGGGTGGAGGGCATTCTTGCATTCCTTGTCATGTCAATAAAGTCTCATTTTAAAATTGCCTGAAATTGTATTAACAAGATGTGGGCAAAGAAGTTAACTTTGACTTGAGTGAACTTTTGAAAGGAGAGGAAGAGAAGAAAGAATGAGAGAAGCCTCCTACTAACAAAAACATCTCACATAATCAATGTGGAAAAGGAATATAATGCATTTTTTAAAAAATGTTTTATATCAGTGGGAATTAAAGAGAGAAGAAATAAGCATATCTTGTGAACTAGAGAGTGAGAAACCTAAAAAAGGAAGGTGAATCTCAAAAACCAGGAAGATCACCTGTGGACTAACTAAAAGGACCATTTGATTGGTGATTGCAGTAGCTGAACAGTTTGCACTCGAAGCTTCATTCTTCCTTGATGTCTTTTCAAATGACTGCAGACCTGTCAGGACCTGCACCAATTCAGCATGTCAGGTGAAGGTTTCTGATATGACAATCAACAATGAAATTGCAGCATTAGCATTTAAACTATCTGAATTAAGTGCTAGAACTTAACCTCTTTGAAGTTAAGGGTGACATTTTATACACAGCCTGTTGTTTCACCCTGTCTGGTTCAGGGTTCAAAATAACAATACATGTATGCAGAATTTTACCTTCAATCAGGTGGGCAAGGCATGGAAACTTTATGGTTCTGGTTCTTTTAAATTAAAGTTCAAATGCAGAAAAAATATAATAAAAAACAAAGGGGGACTGAAGATAAAAGCAGGGAAGGATGCTACTTAAAACTATGAACAAATGCAAATTTCTATTTCTATTCGTAAATTAGGATGAGTAAGAGGATGGTGCAGTCTTAACGGCTCCTTACAACGGTTTGTTTTATATGGAACCAAAAGCTTTCTTCTCAAAACAATGACATTTCTAGCCCCCATTACTGTGATTAATCAGTCAATGTTTGTGCAGCACTTTGAAGATGGCAAAGCCTATAGAAGTGCAATGCATCATTATTGTGAATCTAGCATTCCAAGGATTTTGCTTCCTTGTTAAGTCAGTCTTTCATAGAACTGTCCCAAAACAAACAATTGAAGACCTAAGTACATCACTTGATTTCACTTAAAGAAATATTAACTTGAAAGACAAGTTAGGGCCATTTAAATGCAGGCTAGTTGCCCTAAGAAACAAGACACTTGGCAGGAAGCAATGGTATATTCACACACCAGGGGACGGTGGCATATACATCAGCCAATACAAAGCAGATGTGATGCTTCTATGACGGCAACATTAAAACATGCAATTCTTCACCATTTCAGTTTTGTGAAAGCTGAAGTATAATGAAAGTTCAGTCTGAGCAGTGTTAAGTTTACTACAGCAGTACTAAAAATGCCTCCCCTCCACCCCCTCCATTTCACACTACAGCTTCTGCTACTACTGGAATTGCACCAGTGTTGAATTGTGTTTCTTATTCCTATCTTGTGGTCAAGGGCAAAGTCTCAGCTTAAGCTGGATGGCCTCTTTATTCATTTATTTTGAACTTTTAGCACATCTAGGGCCCATTTCAATACCTATTCAAGTCACTGGAAGGCTGTAGTGCTTTCCTTTGGGGTCAGATAGATTGAGCCTACATTGTGCCATTTTCCAGGTGTCAGAAACTTTTATTTCTTATATATTCCTATTTATACCCAAGTAACTCAGATGTACAGGCATCAGAGATGGTATGTGGTTTGTCTTCAGTGAGAAAGTTGCTGTGCTAAGTTTGATTTAAAAGTGGTTTTTCAATTTTAAAATCAGAAACTACTGGTTATATGGCCAGAATACACATAACTTCACAATGCCCCCCAAAGTGCCCTAATAACAGAATATCGTCACATGCAATGATGAATTTTATTTATGCTACCATTTATTTTTAAAAAATTATGTTAGTTTAAATTATCCAGCCAATGCAGTTAATGACAATTCTCGTCTTCTAAGCTGTCCTCAGATCCTAGAGAGAAAAATGAAATGTGCTGGGGTGTTTTGGAGGGCTGAATATCAGATCCATGCATGGCTTCATTGAAGTCAACAGGGCTGTGTATAATTTGCAGGGTACAGTGGACTTTACTAGCTATACGCGGCATGAACTGAAGAGAGGAAAAGTCTCTCAAACTGCTTTCTGTTAGCTGTCCTTCTGCAAGCCTCGGAGAAAAACAAAGCTGTTTGAGCTGGCTTCTCAGAGATGCACAGAATACAGAAGATATTTTGCTAGACAACTTTTTGAAAGCAGCTTACTGCAATTCCAAGAATCGGTGAACATACGAGTTATTGAGCCTGATTCTTTTACTCATTCAGATTTTGCACTATTGTTAACTCTCTCAGTTCTGATTCATAAAAGCAGAAGTGAGAGGGAAATCATGCCATTTTTTAAACGAATGAACAGACTTATATAATGTGATAAATGAATGGAAATGAGAGAAAAACAGCCAAGTGACAAAAGGGCTGTGAGGAATATAAGTTATTTTGTTTTTCAATTGCTCCTGATACTTGTGTGTTTCCTTCACGCTGGCAAGGCTAGTTCACAGCTGGCAACATTGACGTAGCTACAGCTCAACTAGTAAAACCGAGGCTGAAAGAAGAAAGAAGAGTATCCAGGTAAGAAAGGACGAATACCTTGACTGCTTTCGTATGGAAAAACCTGCACAAAGGAGCTAAAGAGGAAGACTTTTGGGAAGAATATAATCAAACAGATGAGGGGATGCTTTTGCCCATAGAGAAACAGGCAGAGAGGGTCAACACACAAATCTGTGTCCTGGAGGAGCCATCGAGTACCTCTGTGTTAGCTCTGTGCACCTTTTGCTCCCTCACAGTACAGTGCCATTGGATTCATGCTCTCCAGGCTTCTTCAACCAGCAGTTGCCTCAGGGATCTTCTCCATTGAGCACCCCACTCCGTGAACAGCATAAGGGAGCACTACATTTCACCTGTGAACACTGTGATGCCTATGGAAGGACAATGCCCATCTTCCATGTGGATCTCCAGGCCCTCAAAGTGCTTTCAGGGAGATCCAGGAAAGAAGGAAGGAAGACTATGATAGAGACTAAGAAACTGAGGTGCTGGACTAGCTATGCATAGGTTGGGAGATTCCCTCAGAGCCAGAGTGAGCCTGGAAGGATCTGGCAAGAGCCCTTTGTGATGTTCGTAATCAGAGCAAATACAAATATTTTCAATTTTAACTTTCCCTTTAAAAAAAAAAAGGCAAACAAAAATCAATTTGTACACTCCCCTTCAACCCTGTTTTCAAGCAATGTCAGTTGGGTGACTGATATTTTTTTAAATTTGAAAAAAACCCCACATTTCTTTTAAATTGTAGCATTTTCCTCCCCTATGACTTCCTACCTATCTTAGTGGTTACTAGTTAACTAGGCTGATAACATCCTGAAGATTTATTTACAACCCTTTCACATCCCATGTCCAGTTTCTGGGTAAGCATGAGATACTTTGGTGCTGTCAGCTGGCACACCTGAGAAATGCAGTTGCTGTCTTCCTGCATATCCTACATCCTCCATATAGCTAAGATTTCCTATACTCTGCAAGGTGAGAGGAATTCTTAAAGACTGCCCATGTGCCTCTTCAACTTACATGCAAGGAGTTTGGGGGCCCATTTGGACATGTTAATATTGTCAGCAGAGGCAAGAGCAGTTAGTAACTTTCAGGTTGACAACAAGTCAAATTAGAAAGAAAGCACACAGATACCACTGTAGGGGGCTCGGGATGTGGTGAGAAAGGAGAATGTAGGAGTCTGTTCAGTTCTGACAAGGGTGGGCTTGAATACCCTGGAAATCATGACTCAGATGTTTTTGAGGGCACAGGTTCACTTTACTCCAAGGAAACTCTCTGATACTGAAGCCACTGTTTGGTTATATCGGTGACTCAGAAGTGTGAACATTCATATGTTAACAGTTGGCAGTCAGAAGCATCATTCAACCATTTAAAATGAATCTTGATAAAAACTAAGAACTTTATAAGTAATACAGGCATAGGATTCTGATTCATGTTGAATAGCTTAATTGCTTTCTATAACATATTTGGTTCACACTGCAGATATAAAACTCCTTTAAGAAAAACATTTATTTGATCCTGTCTTGAGAGCCCAAATTACTTCGGGCTCAGCTTCCATAACCTTTCCATCTTCCTGTGTATCTTAAAGAAAAAGGTCTTACTATGATCATTCCCGCCTTCAGCAACAGGTGTACACTGGACCTGCCTTAGTCCAGAATCTGTCTGGAAACAAGCCCAAAGTGAATTTACAGGTACTGAAGGCTGTTTTTGCCCACCTTTTTCGCAGAATCCTTTGGGGCAGGAACCATGGGCCAACCCTGTCCTGGTTAGCCTCAAGGTACTGCCTCAATATCATGGTATCGATTATGTATTATAGATATATAATACTGAGGTAGCGCCTTGAGGCTAACCAGGGCAGGGTTGGCCCCAGGAAAAGACACAGCCTATAATAACTGTGATTTATATTACAACAGTTATAGACTATTATAACTGTTATATATGAATAAGATATAATAATATATTTTAAACGTATTATAAGTCTATAAGAGTTATAGACTAACTAGAATATATGTATCATACTTATTCTAGTCACTCATAACTATTCTAGTCTAACTCCCCTTGTAATGAGTTTCATAACATTGGCTGGATTGCTAGTGTCATGGGATTGCCTGAAATTCTCAATTTTTATTCTCAGAGTAAATTCCTGGTCCTGGAGAAGAAAGCTTGAAAATGAGAATTTAAAGCCTCACAAACCAGAAGCAAAATACATTGTTTAAAAAGATCTTATTATTTTAAACAAATCTTACAATTGTGGAGAGCCCTAATTCATGGTTTTTAGAATAATAATCTAAAACCAAATAATAACCAAAGAAATTCATCTCATCAATTCCTTAAGTGATTCCTTAGCAGACATTTCATTGAATTAATCAACTGTTGTTTATTTAGTGTTATCACTTTATCTGGTGTTTTACAGTAGGTAAAGTATGATCCACAAGGCTAATAGCTCTGCCCTGAAGAGTTTAAGATCTAAAGCATTTTCTTTTAACTGGGAGACTGCAGCATAAAGTGGCATATGGCTCTTATGAGGTGCCATGATTTAAGGAAAAAAAACAAAAGAGTTTCAGGTTTCTGCCTTGTTGTTGTACCTTCACAAGGCTGGATCTAAAGAGCTGATCAGAGCAAATCTCTCTATAATGCTCTTTAACAAGACAGACTGATGAGGTAAATTCTTGATAAAGATTGTGATGTAAAATAAGAGGAACAGTCATACTGCAGTGGGTGATGGAAACAAGCACTGAAAATGCCTCCCTTTTTAAAAAGGGATCTTTCCATTAGGCTGTCCACATCCCCTCCCCAGTGACTTATGTAATGACTGTAACATGGTACCATAAAATCAGCGAGCAAACAAAACAACTACAGCGGTTTGAGAGACTTGGAACCATTATTTTGTTTCTTTTTTTTCCCTGAGCAAGATGACTGAAATCCTGTTCTGCCCCAGGACTGGGCTCTTTGTTTTAAATATCTAGCCAGCTCTATTTCCTACACTTGATTGGGTTTATGTTTCTGTGATTTTCATTTTGCTGTTAGGTACCAGGAGAACTGAGATGCATTGGCAGTATGAAATAGGTTGCACTGCTATTATTAGATTATATGTTGCCACACAACTCTTCCATCACAGATTGCATCCATAATGCATGGGGAGGCCTGACTGCCCCTGCTTTGTAGAGGCCTAAGAAAGCCCAGAACAGTAGGGGCTCGTTATCAGGTACTTAACTTTCAAAACCTTTGGGAAGCGGACTGGTCAAGTGCTGGGGAATGTATGTAAACAAAGCTCTCACCTAATCAAAAGGGGGATGATTAGCTGGTTGAATTACAACAGAGTGTCAGGGACAGAGAAAAGAGTACAAACTCCTTAATTACACAAGTGTCTGTCACTTACACCTATATTCTGGATTCACATGAAAAGTAAACCCTGACTGCTTTCCCTGTTGTACCTTTTTGTGTACTAATGAGATTATACTGATGCCATTTAGGGCCCCTGGCTTAGCAGTGTCAGGCCACTGTGTCCATTCAGCGCCATACTTCCAGTTTATCTATTCAGGATGTACCTAGCACCTTCCAGAACTGCATCAGATTGGTTTTCAAGTGAGATGAGCAGAGTGAGGCTCAGTCTGCAATGTTTCAAGCACTGTGGGGAAGAGGTGATTCAGCTGGATTTTGCACTAGTCTACTTGAACACACACTATAATGCAAAACCCATTTTTCACCTGTAGAATGTATCACCAGTACAGTTTTGTATCATCATGAACGCATATTTCCCTAATCTAGGCAACCCTGGGTGCATCTACATGTGCTATTAATATGCAGCAATAAACTGGTGCATGTTGTGCCAGAGTTCATTGCTCCTGGGAGCATGGTTTGCACATGCACCTTGGACTGCAGCACACTGAACAGGGTCAGAGCTGTCCTGGCTGGCAGGGAGTTGGGGTGGGAGTGTGGGGGTGGCCAGCCTAGGGCTGCTTTGATCCAGCTTAATGTGCTGCAGAGGTGCTGTCTGGGGCACAAGAGTGCTTCAGTGCAGGGGCTGCCTGCTGGCTAGCCCTACATGCTGTAGGGAGGTGGGTCAGAGTCTAGATATGTGTTGCTGTGCACTAAAAAAAACTCTGCTGCAGGATTTGTATTTACAAGTACTAACAAGTACTAACCTGTGATGGAGTTTATTAGTTTACTGCAGCCTAACAGAGCTGCACATGTAGATGCTGAGATGTTTACTGTGGAGCTAATTAGGCAGTTCTGCAGTAAGTGTCTCATGTAATGCACCCCCTGACTGTTGGTTGTTTTATCAGTGATGAGAGTTCTGCATGTGTCACTCCAAAAATGTTTCTCAAAGAATGAAAGTTCTTAATTTGATTATTCAAGCAGGCTTGAAACTGGTTTACAGTCTCTTACATCAAGGTCCCGAATGTCTCCTGTCACAAATGATATCCTCACTTATGCCCCACAGCCACTGCCAACAGGATCAGGAATGCTACTTTTAATTAAAAACGTTATTTCCAAATGCAGTTTGCAGTTTATGTTCTTGGTGAGAAGTATGTCTCATGTTGTGAACTTTCAGACTGCTGTGCTGCCAATCAAAACACTTCAGCTTTCTCTGATGTCCTGTCTACACAGACAAAGCAACAGAGACTTGGCTGGCATTTAAAAGTTTTGCTGGCATAGCTATGTTGGTGAGGAGTGAAAAGAACCATAACCTCCATGACATATCTATGTTACCAAAGACCCTAATACAGATTCATTCATAGCTACAAAAAAGCTATGGTGAGTATAGCTTATTTCATTTGAAAACCAGTTTAAGCTACACTGGTGGAAGAACTCTTTTTCTGGTTTAACTTGTGTCTTTGGTAAGGGGATTTATTAGTTCAGCTTTGCCACCGAACAATTTTAAATGAAGATAAGCTCCGGGGTTTACAACAAAGGTTGAAGAGGCTCTACTTTCCCATGCTTTATACCTTTTACATTCACTTACACCTGTTCATTGTGGGTGTGAAATGTGACCACATAAACCTGCAAGCTTCACACCCACCATCAATCATTTGCACAGTAAGCTTCAAGACAGTAGAAGACCTAGCCCAATATGGCCCCCTCTACATGTTAGTGTTATGCAATTAACTGGTTAATTGTACAATCACCTTACGACCAGCTAGACATGCAAAGCAGCTATCACATGATAAAAAGTTCCTATCAGCTATAAGGTTGGGCCCTGAAAATGTGTACTAACTTTATAGCTGGTTGCTCTCAAGCTTTAATTTACATGTGCAGCAGGAACTCCTTGCAATAGGAAGCCCTGTCAGCTGACAGTACCTGCAGGAGTATGCCTTGCCCAGCATGAAAACCCCGATCCCTGCAGATTGCAGCTTCTGTGATCCCCAAGGCTGGGGGGTTGTGAAACCCCCAGCCCATACAGGGCTCTCAGTCCAATCTCACATCCAATGGAACCTTTACCTGCACATGTAGAAGGGGCCTATGTTTTGCCCAAGGCCAGTAGATGGGCACATGTGTTTGTATTCCAAGGTCAAAACGGCCTTCTGTACACAAGTCTTTCCTAAATCTCCGATCACTGAGCTCCACTGATGATTTTAAGAGTGGAGGAACAATTTGATAAGCTAATTATGGCATTTTTGCTATGGCTTCATAGCATGTCTTCACTGCAGACTTAAATGAGTACCTTACTTGACTATTTCCCCTAATTCGTTTCCCATCCACACAAATAATTCCCCTGACCTCAATTTAAATGTGCTTTCAGCCCCAGCTTCCTGTCTTGACCTGGGGTACAGCCTAAAGCAGGGACAGGGAACCCTAGGTACATGTGCCAAGGGTGGCATGTGAAGGCATTTTGCTTGGGACTCGTGCCTCCGGGCAGATGGTAGGGGAGCCATGAGAGACCTGATACTTGTTGTGGCAGTATAGCTCCAACCCCTTTCCTGCCATTCACCTTGAGGTGCACATACACCTTCCACTGGCACTGAGCTGGGTTGGGGCTCCATGAACCCTGACACAGCTCCCTGCTGCCTGCTGTGAGCAGCACAGACTCTGTAGCAGGTGGCAGGGGCCTGCCCAGAGCCTGGACTGGCCGTGACAGGCACTCAGGAGACTGTAAGCGGCTGCACTGGGGTCCATGGAACCAGCCTGGCTTGCTGCTGGCAGTGGGTGCACACATACCTTGGGGCAGATGGCAGGGAAAGGGCCGGGCCCTGTTGCACTGCCACAACAAGTATTGGGCCCCTTATGGTTCCCTCACTGTCTGCTCCTGGAACGCCATCATCTTACAAGTTGAGGTTGCAGGTGTTTTTGGCACTGCCCAAAAACATTGCTGATCCTTGACCTAAAGCCTGAATGAGATTTTCATTTGGACTGCTTTACCCTACCCACAGTGAGGGTAAAGGCTAAACCATTTATTTAGTTCTCCAGTGTCTGCCCACAATTACCCCCAGTGGGACAAGGACAAGCAAGTTTTTCCAGGATACAGCAAGAAAGAATCATGGAGCAGGTCCACTTTGTGCACTTACAAGAACATGGGATGTGCCCCCATAAGTCCTAGTAACATAGTACAGCACCAGTGAGGATACAATTTCTTGTATGGGGGTTTTCAGTGTAGTCACTTACATACTCAGGCTAGGCTCAGTTTCATAGATTTCATAGACATCAGGGCTGGAAGGGGCCTCGGAAAATCATTGAGTCCAAAGGGCAGGAAGTCAGCTGGGGTCATAGGATCCCAGCAAGATAAGCATCCAATTTACTCTTGAAGGTGTTCAATGTAGGTGCTTGAACCACCTCCGATGGCAGGCTGTTCCAGACCTTGGGGGCTCGGACAGTAAAGAAATTCTTCCTTATGTCCAGCCTGAAACGGTTTTGCAGTAGTTTGTAACCGTTCGACCTTGTCATCCCTTGGGGCGCTCTGGCAAACAAACATTCCCCCAGATACTGGTGCTCACCCCTGATAAACTTACAGGTGGCCATCAGATCACCACTGAGCCTCCGCTTTTCCAGGCTAAAAAGCCCCATGGCTCTCAGCCTGTCATCGTAAAGTCTGTTTTCCTGACCTCTGATTATGTGCATGGCTCTTCTCTGGACTCTCTCAAGCTTCTCCACATCCTTTTTGAATTGTGGAGCCCAAAACTGGATGCAGTACTCCAGCTGCAGCCTCACCAAGGCCGAGTACAAGGGGAGAATGATGTCCTGGGATTTGCTTGAGAAGCTTCTATGGATGCAAGCCAGCGTTTTGCTCACTTTACTAGACGCAGCATCGCATTGCAGGCTCATATTCATCTTGTGGTCAATGATGATCCCCAAGTCTCTTTCTTCCATTGTGCTAGCCAGCGTTATCAGAACCATGTCTGATCATCCAAGTTGATGCTGTAGTGAGGATACATCCATGTACATATAGTTTGAAGATGGCAGTAAAAATAAATGCAACCACAGGAGTTGTGGAATCATAGGAATGTAGGGCTGGAAGGGATCTCATGAGGTCATCTAGTCCAGCCCTCTGCTCAAGGCAGGATCATCTCTGACTAAATTATCCCAGTCAAGTGTCTGTCTAACCTGCTCTTGATGGATGGAGACACTACAATTTATCTGGGTAGCCTCTTCCAGTGTTTGACCCTCACACTCAGAAATTTCCTTCTAATCTCTAACCTAAATTTCCCCTGCTGCAATTTGAGACCATTGCTCCTAGTCTTGTCCCCTACAGCCACAGAGAAAAGCCCACTTCCATCCTCTATGTAATCACACTTCAGGTATTTGAAGGCTGTTATCAAATCCCACATCAGTCTTCTCTTCTCCTGACTTTAAAATCCTAATTCTTCTCAGTTCTTCTTATAAGTCATGCCTTCCAAGCCCCTAATCGTTTTTGCTGCTCTATTGTTGGGCTCCTTTCAATCTGTCCAAATTTCTCTTGAAGTGTGGGGCCCAAAACTGGACTTGCTACTCCATGTGAGGCTTCACCAGTGCTGAATAGAGTGGAAGAATAATTTCCTTTGATTTGCAAGAGGCACTCATGTTAATACATCCCAATATGCTATTGGCTTTTTTACTGCAACAACAGCACACTGTTGATTCGTATTTGCTTTATGCTCCACTGTAACTTCCAGGTCTACAGCCTAGCCAGTCATTCCCTAGTCTGTATATGTGCATGCAATCACTCAGTCCCAAGTCCTGTCCACACTAGGTTTCCTTCCATTGATGCTACCAGTGGTGGTAAATCTGGGGAACTTGGGTGGGAGGGAGGGGCAGAGACTAAGGGTATCCAAGGCCAGAGAGGTCATAGGTAAAATATAGTTTTATAATTCCCTTCCTCCACACTGGCCAGATTACACCATATATGAAGTTACCAACTCTTGTGATTTTACCATAAATCTTGTGATATCTAGCAGATTTCTTAAAAACCCATCTCCCCTGGAATTTTACCATAAATCTTGTGATATCTGGCAGATGTCTTAAAAGCCCATCTCCCAGGGCCATATGAGCATAAAAGAACTTCAGCATTAAAAATTAAAGTAACTTCCCAAGTCTTGGGGCTGCAAAGAAAATCTTGAAAATGTAACCCAAGTGAACTTCAAGTGTTCACAAAACAGAAAGCAAACAAGAAGACATCATTTGTTGCATTTATAAAATCTCATGATTTTTTCTGTCACCCTCATGATTTTTCAAAGCTGGACTCATGTGTTATGAAGGCTTCAAGCAAATATTCTGAATGAGTCACTGCATGTTTAACCGATGCTAGGCTGCATAGAGATCTTATGAAAGCTGGCACCCAAATGCATATGCTATCTACAACACAGTTCCTAAAATCACCAAACACAGGATATAGCCACAGCCTAAGTTTCTCCCTGCCATGTTAGCTTCTCAAAGAATCACAGAAAATTTGGGTTGGAAGGGACCTCAGGAGGTCATCTAGTCCAACCCCCTACAGCTTAACTTTAAAACAAATCCTGAGGTATCCATAAGCACTGTGGACCTATCCCAACAGGAGACCGTCAGTTTGCATGAGAAAAAAAAGTGGAAGAACTCATCAAAATGTCATATGTATAGAGCTTTAAAAAAACTGCATTTTTCCCCCTTCCCTTTATTTTTCATGGAGGTTTTCCCTGAAGCTTCGGCTTGTGCTAATTCTTCAGCTGTTGCTGTGTTTTTGTTGGAGACTCTGTGGATTACAGGGGTCCCATTCTTGCTGAGGCTATCTGACATTAGTAAAAAGAAAGAAAGCTTCCAAATGTTATTGCACTCTGCATTATTTCTTTCTTTCCCCATGTCTCATGTGGTGGTTTTTCACAGAGTTTTTAAAAGCTTTTAAGTTCTCAAGCTATCCATCACACACAGAGCAAACACTACATTGTCTCCCACTTGGAAAGGTTTTGAAAAAAAGCAACAGAGGAGACATTAGCAAATCAGGAAGACACAGACACATATGATCTCTCCCTTGGCCCCTCTATAAGACCAATGGAAATTTTTCTGGAGTTAAGACTGTAGGGTGGAGCTGTGCATTCAATTATTTTTGCAAACATACAGTACATCTTCTGCAACTTTTATTTCACAGTTCATCAATTCTGAAGTCAGTAAGTTGTGAGCCAGAAAAATGGCATCACAAGAGAAGGGAAAACTTTGATTTCTACACACACGGAACAAGGGGCCAAAACAACATGAACTATAGCATGAGTGAGGACAACACTCACTGTCTGCCAAACTGATTGTGGCCTGTGCCTATTATAGTACCATAGTACTTAATTTTTTTCTGTTGCCATTATGTCGTCTCTTTTCTTTCCTAATTTGCAGCTGGCTAGAGATGCATAAGAGGTCCTAGAATCTTCAGTCTTCACTGACGTACATGTTAATCACACATGCGATGAAAAAGACATTCTGAGATTTAGATTACATCTCAGAAAAAAAATGTTCCTTATCGTCAGAACAGTAGGACACCGGAACAAATTGCTTCAGAAGTTACAGAATCCCTTTCACTGGAGTTTTTCAAGACCCTAGATGGGTTTTTATTTGGGAAGCACTGCAACTAGGGTATCCTGTATCTGTTCAGGGATTGGATTAAATGGCCCTTGAGGTCTCCTCCCACTATATACTTGTATGATTTTACATGATTACAACCACTGTTAGAGGTACTGTAAGAAAGAAAAAAATGAATTACACTAATGTGATCAACTGTGTCTTTAAGGGTGTTATTGCCAGCACCCTAGCCTTCCTGGAATGATAGCCAAAACATTACTAATGGAGATGCCAATTAGACTCTCTTATCTTAATAAGATGGACTTAGAGGAATTCAGTGAGAACCCTGGGGTCACCCTGTCTGCTTTGGACCCTGGGCTGTATTCTCTTCACTGAGCACTGCAGCTTCTCAAGTTCCTATTTGCTCAATTCAAAACAGAACAGACTATTGCAGCACCAGTTTGCTCAATAAACTTGTTGGTGCAGTTGCCTTTCTGCTACTGCAAAGGTGAGGCCAAAGTAGCTTGACCCTGGCTGACAATGAACCCCAGGAGCACTCAGTGCCATAATAAATAATGCAGGACAAATAGAGAAGAGGCATGAGACGTGGGAAATGTGATATCTCAGTTCAGAGGCCCAGGTGGACCAAGCTTGCAGTCTTGGATAGAAACGGAATAAGTGTGAGAAATCACTCATCCTTAATAAATACTAGTTTCATAGACCTTGCTGGTTGTGAGAAGCATTCAGCTTCAGCAAATCATTGAAAACAAAATGTGCATTTTTTCACTTCAGAGGATTTAGTAGTTGATTAAATACAAAAAAAAGGGAGGTTGGTGGGTAAAAGAACCAGCCTTTCACTTCAGGGAATTCAGGTCGAGTCCTCTGTGAAACAAGTTCATGTCTCAGCTCAATGACTCTTGCGGGTACTAGCTCACATCACAAAACCACTGTAAAGGATTTGGCACAATACGGCATGATTGATGATCCCTACTCAGAAAGAGGGTGCCATGGGGGCTTAGCCTGCGTTAGCCTGGGACTGTATCATCTCTTAACTACAGAAATGGAAGGAGGTTGAGGGAGAAAGGGAATGAAATGGTGGAAATCTTTGCTTGGGACCACATCAGTCTCATGTTAAATAAGACAATTCTAGTACTTCTTTTTTACACATTAAGGCCAAAGCCCTCCACCGCTCCACAAATGATGTGGTGCCACTAATGAAAACGTTGGGGAGCAGAATTGAGAGCCCCCTAGACACGGCTCCTCACCTATGAAGAGTTATGGAGGACTGCTTCACTGAGTCTCATAACATAAGGGGAATTAGAGGATGGCCAGAACTTTGTTTTCAACTACGTGCATGGATATTTGGTTCCCTGGGGACAACTAGTGGCAATGCACCTTGTGCCACTGCTAGTTGTCTTCAGGAAATGCCTGTGCCATGTGTACTCTCGTGCATGGCAAGTTACCCCAGGTAGGGTAGGGGAGGATGGGACCAGCACTGGGCTGGACCCAGCAGCTTTACCTGGGGTCCTGGAGGCCTCCTGGAGCTGCGTTGCTCTTGCCATGCAGAGCCTGGCCAGCATCAGAGGGCAGCTCCAGCCAGCTGGGCTCCAGTTTTGGGCAGCGCACGCTGCTGCCTCATGTGGCACTCTGCTTTTTTTTCAGTGGGTTTATACCTAGGGGTTTAAAAAACCCTCCACACTGCTCCCTTGCAGCATGGAGAACAATGGAACATGCAGTATATGGCACTGCAGATGCATCTGTGGCACCACATACCGCACAGCCTCACTCATCTGGACACGGCTCATGAGTCTAACTCAAGCAGGCTCTTTTTTTAGAACGGAAAAAGAGTTTCATTACTATGGTCACAAGTTCTTCTTCTTCTCATGTTTCTACACCACATTTGACCATTTTGTTACACATGCATGTGAGGGTCACAAGTTAAAAAGCTACTTGAAGGCCTACCTAAGTATAATCATATGATTAGCCCCAGTGATATCTATGGACTTACATTAATATATAGCTCATTAAATCAGGGCCTATAAAATTTAACTTAAAAAAAACATCCCTTCTAATCATGATGTATTCAGGAATTTTCACTGAAATTGGTTTGAAATTCTATTTAAATTCACAGAGTGATTAGTTAGCCTAACAGGTTTATTTTCCTAGCATATATCCTGTATGTAATTCTACCCCATTATCCCAGTCTCCTTTTATGTCCATGCTCAATTACCCAACAATATGTACATGTAATTGCATTTCTAATTTGTGTTTCCATGACTGCATAACCAAAGAGTGCATGCACTTTTGAAAATAAAAGTGCACACACTTTGGTAGATATATCCTCAGTATTCTGTTTTCTAATGTAATCTTCTAATCTAATTTTAAAATGCCTTTATTGGTCATGTTTTCTAAAACTCTTATATTTGTTGCTTTTTTCTGCATTCTTTCCATTTGCCTACAGATTTCTGAGAGTCTAGTGCCCAAACCAGTATTCCAACGGAGACAGCACTGATGCTGAGTAGAGCAGAATAATTACCTGCTGGGCACATCTACATGTGCAATTAATGTGCCTGAATTTATTGCATAGTAAATTCAGGTGCCTTAAACTGCCCCCGGGTGCATGCCTACATTTGTGAATGGGTTGAGAACAAATTAAGCCCAATAGGAGCAGCTTAGTCCAGGGCTGCTCCTGTCCTGTTCTACCCTCCTGCAGCAGCCAGGGGGAGCTCCAGGCTCCCCCAGGTATCAGCCCCAGGCTGGCAGGGAGCACTGGGGGCAGCCCTGGGTTGGCAGGGGGCACAAGGGGGTCAGGCCTGGGCTCCAAGGGGTAAGGGGAGCTGCCACAACAGGTCCCAGCTCTCTGGGAGCAGCTCCTAACCATGTGGAGCTTGAGGCTAGCTCCAAGCTCTGGGGGGCTGGGTGGGGGAGCTGTCATGGCAGCTCTCAGCTGCACAGAGCTTGGAGCTACCCCTGGAGATAGGAATAGTTCTCGGCTACCCCCTGGAGCTCAAAGCTTAGCCACGCAGCAGTTATGGCCCCCTGCTGCCTGGGCTGACCAGAAACAGTTTGCTCCCGGTCAGCATCTACACATGCACTTCGGCACATTAGTTTAATACACTGTTGCGTATCTGTTGGTACTAGCAAATGGTGCTTTAAATTAATAAACTGCACAGTAGTTGCTGCACACATGTAGACAGTGAAATTACTGTGCATTAGATTTGTCTAATGCACAGTAAAACGCATGTGTAGATGCACTCGCTGTCTTATACATGACACTTCTGTTAACAAATCTTATAGTGACATCTGCCTTTTTTTGCAACAACACATTGACTCAGTCAGCTGTGATGTACTCTCACTCCCAGATCCTTTTCCTCAGTCCTGCTACTTAGCTAGTTATATTCCATTTTGTATTTGCACATTTTATTTTTCTCCCAAGTGCAGAATTTTGCCTTTTATTGCGTGTGTATTTTTAAGTATTTCTATGTATATATATACCGATTCAGAACCCTCCAATACCCATCCAGATTGTTCTTTTTTAAAAGAACCACTTTACGAAGTAAATTTTTAAGGCAATTCTTAGAGGCTTTCTGATTTTTTGATAAATAAATACTCATAGTATTTACTCTTGAGACTGAAGTGTCACAGTTTTGCCAACTTTTTTTCCTCTTCTAAAGTTTTTGTAAACTGTATTGGTGTGTAAAATCATAGATTCATAGTTGTTAGGGGCTGGAAGGGACCTTACAGAACATTGGGTCCAGCCTCCTTGCACTTGGGCAGGAAAGACTGCTGGGAACAGATGACCCCAGCAAGATGGGTGTCAAGACACTTTTTGAAGATTGTCAGGGTGGGTGACTGTACCACCTCTGGGGGGAGCCTGTTCAAAACCGTAGGCACTCAACTTGTAAAGAAGTTTTTCCTTATGTCTAGCCTGAAACATTCCTCAATCAGCTTGTGCCCATTACTTCTTGTTCTCCCTGGGGGCCCTTGGTGAACAGATGCTCCCCCAAGGCCCTGATGTATGCTCCTGATGTACTTACAGACTGACAGCAAGTCCCCTCTGAGTCTTCTCTTCTCCAGGCTGAACAGTCCCAAGTTTTTCAGCTTCTCTTCATGTGACCTGGTCTCTAGGCCTCTAAGCGTGCGTATGACCCTCCTTTGGATATCCTTGTGCTTCTCCACATCCTTCCTGAAGTGTGGTGCCCAGAACTGGTTGCAAAACTCCAGCTGTGGTCTCACCAAGTCTGAGTAGAGAGGGAGGATGACATCTGTAGCCTTGCTCGAGATGCCTCAGTAGACGCATGCCAGTGTTTGATTAGCTCTGCCAGCTATGACAGTGCAATGGTGGTTCATGTTTATTTTGTTGTCTATCGTGACACCAAGGTTTCATTCAGATGTGGTGCTAGCAAGCATAGCACTGCCAAGCCTGTAAGTGTATTGTGGATTATTTCTCCCCATATGGAGAACTTTGCATTTCTCCATATTAAATGACATCTGGTTGAGGTCTGCCCAACTTATGAGCCTGTCCAGGTCAGTCTGTATTGCCAGCCTGTCTTCGAGCATGATCACTGTGGCGGGTGCAGAGATCCCACCTCAGGAACACAGCTGGGTATTCGTATCCCTCCGCTGTTTCCACCACGTGAGGCGGGCCAGTAGGGGGTGCTCCTGCATTGAGCCACCCACCTCCCTGCGCCCGACCACCTTCCAGGCTCCGAATGCCTCCCTAGGGGCGCCTTATGTCCGGCCGACCCCTCTCCCGGAGCACACTCGCTAGTCTGGGGGTAACGTGCCGCCACCACCCCAAGAATGGACTGTCTCGCGGCCCTGTGTCCTTGGGGTAACACAGGCCTAAAGTCCCACGGGTACTCAACCCAGTACAGGCACTTGGGGTACTTCCCCAAGTCCGGGGGCAAAAAGGTATAGTCTCCCTTAGTCCACAGACCTAAGGGGTCTCTTAGGCATAATTTAGACCCACCCCTCAATAAGTCTCCCACACCAGTCAAAAAGGAGAACTTTATTGATTACAGGGGGTAGGGTAAACTAGGGTACAGGATAGAGCAATATCTAGAAATCCTAAAGAGCAAACAGTCTGGCTGTGGTAGCCTTTTGATTACGCATCTGTGATACTTCCAGCTAAATATCTAATCAGATTGAGTAGCTTACTCACAAGCATCTTCCAAAGGCAGGTGAAGTTTCCCTTTGGAGGCAGGCGGTTCCTAGCTCGTGAGTTTGGGGGGAGAGAGCCAGTGTCAGATGTTAAGGCTTCTCTGTCCCCTGCCTGGCTGCTGCATCACCTCATGGCTGGAGAGGAGAGCCCGCCTCCTTCCCTGTCCTAACTTATATAGCCCCTGTGACCTCATTCACCTGGGCCAGCGGAGGTCAGCCCCAGTTGGCTGTCAGCCAACCAATCTGAAATGCATCACCTGTTACCGGGCAGATCCCAGCTTCCCAGGTAGAAACCCCTTACCCAGGTAAGTGATGCAACTCATGTAAGCAGAGGGAGCAGGTTTCCCCCCTCCCTCAAGAATGCAGCCAGCTCAAGTTCCCTAAAGAGACAGGCTGAGGGTGTGGCCCCCTGTGTGCTGGGCCCATCCTAACTGAATGGTCACAGCACAGAGATTTAAATCACAGTGTCACAGGGCAGAGATTTCTGGGGAGAAACCAAGTTGGCTTTCTGCCACAATCACCCCCCAATAGTTTGGTGTTGTCAGCAAACTTTTCTAGTTCACTTTTAATATCCAAATCCAAATTGTTGATGAACATGTTGAATAGCACTGGCCTGTGTACTGAACCCTGAGGGACACCACCGATCACCCTCTGCTATGATGATTCAGTTCTGTCAGTCAATACTCCCTGGGTCCTGCCACAGAGCCAGTTACCTAGCAACCAGACTATAAAGTAGTTGAGGCCACATTTTCTGTATTTTTTAGTTATATTATAGTTATAATTATTATATATTATTATCATAATATATAATAATTATAGTTATTTCCATTTTATAAATGAGGAAACGGGGGTCATGGAAAAAATAAGTGATTTACACAAGAAGTTACCATCATGTCTTCTTCCTGCAAGCCTCTGCTGTAATCATGAGGCTACCTTGTACTTATTCTGAAAACTACTGTCAGAATTAGCCAGTGAAGATCTGCTGACAGTGGCATTACCTGTATTTGTAAACAAAGCCAAATTTACCAGTCTGAATCATACTATCATGGACACAAGTAAGTTTCTGTTTTATAGGAAAGAGTAGTTCCCTCTTTCCATATGAGAAATATCAAATCACTTATGTGTCATCAGCCCATTTGTCATGTGTCTCTTAGCACATATAGATTTAATGCTATATAGCACAATTGATCAGAACTACCCAGAGCAATTTTGCCATATCTGAATATTGATAGCCATGCTGATATGGGCAAAGATTCCCTTCTAACACACCATCATGCATATCCTTTTTGGTCATGACTGGCAACTGGAGTTAGGCATGTAGTGGAAAAATATTCAAAGGTTTCCACTTGAGGTTTGATTTGGATATTTATTTTATTTACAGCTAAAATTGTCCTGAGTCTTGTGTCTACAAGGGATAATAGAATTATTAATTCCAACTGAGATACGCTTCATATAGGAACTGAAAGTATAGGAGACAAAGAAAAGTCTTTACATCTTTCTGCAGTTTGAGCCTTGTCTTGTTTTTTTTTATAATCAAATTATCCATCCTTATCATATGAAAGTGCAAACAAGGATATGTTGGTGCAGTACACTCAGGAGCATCCCAGCTGAGGCATGTTGCTCTTGCATGTTTTGAACTTGTGATGCAGGAGCATGCTGGGGAAAACACTGTGAGCAGATGACATCAAACAGGTAGAAAAACTCTGCATTCAGAGGTAGCATTTACCATATTTATTCGAATGTATGACAACCCTGATTATAGTTTCATAGTTTCATAGATTTAGGGTCGGAAGTGACCTAGTAGATCTTCTAGCCCGACCCCCCGCCAGGGCGGGAGAACAACAAAACCCCAGAACAAAAACGGGACTCAAATGAGTCCAGCCAGGTAGGCATCCAGCCTCTTCTTAAAGACCCCCAGGGTAGGGGCCAGCACCACTTCCCTTGGAAGTTGGTTCCAGCTCCTAGCCGCCCTAACTGTGAAGTAGTTTTTGCGGATGTCCAATCTATACCTCCTCTCCATCAACTTGTGCCCATTACTCCTTGTTATGCCAGCGGGCGCTAGGGGAAACAGCGTCTCCCCCAAACCCTTCTGGTCCCCCCTAGTGAGTTTATAGACGGTCACCAGGTCCCCCCTCAGCCTTCTCTTGTGGAGGCTGAATAGGTTCAGGTCCCGCAGTCTCTCACTGTAGGGTCTGCCCTGTTGTCCCCGGATCATGCGGGTGGCCCTCCTCTGGACCCTCTCCATGTTGTCCACATCCCTCTTGAAATGGGGCGCACAGAACTGGACACAATACTCCAGCTGTGGCCTGACCAGCGTTGCATAGAGGGGGAGGATTATAAGATGCCCTTCCAATAATTAGATTCTATATATGGAAAATTTATAAATTTGATATAATTTTCAGGTATGGAATCTAATGATTGGAGGTTTGTCTTGACTTTGGCACCCCCTGCCACTGCTACAGCAGGGGGTGGGGGGTCAAGTGACACCCAACTTCTTCCCCCTGCACCTCCCCCACCCCCCACTTACTGTAAGACCCTGCTTTCCCTAAGTACATAGAAGTGAGGAGCAAATTTGAAGAAACTGACCTTGAAATAAACATAGCTGTAGCAATTTGAATATAGCACCTATAGACTTAGTTCATTTAGTATTGATCCAAAAAAACTGAAAGAAAAGTGTCCACATGTATTCTGCAAATTGAATAAAATTCATTTAGAAGATGATTTAGTTTCATCACTGCAATTCTCTGATGCGGACAAAGCCTCCACAAGGGATTTTTCTAAGAGAGTTTGGGCTAGTCCCTGTGTTGTGTCTAGAACTAGTAGAAAAATAATTTTTTTCTTGGCATGGAAAATAATATTTTTTTCTTCAGAAAATCATATGTCTGAAATAAATAAATATAAAACCCAAACATTTGATGGATTTTTTGTTAACAGTCCTAGTACCCCTATCAAAATTGTTCTGTAGGGAGGTTGGGAAATCATGTAAAAAACAAAGCCTCATTCTGTCTCTCTCTGCCCATTGCAGGCTACATTCACAAGGACATGATCACGGGAGCTGGTTCGTGTCTCACAGGGGACTGTTCTCAATTCCCATTAAGATGTCAAGGACAGAGAGAACACCCCTTGCCTTCTTTTCTCCTTGTTACGAGCTGAGCATAATCAAGTTCCCAATCAATCTTATAGGATCGTTTCTGAATAACATACATTGATGTCAACATAAAGATGACTGAACTTATATCTAACCAGGAATAGAGACTTAAAAAAAAAATGTTTGGTTTCAGAATTTAGTGGAGGAAGAATTTGATCTTGTGTCCTTAATTGAAAGATACACTGGCACTGGATGTCAATATGAGAACGTGGATAGAGAGATAGTGTCATTCAACTCATCAGACATTTTTATGAGGCACAGACAGGTGCCTATAAAGCAGAGGTGTAGTTCCCTGAAGCAGGAAACCAGTTCCAGATTGAAAGAAGTCAGGGCTCTAAAAAAGGCCCGAGTCAGGCTTAGAAAAAAGAGGGGAAGGGGAAGCAGCATGATCTTTTTGGTAAAGTAGTGTACTAAGTGGGTAAAGTACAGCTTAAATTCCCTGTACTACTGTTGACCTATCATGTGCTTTTGGGATCTCTCATCATCTCTCTAGGTGAGATGCTAAGGTGAACTCTGGCCTTCTATTTTTCTGGTTTCTGGTTTTTTGGGGTTACATGTTACGTCCACTGATTTGTATACTAGGATATTATATCTTGTTAGCCAAGACTGTCTAACAAACCATTCACTCCCGTGCCTCTCCCACTCTTCATCTGCCTTGTCTATTTAGATTATAAATTTGTTGGGGCAGGGACTATCTCTCTCGTTAGTGATATCTTAAGTAGGGGTTTTAGCTTTATTTTAACTCATGTTAATAATTGCTAAAAATTCTGAGATAACTATCATGACTATAAATGACAGTCTAGACAATACTAAGGTTTGTCCCAGGATACAAACATCTGTGGAACACCTAAATCTCAGTTAAACCACAAAAAGGTGAGTCCCAGAATCAAGATCTGTTGAGTACCTAGATTAGCATTTACAAATGTGCTATTTAAGTCAATTGTCAATTAACTGAAGTTAAAATAGGAATGTCAGCTTTATTATAGGGAAAAAAGCCTTTGTACAGCACCTGACACTCTGGTTGTAGCCCCAAAGTTCCATTATCATAGAAATAATAATTATAATAGGAGGGAGTATTCAGATCAACAGTATGGGTATGGAGATGTGCTTATTGTATTGATGATGCCACGGAACATTTTCATAAGACTATTTGATACAGTAAGGTTCCAAACTCTAGTTTCAGAATAAAAATAACTTAAAAGAACTATTCCCCATTCAAACAAGTATTTTGTTTGTGATTAAAGCTAAATAAACATCTGTGTACCTACAATCCTGAGGCCAGGTTATGCCTCAGAGTCCACATAATTCACAGATTGCTCAAAGCACTCCAGCTAAAGACAGATAATGCAGCAGGAGAGCCTAGGTGGATTTGCCAAGTCTCTCCCTATTTTAATAAATGAATCATTACTGATGACCAACAGAATGTCACACACTTCAGTTGTAGGGGAAGAGAGGCAAGGGCCCCCCTCCTGAGGTCGTCAGACACTCAACTAACAGTGTTATAAAATCAGACATCTTATAAATAATTATAAAAAAATCTGTTCCCTTCTTTTGTGCTGACCCCAAATGGGCAAGCCAGCCCCTTAAAGATGAAGTTTTTTATGCTCAGTCACAAATGTCATGAAAACTTAGTATTTGATTCAGTCTCTGTTTCTCATCAAAAGCAGCAGCTTAATAAAGTGTTTGTTTATATAAGATCCAGGCCAACCAGGAAAATGGCTGTCACGCAAAAAGGTCATTAATTTTCCTTTAATTCCAGTTTTGCAGCCATTCCTGCACTAACAGATCTTGTGATAACAGGAAAAAAGGGAGAATCAGACAATACTATTTAGTGCATGCCAAGAACATAGCCATTAACAAATACTTAACACTAATCACTGAGGACTACAGTAATCACTGAGGACTACATCCTGCAAAGTTAACTGCACCTGGATGAATATGTCTGCAGGACAGCCCTGTTTATTAAATATTTACCTCTCTTTATTTTAAAGTTTAATCTTGCAAAGTGCTGAGCACTGGTATGTCCCAATGTTATCAATGCTAATTAAGGTTGTTCAGGACATAGCAGGATAAGAACTCTATGGATTCAGGCTCTTGCAGAAGAAAAAGGGTCCCCCACAGGTTGAAGGTATATTTGTTTACATGGTATCTAAAAGAGTGATAGCCCAGTTACACATTGCACCCCTCTTTACTTCTAGTCCTAACCTGTTTCTGCAACACAGACACAGCTAGGGCAGCAGCTTCCCCAGGGATCACGTGAAATAGGGTGAAGTTGTTTACACTAGCCTATAAAAGCAGGAACACATTAGCAGATGATGGGCACTTCCTGCAAATGAAAATGCTTATGTGTGCACAATCCAGCCCTGAATATTTAGGACGTGTCTACACTAGGCTGTTTCTGCTAGTGCAGAGGGTGGGCATGTCTACACGTGCCTTTTCCCAGGTGCCTGCTGGTGGCAGAAGCCTTCTTTCATTTGGAAAGATTCTTCTTTCTCCAGAAAAACAGGTGGTTCTGTTATTACAGCTCTGAGTATGGATGCAATCAGACCTTTCCTGGACCAAGACCAGGAGTTAGAGTTTAATCCCTCAAAGTGCCCTGCTCACCTAACTCCCTCTGCTATCAGTAGAAATTTAGTTTGCCCAGCAGCTACGAAGATGAAAACTCTTTTCTACAAGCCCAAATAGCAAAACTTCCACATGTGCTACATACTTCTTATTTTACATATGCATTGGTGTATGTAATATGCAACGAGTTCTTTCCTTTATTTTGGTGGGACTTAACTCAGAAAAACGGTAGATCTCCTAGGGAAGGGTTAGGGGAATTCAGGTCTAAGTGACACATAAATTGTTTGTGAGCCAACACTTCCTTCACAACTCAGAAAGGGGAAAGAACAGTTACTATATAGCCAGTATGTGGTGGAATGGCCTGGAAGAGCCTTGTATGTAAAAGTTTTGTGTCAGGCAGGTGTTGTCTGCTGCTTATAATGTTTTATTGTACTCATCTACAGAAACTGAGGTGACTAAGAGGAAAGAATTCCTCCCTCATACATGACACTGACTACAAAAATCACCAGGGAGAGCAAAGTGACTCAGATTGAAAAGTAAGTCAAAATGAGACCGCATCCAGGAGGACACAACAGCAGCACAGCCCATCAAGTGACTAAGTGAACCACATGTCAGAGCCAGAGGCAACTCCAAAGCCACCAACTCAACTGACTGCCTGAGGACTCATACATGGAGCCAGATGCTTTGTCTGGAAATCTGTCTTCCATAGGTTGGCATCTAGATCCCAGGCCTGTCATCCTGAGAGAAAGAAGACTGAGGACAATATGGTGTGATAAAACAAAGGCTGCACTGGGCTGTCTGCTTTTCTAAACACCAAGAGTTATAAATAAAACAAATATTTTCCAAGTGGCTTTGCACAGTTGTATTACTAGGACTGTTTGCAAAAAATGAAAAACACAGTTCCTCTTAAAAGTATTAGAGTTGAGCCTGCATTGACAGTATGTCCTGTCACCATGCACTAGGCTTTGATAGGGTCCAGTCTAAAACAACCCTTTTAGTGGCTTTGCAAAATGAAGACTCAAGTAACAGGCAGCCTCTATAAACATACCCCTCCCTTTATAAGAATGGAGATGGACCAAGAGTGAAATTATTAGGATGGAAATGGACATTTATCCAGTTCTCCACCCTAAACTTCCAGATAAGATGCAACCAGGATCTGAAGCATTCTTGTCTTTGTCAAACAAAGACCCAACCCACAAGATTTTTTTCAAAATCAAAACCAAAAGCTACCTGAAGTTTTGTCCACTCCTAACAGCCAAACAAGCCTCAAAACTAGAAATTCCTATCTGTTTGGAAAAGGGAAAAAACCCCAAAGGAACCAATGTAATTTACATTGCAATTAACAAAAGGATTTCATTAATTTCAGCAGCTGGATCATGCACCAAAATGAGGAAAATTGTTCTGCCTTATGCTTTTACAGCCAATAGTTGATTTTCAAATAGATGTGCAACATCTAAGCACCTTGTGTGCATCCTCCTTTAGACAAATGAATACTGCATTGAGCGCACAAAGAAGTTTGCTACCAGAACTAGAAGGCTTAGGAAAATGGAACTCTGTCACCTCTGGAAAGGAGGAAGTGGAAAGTCATGTGTGGTAACCTCATCGAGATGGAAGAGAAGGTTGCTTACCCGTAATTCCATGTACTATGCTTTCTTGCTTCAGGCCATGGGCACATGATCAGAGACAAAGTTCAAGTCATAAATTGCATCCCAGAAGTTGCCTACAAATGAGCATGCTGTGCATGGATTTGGGAGTTTCTAAAGCACCAGGCTGAAGAATCTGGGAGGTAGGATACTTGCCAGTGGTAGGACCACATAGACTTGAACATTTGATCTCTACTCAGCCAATAGGATTCAGAACTGATTTGGCCCGAGACACAAAATTTAATAATAATAAAAAAGCATGAGAAAAGAGTAAGCTCTGCACTGAAAACCAGCTAGAGTAAAAGCCGCGTTAACCGACACTTCGTTGACCAGCATGCTCTATTAATCGGCATGCGGGTTGACGCCGGTCAATGTGGCTAAAGGAAAACTGGAAGTGGGACTTCTGGTTTTGTCAAATCCCAGAACCCAGGGGAAAGCAGCCTGCACGGGGTAAAGCAGCCTGAGTGAAGCCCCCCCATTCCTTTCCCCTGACACACTGACACCAGGGGAGGGGCGGCATGGTTAATCTGAGATGTGGACGTGCCGGGCAAAGACGCCTCTCAGATAACCGGTACATTCGGTTATCCAGCACCCCCATTTCCCATGGATGCCAGATAACAGAGCTTTTGCTGTATTTGAAAATATGGTATGCCCTGGATGCAGAGGCACTGAGTCTGTGGGGGCTTCAAGGGCCATGCCCCTCCCCCCCAAAGATGGCTGTCACCCAAAATACATAAAACTTTCCACATGCCAATCATTTTAGTCCCGCCTCCCCCAGCAAAAAAAAAAAAATGGTGCCTATACCTGGATGCATCCATGTCAATCTGCCAGTGATGGGGCAGGACTAAACCACTTTTAAGAGCTACATCATGAGTTTCCTGCTGCTTAAAATCAGACAGCCTCAGCTTGCTGTGTCCATGGTTACCTGAGAATACAGGTAATGGACTCAAGTTTGGGAGTGAAATTCGAAATCAACAGGAGGAAACTAAAAGATTTATCCCAGACACGTGGAGTTGTATCACAGGGTGCAAGAATCATGGATCCCTATCAAGCAACACTGACCCATGCACACAGAATGATTTTCTAGCTCAGTCACAATGTTGTAACACTGATGGCAATGAAGGCAGCAGCAACTGAGCTCCTTTTATAGTGAGGGCTATTCTGACCAGTGGCACAAAGCTGCCTTCATGGTGTCCCAAGAAGTGGAGGCAGAAAAGAGCTGAATTATGCAGTAAGAACTACTAAGATGCATGGCAGGCTGGCAGCAGAGTTAGTCACAAAACTGTGCTATGTAGACCCATAGTGGAGTAGGAACTGGTAATGTGGACCTGGACTAAAGTAGACAAGCAGGGCTGTCTCGCTGACTACCAGGGAATTTACCTGACATGTAGGTGAAGTTTAGGTGGATGGGAAATGAGAATGTTTTAGACTAGGGACACATCTATCTATACCACCTTTATGCCATGCCTAAGAGCACTGCTGTGACATGGATCATCATCACCCTCTTGCTCTGGGCTACACCTCCAGGTATGGCCAGAAAGCAACTGCCTCAAGCGTTTTCAACCTCAGTCATTAATGGACACTACTGCTTGAAACTGTGAGGTTGATCACCTTCCTAAAGCTTATTTGCTGCTTAGATTTGTTCATTTTATCATTTGTAAACATGCGAACTCATTGTTTTTTGGTTTTCCCTAAAGAGAAGGTTCTTGATGTTGTATCGTCCCTAGAGAACTCTGAATGTTTTGAGTCAGAAGTGTTATACACTTCTGTAAACCTACATGCAAGTGCACAACCTCAACTTGCACCTGTGCAATGGGAGAATTTCTGCATAAAGAGAAGGGCACAAGCATATATGGACATGCTATTTTGCAAAATCTGGTCTTTCCAGCTGTTCATTGGAGAATGGAACTATGAGCTCTTCTACATATTTCTTTGATAATGACAGCAGTGGTTATTGGAATTACACAGTGGTGCTTGGTTTTAGGCAAAACTAGAGACAGTGCCCCCAAACTTGCAATCTAACTTACCAACACACGGTAAAACTGACAAGAGATTGGGCTACATGGCTGGATATGGGGCAGTGTGAAGGGAAAGAACACTGATGGAAAAACAGAGGATGCAGATAGAAAATAGAGATGGTGATGAGAATCCTACATTTCTTAGGTGGAATATATTCATATAAGTGTTGTACTTGAAGATAGACTGCATGAAGACAGCTCCTTGTGAATACAGCCTCTTGTTTATCTTTGTAAATGATACTCAGATGGATCCTGATTTATACAGATGTATTTGCAATTCGTGAATAATCACCAGATTGTTTAGGCAAACATATGTTAATGTATAGGTGGTCAGAATTATCTTCTTTTAGAAAACAGGGCATTGCAGTACTAGAAATTAAAGCTTTATTAACACACAAACTGAAAAATGGTAATATGGGAGTGGTCAGTGATAAATAAATATGGAGGAATAAACTAACTTTCTACTGAGTCAATTTTCTGAGGATGATCACACTCAATGATGTCACTGCTATTTATTTTGTTGATGTTATTTCCTCATTATGGGACTAATATCCATCAGACCAATAGTTCCTACAAAATGTAGTGGTACATGGAGGAGGCAATCAGGACTCATAGTAGAGATGATATCTTTTATTAGACCAACAAGATTTTTGCAACCTGGATCCCATGGAGACACACATGCCAAATACTATTTTGCCTGAAGGCATCTAAGTGCTATTTACACATCTAAAAGTAGACAAGTAAGAGGCATTTTGCCACTTAAGTGTATTTAAATCCTATTTGCACCTGCATGGCTAGACTTGTCCTGCTGAGCATAATGTAAACTGGGATAACTTGTCAGCACAATACCACTGATGCAAGTGAGCTCAAAATCCAGCATCACTGTACTGCAAGTAAAGGTATGTTTACAGCATCTGCAGGAGTTATTGTGCTAGCTTTAAAGCAGTTAGCATAACAGCAATGAAGATGCAGTGGCACACACTTTAGCTGGAGCTGCACAAGCCTGCCAGTGACCCTGTGTTTTTTCTCAGGTTGCTATTCTGCCCTGAAATATGCACAAGATGATCTTCATGGGCTATTGTTGCCTGTGCTAGCTGTGAGTTAAATGCAGCATATATATATGACTACACATGCTAGAACTATGCTTTCATTTTCTGTATGGACATAACCCCACTGATAACAAGTATCTAAAGAATGTGCTACAGGATTTGAAAAGACCTACCCGTTCGAAGACCAGTACCTCAAATATAGGCATCTGTATAAGTCGTCTTAAAACAACATAACTGTCTTTTCAGAATCCCCCTTTGACAATTAGGCTTCTTACAGATATCCCAAGCTGAGAACCCTAAAACTGAGGCACGCTGATTCACTGACACTTTTGATCATTTTGGGCACATATTAGTTTGTAAATCAATAGTCAGGCAGGAATGTATTTGAATAAGCTACATAGCAAGTATTGCATAAGAATAAATAGTTTTGGAAAAATAAAATCAGTTCACGCATAATTCACAAACAAAGAGGGTTACATTTGTCATAATATTTATTTACAATGAATAAATTTATCTTTGTCATGGATAAATCCAGCACTGTGAACTGCAAGTGTTCAAAACCTTTTAGTTAGATTCCAAAATTCATGATCAGGTTTAAAATAATTAGTTATTTGTGTGTGTATACATTATTTATTTTGCTTCTGTCTTTTGAGCTTTTTAGTTTTACATGTTTAAGTTTTCTAATGTGGCATCTAGGTTAGAATTTTTTTTTAAATAAAAGCTGAGATTCTCTTGTTACCACCTGACTGCAAGAGTTAACCATGTGACCAAATATTATGAGAATCAGAATAAAAGTGTGAGAGCTGGTAACACTGAAATGTAACCAAAATTTTCCATTAGCTAAAGGAACATAGCCAATCCTCCAAAACATAAAACACCGTTAGTGCGATTTAAAAGGAAGGAAGAAAGGGAGTAAACATAGTTAAGAGAATGTCACCCCCCCATATTATGGAAGATCAGTCAGTGAGTTCAACAGATATATGTGCAAAATCTGGCTAGAGATATGAAGGAGTAACACTGCCTTAATAAGCAAAATTTCATAGGAAACCATTTGGGACAGGCATTAGAGCTGTGCGAAATTTCACTGGCTGTTTCATTTCAACACTGTTTCAACTCGTTTTGAGCTCGAAACAGCAAAATCAAAACAGCCTCAAAATGAAACGAAGGCAGTTGAAATGTTTCGAAAGTTTCAAAATGTTTCGGGTTTCAAAGCTGAAACTGGGCTTGCTTGCAGGGAAACAAAGTAAGGAGAGGGAAGGGGAAGAGGGGGGAAGGACTGCTCTGATACTGACTGTGCAGCTGGCCAGTGACTATGATCCTTCCCTGAGGTCCCTTCCAATCCCAGTGCTCTGGGGGAGGATGGAAAAACAGCATAAAAAGCAGCATTGTTTGAATTGAGCTGCTTTCTGCCTTGGGGTCAGTTACTGAGCTGTGTCTTCCAGCAGCTCAGCAGCATCAGACAACAAAGGCTATCATTCATTTCCTACTTGCTAGCCTAGCAAGTGGGATTCATCAATACCATTTGCTTTCTATACCCTTTTATTTTATTATTATATTCATTCATTCCTTTCAATGTATTCCTCCCCCAAAATCCTCTTTTTGTTTTTGTTAGTCTATTCTGATTCTTTTCAAATCTGTGCTTTCTCTCACAGTGTGCATTCCATTCACTGTGCAGGGAAGCACAACATATATTGCATATTATAATATAGAATTTTTACAGGAACACTTACAAACATGTTTTTTTATTTTATTTATTACATAAATAGATAAATACATGAAACACACCAGGAAGCATGCTGAAAAGGCAGCTGACAAGCCTTCAGGGAGGGATGGAAGAAGAGGTAGAGGGAGTAGAAGGGGTAAGTTCCCTGGCCCCCCACCCCGCAAACTGAGACCCAGCCTCTTTGCTACAACAAGCAGGCATGAGGCTTCCACT
>NW_017729006.1:7150232-7152440 GCF_001723915.1 Gavialis gangeticus
TGATGAAGGTTTTTTCAACCTGAAACCTTGCTAAGATATATTTCTCTCACTATTCAGTTGGTCTGCTAAAAGATACCAGATTGACCTTGTCTGCCAGTGCCATGTCCTTAAACCAACACCCCTACTACCTGTCCCTGGTCAGTTGACTGGAAGGAGGCAGGGCCCTGGGCACATCTAAGCCCCAGGGCTGGGGCTAGCAGGGAGAGTTCTCTGGCAGCTGCTGGAGAAGAAGCTCCTGCAGGAAAGGAAAAAAAGACAGTTTGGCTGCCCAAGATGCTGCTGGTGCTACTGTGCTGCAATGCACTGCTTACCTGTTGCTATTTAAAGTGGTGAGCTGGCACTGAGGCTAGGGGAGGAGGCGGCCTCATTGGGGCACACTACCATGCCATGTAGAGGTCCCAGTGCCAGTGAGGGCATGCCTTAACACACACACAAAGTCACACATCACGAGTTTTGCTTGTCAGCAGCTTGAGGTGCAGTTTCCCAGAAACCCCTGCACCTATCTCCTTGAAACTTGACAGGCTTTGTGGCCTCAGCAGGGGTTACTCTCTCCACTGTTTTCATTCAAATAAGACAAGAAATGACAAAGCTATAGGCAGTTTTGTGATTCCCCATTGTAGCCTTTCAGCAAAATATCGAAACAGCGTAACAGTTTCTACTAAACGAAACAGAACAGTGCTTCAAAACTAAATGAAGCACTGTCCCTTTGAAATAGCAAAATGGATGTCGAAATAAAATGGTGCTGTTTCCCACAGCCCAAACAGGCATGTTAACATCTTCACTGCTGCTATTAGCACCTGTTATCTACCATTGTTAATAATTATCATAATTATTGCATAAGTATATGTGCATAGCACTTGCAAGAGAGAGAAAAAAGACTAGTGTTTTCTGGCAAATAGCTTATCGTTGAAGGTCTTCATCCTGTGCCTATATGTTTCTCAATGTAAGATCATACTGCAAGATGTGAAACATATTAAACAAGGCTTTTCCTTCATAACAAGGACCATAGTGTCATTACATCAAGAGTGGTTCTACTCCAAAAGAAGACCACATAATTCCCTTTCAACATCTTTCTATTTAGCAGATCTGCCTCCATTTTATTCTACATATTTATTTACTGAGTATTACCAACTCTTGCAATTTATCACAAGTTTTGTAACACCTGATGTTTTTCTTAAAGTTTGATTACATGGATTTGGGTGATTAGAGGACGATTTCATGTTTCCTTTTTTCGAAATATATTTTAAAAAAAGGGGAAGGGTAGCTCTCATCACAGTGCAGAAAAGCCTCAATACAAATCAAGTGCACCTTAAAGATTTAGACATTAGAACACGAACAGAAAAACACATATTTATTCTTATTTAAAATCTTATGATTTTTAACCCATCTGATTTTGGGAGCTTCCTGCTTGACTTTTGACTGTTTGGAGTTGTTAAAAATATGTACTGTTGCTTTTTCACTGCTCAAAAGGCCCAACAGAACCAGTCCAACCTTGGGAGAGAGAAGTGAATTCTCTTCTCACTCCTGCATCGTCCACAGAACAGCTTCAGCTTCTTTCTCCTTGGGCATGTCTACACATGAAATTAATGTGAATCAATACACTCCAGCACATATCACACTAGAGTTTATTGGTCCCAGGCACTACATTTATACATGCACCCGGGACTGCAGCACTTGAGCTGGGTTGGAGCAGCCCCAGCAGACAGCACGCCCCAGGGGTTAGCTTGCCAGCCTGGGGCTGCTCTGACCTGGCTCAACGTCCTACAGAGGAGCTGGCTGGGGCACGAAGGTGTTCCAGTGTGGGGCTAGCCAGCAGGCAGCCCTGGCACTGAAGCACCCTTGTGCCCCAACCAGCCCTGTCAGTGTCTACATGTGCGTTCCTGCACACCAAGGAATTCCACCACAGGATAGTACTTTTATTTACAAGTGCAAACCCATGGCAGAGTTACTTGGTTTTCTGCGGCCTAATAGGGATGCACATGTAAACGCAGAGACTTTACTGAGGAGCTAATTAGTCAGCTCTGCAGTAAATAACTTGTGTAGATGCACACCTTATGTTTATTTTTAGAAATATTGGGGCTATCAAATCCTTCTTCTGTTTCATATGTCATGAAGCGTTTCTATTCTGTACCTCTAGCTAGCATAACTCAGTGGACAAAATGCAGAGCTGAATTAAAAGGCAGAGCAGGGGGTTGGACTTCATGACCT
>NW_017729006.1:7157440-7158068 GCF_001723915.1 Gavialis gangeticus
TCTGTACCTCTAGCTAGCATAACTCAGTGGACAAAATGCAGAGCTGAATTAAAAGGCAGAGCAGGGGGTTGGACTTCATGACCTCCTCAGGTCCCTTCCAACCCTACCAACTATGAAACTATGAAAAGAAAACCTATATTTCATTAATAAATTTTTAAGTGTTATGTTGATGGAAGGTAAAATTAGAATAATAATTCTAATTTAACTTTTAAGTGTCAATCTTGAAGCTGTTCAGAGATTTGGAAAACTAGAATTCCCAGGGAAGATGCTATTGAGACAACGAAAGATATGCAATTAAAGTCATTTATATGTTGTTATGACACCCCGTATTATGGTCTGTACCTAGAGTTATAGTGGGGCAAAAACTGGCTCCACTAAAAACAATGAGACCTTTGTTGACTTGAAAGAGCCAGGCTTTCATCCATAAAGTTTCACTTTTCCAGCTATATATTTATAAGCACAAAATAACATCTGTTCAACATCTTTATCAGCGACTTGGACGAGGGGGTAAAAAACACCCTGTTCAAATTTACAGATGACTCTAAGATGTGGGGAAAAGTGGGCATGCTAGAGGAGGAATAGGCTGCAGTTGGACCTGGACAGGTTACAGGGGTGGGTGGATGAGAAC
>NW_017729006.1:7163068-7167463 GCF_001723915.1 Gavialis gangeticus
GCCCTATGAGGAGAGGCTAAGGGACCTGAACCTGTTCAGCCTCCACAAGAGAAGGCTGAGAGGGGATCTAGTGGCCATTTACAAACTAGTCAGGGGGGACCAGCAGGCATTGGGAGCACTACCAGGAGTGACCAAAAATAACAGTCACAGGCTAGCAGAGGGTAGATTCAGGCTAGATATCAGGAGGCGCTACTTCACTGTCAGGGCGGCTAGGATCTGGAACCAAGTTCCAAGTGAAGTGGTGCTGGCTCCTACCCTAGGGGTCTTTAAAAGGAGGCTGGATGAACACCTTGCTGGGGTTATTTGACCCCAGTACTCTTTCCCACCATGGCAGGGGGTTGGACTTGATCTGCTCAGGTCCCTTCCGACCCTACCAACTATGAAACATCTCCCATGTTTTTCAGAATGGATATGATAAAAAGCTCACTGAAGTTAATGGAGATATTCTCAAAGACTTCACAAGACACTGAATAATGCCCCTTGGCCTGCACTGGATCTCACTGGGGTCTTCAGTATAGCTTTCATGACTATACTACATTGATGAAGACTCCAGACAAAACAAGTTCAACTGATTTTCTTTACAGATTCTGCAATACACATGTAGTATAAAAATATTCAGTTTTGTAACTACATTTTCAATTAGGCCAGGTACAGACATTACGCTTTTACCAGTTAAGTGATCAGAAACTGGCCTATACCCATAACAGAACAGAAGTTTGGCACACATAGACTGGTTTAAAAAGGGAGGTACCTGATCTAAAATTTGCTCACCCCTCACACTGAAGGGCAAATGTCTGTTCTGTTCTCTACCAATCTAAATGATGCTTTTTATAGAAAACTGCATAACTTAAATCGGTTCTGCCTCAAGCTTTTTGAATGTCTGTACATTCCCACTTAGGCTAGGGACAGACATTCAAAAAGCCCAAACCTGAATTGATTCAGTCTTTGCAGGTTAGTCTAACTTGCAGAGATTGAACTGGTTTGCAAGAGGATAGACATTCCCTTTTTAGTCTGGAAATGCAGGCACATGCCTGCAGTGGCTCAGGTCAGAAGTCTGGAGGTGCTAGAGCAGCCCTTCCCTTCCACAGGAAATCTAAGCTGAGCAGGGGGTGGGGGAACGGGGCATGGCCAGGCCCAACTAAGACTGAGAGGAACCCCAATCTTGGCCTGCAGGGTTTGGTGGGCAGGGGAAGAGGGAGTGTGGCCAGACTGCTATGGCAGGGGGAGAGAAGGGGAGAGCTCTGCCTGCCACAGCAGCCCCCTGACAGCTGGCAACAATCTTCCCCCTTCTCTTTCTCCCTCACTGCTGTGGGGTGAGAAGGGGGCTCTGTTCAGTGCTGGGGGGGCTGTTCCACCTTCTCCTCCCCTCCCTGCCACCATGGGATGGGGAGGGGAGCTCTGAGAGGCTGCCCAGCCCTGGAGGGGGACTCTTCCTCCTTTTCCTCCCCCCACCACCGTGGGGTCAGGGAGGGGGGGCCTTCAGGTCCCCATCACTGAGCTGCACCCCCCAGGGGTGGCTCCACCCCCATGGCCAAGCCCAGCCCATGGTGGGTCAGTAGGGGATGCTCCTGTGTTGAGTCGCTCGCCTCACTGCACCCGACCACCTACCAAGCTCCGAGCGTCTCCCCTAGGGTACCTACAACTGGCCAACCCCCTTCCTGGAGCACACCCACAAGCCTGGGGTACTGTTGCCACCACCCAAACTCAGGCCTTTGTCTGGGCCCTGTGTTGCCCAAGATACAGGTCCTGTAGACCTTGGGATTTTCTATTAGCCTGACACATAGAAAGTAGCTTCCCTGAGTCAGCCACACTAAGGGAGCAAGAAGGCTTGCCCAGTCCCTCTCAACATGTATAATAAGGCTTGCTCTGATAGATAGCTTTAATGATTGGAGAGGGAGGGCTTAGGGAAGGAATACAAACTAAAAGGAACTTTGAAAGAAAACAACTTTGACCAAAACAATATACAAGGCTCATGGGCCCTTTGAGTCTATAATACTAAGTTACTAACTACTATTCAAATAAGTTACAATTCCATCCAGGGGTTGATTTAGCCCGCTCTAGAGGCAGCATGGCTTGCTGGCTGTGTCCCCACAACATGGATCTCTTCCTTCTCCCAAAACAGAGGGACCCTTTCTGACCTCATTCTTTGGACCCAACCATAAGCCAGTATCCCCAGACCATGGCTGATGCTGGTTGATCAGTTTAAGAAATGTCAGTACCTTCAGGTGAGAGTTTAGGGTTACACAGGACAGACAACAAACAAGTCCCCCCTCCCCCTGAGGAATTTACAATCCTGTTACCATGGATACCACGTGCATCCAGCAGCCAGGTTTTGTAACTGGAGTGGGGGGTTTGGGGCTGTAGCCCTACATTGGTGAGACAGGCAGTCAGGGAGGTTTATTCCTCCACATGGCCCCATTGTGCAGCTGCCTCAGCCAGGGCTGAGGGAGGCCGGCCTAGGCTGTGGGGGCGGGGCCACCCCAGCAGCTGTGGCTCAGTTACAGCCACTCCCTGTGTCTCAGCTGAGCCAGGCCAGGCCAGGCCAGGCCAGGCAGTGCCATACAGAGCTCCCCCTTCCCCGTTCTGCAGTGGCAGGAGGCATGGGGAGGAGGAGGAGGAGGAGGAGGAGGGGAAAGAGTACTACCCCCCAGCACTAAACAGAACTCCCTTCCCTGCCCCATGGTGGGGAGGAATGGGGGGAAAGAGTCCTCCTCTGTAGCTGGGCAGCCTCGCATAGACCCCGTCCCTGCCCCACAGTGGTAAGAAGGAGGGGGAGGAGGAGGAGTCCCCCTCCAGCACCAGACAGAGCCCCCCCCCTCACCCTGGGGGGAGCAAAAGAAGGGGCAAGAGTCCCCCTCAGCACAGAACAGAGCCCTGGCATGGCCTTGTTATGGTGAAGGCGGCAGGGAGAAAGGTTAATTCTTCTCTCCGCCCCTTCTGGCCTGCAGACAGGGTCTGTCAGCCCCAGGGGTCACTGCCGCAGCCCCCACCCATCTGCTTCCTGGCAAACAGGCAGACCCTGACTGCAGTGGGGGAGGGAGAGGAGGGAAGAATTAACCCCCTGTGGTGGGGGAGGCAAAGGAGGGAAGAATTAACCCCATCCCTGCCCACTTTGCCTTAATGAGGCCAGTGTCTTGCCCAGCCCTTCCCTGCTCCAGCTAGAGAGCAGAGGGGTGGGGACAGCCCTGCTCTGGAGCAGAGAGCACAGCACAGCTCAACCCAGCCCAGAGAACATGTTAGGATGCTGGAGGACTCTGATTTAACTTAAACCAGGAATGGATCTGGGACAGATATTGCATGAACTAGTTTGAGCTCAAGCAGTTAATTACATTCAACCAGGTTTATCTCAAACCAGGTTCAGACATTTTGAAATTGGTTTATGCGCACTGAATGTCTGTTCTGTTACAGGTTTAAATCCGTTTCTGATCACTTAAACCAGGTTATGTGTAATGTCTGTCCATAGCTTTAAAGTCCCATTCCACATGATGTTTAAACAACGTCCTGTCATGTAGTGTTCTTGAAAACAAAAAAGCAGCACTCTCACACCCAGAAATGTACTGAGAATTGCAGCTCCATCCTTTACACTTCTGATATTTTTGAACTTCTAATGAAAGAGGCTGGGTAATTTCCCATAGTCACCAGTCCTGATTATGTCACTGGTGTTCTGCATCTCTAACTTGTGCCAGAACTCAGTGCTGCTTCAATACCCAATATAAAGTATTTAACTAGATGTTCACAGAGAGAGGAGACTTTTAAAAGACCATATTTATAATAAAGGACAAACAGAAGACAAGTATTTTGTGCAGCAGCTGAACTGCCTGGAAACCATAGATTGGTGTTAAATCCTGAACTTTAGTGAGCAGGAGATGAGTTGGGTTCATCTAACACCAACAAACATGATATAGCTAGAGGGCATTTCACCCTGGTTAAATACCAGATGAATTAAAGGCCGTTGCCGGCAGCTGTGATGAATGTCACTGTGATGCCGTCTGATTGCTTTCTGAGTGCTATGAGTGAAGTATGTCGGCTCCTTCTTCGTTAAGGTCAGCATGCATTTCTAATGGTTCATCTGCAGGGCTTTGCTGAAGGCACCAATGAAAATACAGGTGCTGGAAAATGTCTCTTTCATGCAGCAAATATTGGAACAAGCATGATTGAATAGTGTCAGCTGAAACTCTGCATCAACGTGTTTGGAAGCAGAAATCACAAATCCAGGCACAGACTGGACTGGCCTTTGTGGAGGGGCAAACTCACCTCAAAAAACAGACCTTATTCCTTCTTATTTAACAGACATAAGCAAACTATTACCTTTCTCTGACCACCCTGCAGATCCTCTGCCATATCTTAAATTCAGTAAGTCAAGGTTTGATTCTGTTCAGTGCTGCTGCATTTCAG
>NW_017729006.1:7167730-7171696 GCF_001723915.1 Gavialis gangeticus
CTCTAGTCTGTTCATCCCTTCCTGATAGTTAGGTACAGTAAAGTAACCTGAGGTGGCCCAATGCCAGCTTAGTTGGTCACCCGACCCCAGCAGCAGCAGCAGCTGCCACCAGGTATATGTGCTGCTGTAGCAGCAGCAACCAGGACAGGCAAACCACAGGAAGACCTCCTCCTTTCCTCCCCCCCCCAATTGTTGGGACCCCTACCCCTCTAGCACCCAGTGGTATTTCTCACTTCCACCAGCAGGGTTTGCTTGGGGTGTAAACCCTGCCTCTGATTAGGTAGATTAACTGCAGTGATCATGTTCTGCTGTTCCTCTTTTCAAAAGGCTTAAGAGAAGCTCAGCAATGCATTGCTATGAAATGTCAGGTCACTCACTTTCCCACCTATGGCTTCCCACACACTGTCAGCTTTTCTTCCTTCATCCATCAGTATTCACAACTAGTGGAGAAATATTTTATGTTTCTTAGTTGCAGTCAACAGTTTTAGAACTAAGCCAAAACCACGGTGTATCGTATTTTCCCCAATAAATGAATAACCAATCAGAAATGCTCAGCTCCCAGAAACATTCATCCCCATATTTTTTTTCAAGGAGAAAACTATTTAACTCACAAAATATGCTGGATTGATATTACTGGCAAACAAAATCCTTTGATTAAAAGGTACAATGGAGGTAGTGAGAGCAAAACATGCTTCATAGCAGCCCACACAATCTCCAACCCTTCTTTCTGTAGGGTATGGCTCTTAGAAGATGACTGAGGCCTCCTCTATACTCAGGAATGTTTCAGCACATGCAGTCAGTGGTTAGCAACTGTTTGAATGGCATCAGTTCCAAGTCTGAGGTGAAGACATTAGGGTTATCATACCTGCAGGACATGTTCTTTTTTTGGGTCCTCTAATCTCCTTCCAGGTGGTGTTTTGAAATCTGAACAAATATCTGGGATCTTGCTTGGTTTCACTGGTGGGAGTGGAGGGAGGGCAACTGGAAGCAGGGGACACCATGTACATGAGCACACGTGCATGCACATGGCTGGCATGCAACCAAGCAGGATGGTGGGAGCAGCCTCGGCAGCTGGATGCAGGTAAATCTATGGGGAGTGGGGGTTGGAGGGCCAGGGCTTGGGGATGGGTGTGTGTGTGTGTGTGTGTGTGTGTGTGTGTGTGTGTGTGTGTGTGTGTGTGTGTGTGTGTGTAGGGAATGGGTATGGGGGGAGCAGGATGGTGGGAGCAGGTGCCTGCTGGTGCTAGGGGAAGATGTCTGGGCACTGGGGCTGTGGCTGGGCAAGGGGGAGGCATGTGCCCCTCTAATGGAGGAAGGAAGTCAAGGGGAAGGGGAGGCTTTGATGGCAGCGAGGAGCTCCTTGGCCAGGCCGGTGGCACTGGGGCTTGTGCTTGTGCTTGAAGGGGTGGGTCAGCTAGTAGATGCTGCCCAGAGGCACATGGCCAGGCTGCCTGGTGTGGCATGGTAGCCCCAGCCCTGGGCAGAGGGTGCCACCGGTACCCCATCCTCCTTCTTCCAGCCTATACCGGGGCTGGATTCATTCCACCACCACCTGCGCTGGGGCCAGACTCACTCCACCACTGACTGCCTACATGATCCAGAGCTGCTGCACTATGGCCTGGTTGGGACAGGGAGAGCTGAGGGGTCCCAGCAGGACTGTGTGGGGGGGCTGTGGGTTGGGAGTGAGGGGCACTGGCAGCTGTACCTTTTTTTTTTGGAAATGGAAAGATGGTAACCCTAGTAGACATAGATAAGCTGGGGTTTACACTGATTTAATTAATTGAGACTCTGTGCCTATTCAGCCCTTGACCTCTCTGCTGAGATTGTTATAAGGGGCTGATTTTAGTAATATAGACACCTTGCCACTAGAAGCATTAGCATGAGATGCCTCAGAGCACTTAGAGATAAGCCACCAAACAGCCATGTGATGCTAGTACCCAGGGGTGGATCTGGTGGGGGGCAGGGGGAAGGGTGCAGTTGCACTCAGCTTTCATTCAGGTCCACCCCACAGTTTAAAACCTACTGCTGGGCAGTGACAGCAACATGTCTATTCAGGCATCAGTGATGGAGTCAATTAACTCATAATCTACCTGATGCCTTCTAAATTATTTATTCCACAGGTGTTAATGACCTTCTCTCCTATCTAATGTTCTTAATGTTCAACCAAACAAGCTAGCCTTTCTTCTGCAATTTTGCTGCCTGGTAGCTGCTCCTGGTAATGTAGCTCCTTTTTCACAGTCCAAAAGAATGGTTTTAACTGTAGCTAAAAACATTAACTCAGATGTGGAAATAACTTCCACTGAAGTATTAGATGCAATGGCAAGATGCTCAAGAAGACTAGATTTTGTTTTATGAGTCTGAAAAAGAAAGGTTGCTTTAATTCTAATAATTACAGGACTAATAAAACAACAAATTTAGATTATTTTTGCATAGTTTGTTGTAGTATTTTATGCATAATATATAGTATAGCAAATTCATATACATTCTAATACATTTATATTTGTTTTTTCTCATATTGTAAACAACATAATATAATCAAAATTGGAAAAATCAAAAGTCCAATCATCTGATTGCCTTATGGGTAACTCTTAGTTTTGCTTTACAGCTACTCAAAGAAGGCAAGACAAAGAAGGTAATCACTTTCACCCCCAACCAAATAATATAGCTTTAGGCTACTAGCTTATTACTAAAGATTCTAGTTTCTTTTCAGCTTGACAATAATATGCAATGAGTTACACATGATGATGTACCACTTTTCAGAATCCTAGATCCACTCATGGTAACACCTATGAACACCTGTCCTGGAATTCTAGTCATCAATGATCAGTTACAAGTGCGGCTGTCCTCATATAAGCCCAGAGTATAGGCAGGGTAAACCACAATTGATCACAACATGCCTGGGTAAGCTATGCTCCAGCCAACAGCAGCTTTGTCTGGCTCGGTATATTGCTGGCTGATGACCTAATGAACATAACTGTCAACACAGAGAAGACATAATCAGTAGGCCTGTACAAATAGGGAAGTATTTGATTTGGATTTGGCTGATTCAGGGACAGTGATTTGATTCAGATCACTGTCCCAAATTGATTCGGTCGAATCGGCTTTGGAAGATTTGGTGCTGATTCAGAGAGATTTGCTGATTCGGATTGAGCAGGAAAAGGCAAGTACAGCTGGGCAGCTGCAGGTTCTCCCATGGCTCCTCTGGCTGTGCCTGCCTTTCCCTGGGTGGGGGGGAGCCATGGGAGAAGCCCCTGTGCCTGTGCTGCCTGGCCCTTTCCTTGGCCCACCACCAGCCTAGTCCTGGCACTTTAAAAAGAAAAAAACCCCCAAACAAACATATTCTCCAGCTGCAGCAGCAATTGGGGCCTCTGGGCACTCATGGCAGAGTCTCGTCCCCCCCCATGCAGCGCATGGCAGTGGGGGGCAGTGGGGATCACCTCCCCCCGCCTGGTACCTGCACAGCAGCTGTCGCATCGTGCGGGTGCAGCACGGCCTAGCAGGGCACTGTGTGCTGCCTGGAAGCTGTGGCTGCTGGGGCTGAGCGATGCTGGGCTCTTGCTGACACATGGAACCTCCCCGATTCCCAGACAGCGCATAGCACCCTGCTGAGCCGTGTTGCACTTACACCATGGGGCAGCTGCTGCTCAGGTGCCAGGCAGGGGGGCGATCCCTGCTGCCTCCCACGGCCCCGTGCTGCATGGCGGGGCTCTGCCATGATACCTCAGAGGCTCCAATCACCACTATCAGAGCCAGTGAGTGTGGGGCTTTTAAGTGCCGGGAGGCTGGGGTTTGGGATGGGGCTGGGCAGGGCAGCCATGGGAGCTTCTTCCACAGCTCCGCCAATTGTACCTGCCTCTGCCCTGGCAGGGGGATCCATGGAAGCTCTGCCCTGCTGCTGCTTGCCCAGCTGGCATGCGGGGGGTGGGGAGGGGAGGGCGATGCAGGTGTGGCTTGCTCTGGGCAGCA